>NW_024528821.1:13291052-13836242 GCF_017590135.1 Pyrgilauda ruficollis | reverse complement strand
GGGAGCCGCCCCCAGCCGCGGGCACCGCCTCCGGGAGCGCCCCGCCACCGCCGCTCGGAGCCCGCCGGGCTGCGGCCAGGCTCGGCCTGCGCCCCGGGAGCCGCGCCCGACTCGCCGTCCCCTCGCTGCCGGCTGCAGCGGGCCCGGCCGGTTCCCCG
This sequence comes from Pyrgilauda ruficollis, assembly GCF_017590135.1. Taxonomy (NCBI): domain Eukaryota; kingdom Metazoa; phylum Chordata; class Aves; order Passeriformes; family Passeridae; genus Pyrgilauda; species Pyrgilauda ruficollis. The sequence continues at coordinate 13,836,084 of NW_024528821.1, read as the reverse complement.
CGCCGGCAGTAGGTGGCACGGAGGCGCCGCGCAGCGAGCCCGCCCCGGGCCGGCACCGTCCGGGCTGCGCCGGCTCCTTCTCCGGGCCGGCAGCGCCGCCGGCAGGGAAAGGTGCGGAAGGGAGGACGCAGGCGTGCCCGCCGCACCCCTTCGGGCTCTGTCTGCCGCTCCTCTGCTTTATTGACATAAATAGACAGCAACAAGTCAAACTGACACGGTACCCCTCTCCCTGTTCAAGGCCCTGCTGCAACGTGACCGATGCCGAGTCCCACCGCTCCCTCTGCTGCCCTGGAGCAGCAGCAGGAGCGTGAGCGCGATCCTGCCAGCCCCGGACACCCACCACCCCCAGCCCTGCTCCTTCTCCTCCCCGAGCAACAGGCATTAACTGCTGCATGGAGTGCCAGGAGCCTGTCCCGTGAAGATGAAGCCAGCAGCAGCAGGGACAGGATTTGTGTCCAGGATGGGAGGGTGAAGAGCTCAGCTTTCCCTTTGTCTTTTGAAAAGCCACTCCACATCCCCCTTCCTATTCCTCAAGCCATGGGACAGGGCAGCCCCAGGGGAACAGCCCTTAAACCAGGTGTCCCATCCCTGGCTGCAGAGCTGCTGACAACAGGCAGAGACAGCCCTTCCCCTGCACCAAACAGCGACCCAAATCCCCGCTCCTGTCCAAACCCCAAGGGAGAGGTCTCAGCTCCAGCACTGCTGGATAAATATTCTGCCCCTAGGCCACCACTGCAAAGCTTTAGTTCCCCGCTGCCAGTGGGCAATGAGAACTCAGTTCCAAGTCTTTTCAGCTGAGGGCAGCTGTGCACCATAAAAGGAGCCAGGAAGGCCACGGCAGAAGGGAGGCTCGAAGGAAAGGAGCCCTGAAGCTGGCCTGAGGAGTGCTTGAGCTGTGCAGGGCTCTGGCTGCCCTTCCCCACAGCTGACACAGGCGTCACTCTTGCATCAAGCTGTTGATCTTTGTGAGCAGCACATCCGTCTCAGACTCTGAGGAGACAGAGAAAAAGCAGTCATTGTGGGCAGCCACCATCCCGCAGAGACAGGCGGAGCAGCCTGAAAAGCAGGTTTGAGGATATTCGGGAAATGTGGGATTCCCCTGTGCTGTCCCACAGGGCTGCTTGTTAACGGCAGGACAGGGGGAACTCCCTGGGCTGGGATTCCCTTCCCTCCCCCAGCCATCCCAAACCACTCTGTCACGTTTGGCTGGAGAAAGCTGCCTGCCTGTCAGGGAGAGTCCCAGAGGCAGAGCCTGGCTCCAAGGGAGGGAAGCTCCCGTTCCGTGTGCACTCACCCGCTGGCCGTCTCCTGTGGGAACATTTCCTAGGAGATGGAATAGGATCAATGTTAGCATGCAAGTCTAGTCTCACCGTTCCCTCCCCTGAGCTGCCAGCTGGAGGCTCTGGGGCCCCACAGTCCCAGAGGGAACTGCTCTCAGAGCCTGCAGCACTGGGAAAAAGCAGCAGGACCAGGATTCCCCAGCCTCAGCCCACCAAGCCCGGGGTGCAGAGTGGGTTAACAAGTGTGAACTAAGGCATCCAGCAGCCTGAGGCAGGGTCAGGGCAGACTTTTAGCTGCAGCTTGGAGATAAAAGTTGCTCCCACACACTTCTGTCTTATTTAGCCAGACAGGAGAGCACGCCCCCAGGATCTGAGTCCAGAGAGGGCTGGCAGCAGGTTTGGGTCTGCATCAACCACCCAGGGCACACTACAACCTCCCCCAGCAGAGCTGCCTTGGGGGAAAGGGATCAAACCTACTTCATCAAGACGAAGGCCCAGATGATGATAAGGAAAGAAACGCAATCTACAACAATCCAGATCATGAAGTATGTGCTGCTGGGCTGCAAGGCAAGGAGACAAGCCATTGAACACCAGCTAGGGGTGGTGTGCCATGGCACAGCCCTGCCTCCTGTTCTACAGGGTCGCATGCTCCCATGCCAGTACAGCAGTAAGCAGAAGTCACCCTCCAAGCAGCTGCACAGGACCCACAAGTGTCTGGGACACAGGGCTGTGGGGCAGGGTGAAGGATGGAGGGGTCACTTACCAGCAGCCAGATGGGGTGTTTCATCTCCTTTAGCACCTGGCAGGCGTTGGTGGTGACAGAGCTCACCCCTGAACACCACAGCACGGAGAAGAGCCAGGGCTGGTTCACCACGTACAAGTTGACAGAGATGTTGTCCTGGCGGTACTGCCTGTGTGGGGACAGCCATGGTCAGAGAGCAGACAGCAGGGTGCCACCACACTCTGCACAGCCAGAAGGGGCTGTACATTTGGGATATGATCCAGCATTTGCAGTCACATGAAGCAACAGTCTGGAGGTCCAGACCGAGGACAGATTTGCTGGCAGGGCAGAGGACTGCAGCCAGCTCCATCCTCTGCACCAGCCCTGCCTGATAGGGACACTTGTTCACAAGGCACACTCCCAGCTCTTCCCAGAAGCACCCCTGTACTCAGCACCCTCACCTCTGCTGGCCCCTGGGACAGTCCTGAGACCCACACAGCTCCCAGGTACTTGGACAAAGCGTTCTCACCTGATCTCCTCAGAGCTCATGTCCTGGTAGGGCAGATTGACGTGCAGTACTGGCTCCTTCTCATTCTCAACTCTCTTCCGGCCGTAGACATGCTGGACACCTGGGGCCTGCTGTTTGACATCTTCCCTGAACCCATCTGGAAGCCAAAGGACCTAGGCAAGAGCCAGAGAGCACGTGCAGAGGAGAAGTGCTCCAGAGAATTTGCTCTCTTTCAATATTCCCTCACAGGTCCAGGCCCACACGGCCTGCTTAGACAGCTGCTTCCTGTCCCCTGGCTTCACACTCACCTCTTCCATGAGGATCTCAGCCAGGACAGTCTCCTAAGAGCTTGCCCCAGCCAAGAAATAAGCACAGGTCCCACTGAAGGGAGAAAGCAGTTCCAGCCTAGGAAAATCTGCAACAGTTAAGTCCTTTCTGGGTCTTTGAATGGCTCAAGAAGTGAATCCATTTATCCCCAGCTCTGCAGCAAGAATGCACCTTGGATCACCACTATAGTAGCAGTCTTTTCTATGTCCCCTCCTGCTTTGCATTCCCAAAAGGCCAAGCAACGTGATTTGAGTGCTGATTTGTCCCCTGAGGGCAGCACATATCCTGTGCTGCAGGGGTTGGATGAAGCATAAAGGGAGCACAGGAGGGTGCAGCAGGAGTCCAAGAGCTGCAGGGAGAGGTGTGGTGGAGTGTGGGGAGGTGAAAGCCTCAGCATTGTACTCCTGCTCATGCTGGCAGGGCTGCTCTCCTCCCTAGCCTGAGTCATTGTTTACACACCAGGGTGGCCAGTGCTGGGAAACCAAAGTATTTGGAGGGGTCTGAAATATTTGGAGGGGTCTGAAGCTGTAGGCATTAAGCTCTAATTTTTGTAACTTTTCCCAGCTAGAGAACCCCACAGGTGGGCAGGGCTGCCCAGCAGGGATCACACATAGGGACGGGGTGTATGGGGTGTCAGGGATGGTCAGTGTGGCTGGCAGGGCACCTCCCACCACGGCAGGGGTGTGACAGCAAGGCCTGGCAGGGGTGGGGTGGTGACCAGCTCACCTGCTGCAGTGGGATGCCTGACTCTAAAATCACTCCCAGGGTGACATTGACAAAGTTCTGGTAGTCACTGTGGTTCTCAGGCCGAAGGTCAAACATGATGGAGATGTTGCTGTGCTTGGCTGCCTCTAGAGCCTGTTCCAGGGACGGGATCCTCTGTTCAGCTGCCTCCTGGCGATCACCAGGAGAAAGACCCTGCACAGTGGGAAATGGCCTCCGCTGCAAGGGTGAGAGGGGGGCAGTCACCACAGGCAGACCACCTGTCAGCTTCCACATCCCAAACTGGTTCCTGTCTCTCTCAGTTTCCTACCCTGGCCTCTCCATGTGCTCTCCAGTGCAGACAGGCACAGGGAACCTCCCTATGCACATCCATGGGCACCTGTACCCTTCTCCCCACTAACAACAGAATTCAAGCAGCCCCAACGCCTGTGGGCATTCAAAGCTGCTCAGCAATAGTTAGTCACCTTTTGGGAAGAGCCTGGCCACAGCTGCCTTCAAGCCCAGGCAGGCTGTGCAGCTCAGAGCAAATATGAGACACCACTTCTCAAAGCAGCCTCCTCATGACTCAGCTGAGGAGTCAGAACAAACCCCAGCTTGGGGCATAACTGCACTCAAGGGATTTGTGCAAGCTTCTGCACCCTGTCCAGGTGTCTGCTAGGACCAGGAAAGGTTCTGGAGCCCCAGGGCAGGGCTAATGCTTCACCCAAAAATGCACCCATTCCTCACCAGCCACCCTAAGGACATTCCTGACCTCCAGAAACCAGCTGCCAGCATCCAGCTGCTGGAGGTCTGTCCAGTTGAAGGCAGTGCTGTTCAGGGCAGCCCTCTCAGGGAACACAGCCTGCACGTTGGTGGTCCTGGTGAGTTCCTCGTCATGCATGAGGAATGGGACCCCGTCAGCACTGGCAAAGGAGCACAGAGGAAAGCCATGTGTTTTAAGTTGTTTGTCTCCTATCCCTGCCCTGGCATTTCTACCCCCTCCCAGCCACCTGCCCAGAGTAACCCTCATCCTTATTCTGCTCATGGCCCTTTACACAAAAATGTGCACCTAGAGAACAAGCCACCAACCAAGTATTTCCTTGCTCTCTGAAACAGCTGTCCCAATAACAGGATTGCATGAGATGAACTGGAGCCAGGGTCTGTTCTCCAAGCAGTACCCCTCCCCTGACGGAGCCTCCCTCCCCAGAAGGCAATCTGCATGGGGAGGACAGAAACCCAGTACCTCTCCCAGATCATTGGGACACCAAGCTGGAGCCTGTCCCATACTGGGAAGGTGGGAGTGGCAGAGCCCTTTGAACAGGGCTGCCTCTAAACGCAGGCTCTATCAGTCCTCCAGGTGTCTTCCATAATGCCCCCTGTGGGAGGTGACATCCCAGGACACACAGCCCCTTCCTCCCTCTGAACCCCTTTACCTCACCATGACGTCTGTCTCAAAGACTTGCACATCACAGTCCACTGCCTTGTGCAGTGACATGAGGGTGTTCTCGGGGGCCAGCTGGAAAGAGGGATGATGTTAGTGCAGGGGGCAGGCACTCATCCTGCCTGGATGCACCCAGCAGCTTGGCTGAGCTCTAGGGCAACCACAATGAGCCTGGGATGACGTGGGCCTGGTGTGGGGTGGAAAAGGACTGGGGGTAGACAGTCAAAGCCTGCCTTGTCCCTGTTCCCCAGCCCACACAAAACAACCAGGCTTTCTGCTGGGAGTTGCACGCTCCTGGTCCAGCAGTGCTCAGGAAGCAGCTCTGTCCTGCAGCTGCTGTATCCCCTCTTCACCCTGCGCTCACCCAACCTCCAGGCCTGAGCTGCCCTGGCTGCTGTGGGGATGCCACTGTTCTGGCCAGAGTTTGTCCAGGCCTGTGGCCACAAGGATCTGTGCCCCACAGCCAGGCACAGCCTGGCTTTTCCTAGTGGAGCAGCCTGCCCCATCCACCCTGACCACTGCCAGGGTGCTGGTCACTCACCATGGGTGCTCCTCGATGGCCAACTAGGGCTGGCTTGGGGGGCAGCTGGTTCTCCTCCATGATGCAAGGGGAGGTGATTCCCAAGGGAGCCAGGTATAGTGCAATCATTGCTGCACAGTACACAAGCAGCACAAACACCCTGAGACCTGCAGGCACAGACAGAAGTTAGAAGGGATGAGGTACAGAGGTACTTTGCAGGTCACTAGGAATAAGCCAAGGCTGCTTCAACTGGCATTAACCTGTGTTGCCCTAGGTCAAACATTGCACCCTCAGCCTCAGGAACATTGTGGATATATTCTTGGCCTTTGCCAACTCAGCACTTCTGCAGCACTCTGCCACCTGTAGCCCTCCTTCAGCTGCAAAGCAGGGGGGGCTGAAGCTGCAACAAGGGCTGGTCATGAGAAACCACCAAGAGCAGGCATTACCACCACACTGGAGACCCATTCCCACTACTGCACTGATGCTCCTCGAGCAGTACTCTGCCACCAGTGCTGCTCAGCTGGGTGGCAGGACGCAGGGCACCAGCCAAGGTGACAAGTGGAGAGCTCGGAGGGGGATTACCTGTACTGCGAGTGCGGTAGATGAAGCTGGCCAGGGGCCAGGCAAGGAGCGTCATTCCCCCCACAGCTCCAATGTGCAGGAAGGGACCTGTTGCCTGGGGAGGCAAAAACCACAGGGTGTCAGCCAGCACCAGTGCCTGTCCCCAAAATACACAAGCCTCAATGCCAGGGATCTGCCCCGCAGCCAGTGCTGGAAGATCCACAGTGCCGGGAGGGAGGGACAGGCTCCTGGGGGACAGAACAGACTCCCTGCTCTGGTCCAGCCACATTCATCAGTCTGGTGGCAGTTGCTCCAGGCAGGACTGCAGGGGCAGAAGGAGCACCTTGCCTGGCCAGGCAGCAGAAGTCAAGGGCAGGGAATTCACCCTCAGTGCATGCAGCCGTGCTGGGGGCTTCAGGCAGCACCCTTCAGCTCAAGCCCACAGGTCAGGCTCTGGGTACAGCAGGGGAGTCCCTGATATCGAGGTGACTCACCTGCAGGGAGATATGTGCACTTTTCCACTCCTCCGCCCACTTTATTCCCAGCCCTGTGAAGGCTGCAGCTACCACCAGGGCAGTCAGGATCAGCAGGATCTGTGGGGCATGCACAGGGTAGTTAGGGGAGCACACAGCATCTTGCAGGCCAGGCAGAGTCCTCCTCATGCCTTCCTTATGAATCCCTGCAAGCCCTGATACCCCACTTTCTCCATCTGGGTTTGCAGCTGAGCTCTGTGCTCCATGCTTTGAGCACTGGGAATATTCCCATCCCAGAGACATGTGGCTGAGCAACTGACAGCTGCAGCCCCGGTCAGCAGGGACACACAGGGGGGTCACAGCAGCCATACACAGCCCCAGCAGGCTGGTCCCAGCTTCTGAAGGTGCAAGGGCATGCAGGGCAGGCACCATCTCCCTGCACCTCCGGTCTCTCACCTTGTGCACCCAATGTAGCTTCAAGGGCTGGCCACAGAGCTGCAAGAACAAAGCAAGGACCTGCAAGGGCAAGGAGCCGTCAGAGCTGGGCTGTGCCCCACACCTCATCCCTCACAGGGCACGGGACTCAGCCACAGAGCTTGGGCTCCCTGGCACAGGCAGGGGCTCTGGCTGTGCTCAGGCTGACCCAGCTCCAGACGCTGCAGTCTCCTCCCAGCCCAGGGCAGCCTGTGCTCAGCACAGCCCCATTCCCCCAGCCCAGCGGAATCAGGAGGGCTCACCAGCAGCACAGACGAGTAGCTGATCAGCACAGCCGTAGCTATGAGTAGGACCAGGGACCAGTCCAGCCACAGCTTCCTCTGTCTGAAGATGAATCTGCCAGCAAAGGGGAAGGTCAGAGGGGCAGGGATGATGTGGGGAACAAGGCTGGATGTAGATCCTACTCACTCATTGAAGTTGTGGAAATCATTGAGGATGATGATAGCGAAGTAGAGCCACACCAATGTGAAGAGGAAGACGAAGAAGAGGAAAAGGAACCAGCTGCAATCATACTGAAAGCCAGAGAAGAGAGTTATACACATACCCTCAGGGCACTTAGCCCCCAGGCAGGTTGCTGAGACCCCTGGGTATCACCCAGCCAGCACTGGGGAGCACAGGGGGTCACAGCAGGCAATAGCCAGGGGTCCAGGCACTGAGCTGCCCCATGGAGAAGAACCAGAGCCACCCTGGCTGGCTCTTTTGGCTGGACCCATGCTACAGAAAGATGAATCAGCATGTCCTACAACAAACTAAAATTCTGCCTCTGCCAGGCTGGGGAGGATGGACCCTGTGGCAAGACTGCCTCCTTTGCCATGCAGCACTCCATGGGAACAGACTGGGACTTTGGACATAAGAAAGGGTGGGGAGCCAGGTCCCATTCCCTTCTAGCTGCATGATCCATGTGCTAGGCAGACAGCAGTGCAGGGCCTCAGAACTGCCCTTGTAGTGGTGAGTCTGCAGGCTGGGTCCAGCTACATTGTCCACGACCACTAGTCCCACGTGTGGAGGAGGTGGGGGGTGCCACAGGTGCCAGAGGGACACCTAGCAACCCAGACTTATTTGTACATTCCAGGCAAGACACGACAAGCCGCAGCAGAGCCACACCCATGGGAGTCGGAGACCTCAGAGAATCCCAGGGCCTCACCACTCCCAGGTTACAAATTGCTGGGGACACCCTCCTGGTGGGGCCACACCCAGCCCAGGAACTGTGTCTCCCACGTGCCTGGCCAGGTGCCCCGGGACCTGCTTGCCAGCTCAGCCCTAGGGCTCTGCTCTGCCCCAGGCACGTGCAAGCCCCACTGCAGATGCACACTAATGCTGCTCTACCCTTCTTGCCACCCAGCAGGAACACAGCTCACCCTCCCAGTGCTCCAGGCCAGGGCAGTTCCTGGACAGTGAGCGTGCCAGGTAGTACCCAGCTTTCCTGGGGCTTGGCCGTGGGAAGCAGGAGCAGCAGCAAGAGGTCAGCAGCTCAGTGTCTGGGCTGAGCATCCCAGCCACAGCCCTTCCCCACCCCAGCCAGCACTCTGAGACTCCCAAAAAGGGTCTGGCAAGCCCCAGCTCAGCATCACTCTCACCTTGGTGGTTCTCAGGCCCTTCCTCTTCTCCTTCTTGGCAGTGATCCACTGGCAGCTGTAGGGGCAGAGCAGGCAGGTGGCACAGGTAGAGCAGCAACCAGGGGGGTCTGCCATAGCAGCAGACTGTCCCAGAGCTAAGGTCAGGTGTCCTGTGGGGATACACACAGTGTGTTGGCACAGGCCTCCCAACATACTGCCCCCACCCCATGGGGATAGAGCACTGAAGCATTTTGTGTCCAGGTACCCTGGCAGGTGGCCCAGAGTGCTGGAGCATAGTGGGGCTGCTGGTTGTGTACCCAGGCAAGGCACGGTGCCAGGGGAAGCAGCAGCACAGGGTGCAGCCCAACCTGTTCAGCAGGCTGTGCTGGGACCCTTCACCCAACAAGCTGGAACAAGCCTGGAGCTGGCAGGGAGCAGGGCCTGCTCCCCAGCCCAGGGTTCAGCACTCTGCCTGGGAGCCAGGACCACTGTGCAGGCTCCAGGGACAAGCAGCCCAGCCAGCCAGCTTGACAGCACCACTGCACCCAGGCTTCCTCACCTGCAAGGACTGTCCAGGGCCATGCCATGGCCTGGGAAGTCCTGTTCTGATCCCTAAGTCCAGGTCCTTGCTGCTGCAGGACCATCCTGGCAGCTCCTGAGCTCAACCTGCACACCAAGGAATCCCCAGTGTGGCTGGAGGAGCTGCAGCTGAGCAGGCACTGGATGGCTTTGGTCCAAGTGCTTGAGGGGAACCCATTTCTACAGTCACAGAGATCCAGGCTGAGGGCAGGGCCACCACTGAGTTCCCCAAGCTGGCAAGGGGACAGAGGCAGGATGCTTTGCTGTGATCCCCAGATTCCTGGTGCTTGGCTGGAAGAAGCAGGGACCCCAAAACAAGATCTTCCTCAATCCATCTGGAGAAATCCCATCTTTACTATTGCTTGTGCTGTTGTGGAGCTGCTCCTCCTCACCCCAACCTCCCCAACAGGCCAGGCACACCATGCAACACAATCACCATGCAGATTAAGCCTGGCTCTCATTTCACTGTGACCACTGAACCAGGCATGGGAGCCAGCTGACCACATCCCCTCCAGTGCTGGAGGCAATGATGTGCCTCACAGAGCTGTGTCCCATTCCAGTCTGGGCTGTGGAGAGAGGGAGCAGAGCTAGCCCAGCTCCTCCCTGGCTCAGCCAGCCAGACCAGAGCAGCTCTGCCATGCCCTAGCTGTGGCCCAGGTCAGTCTGATCTGCCCCTGGAACAGGGCAGCACTCCAGCCTGTCACCTTGCTCCTAAATACCACTCTGTGGGGGGCTCCAGGGCCGGGGTGCAGAGCCTGCCCCAGCGTGACTCACACAGAGCACAGGGTCACGCACAGGCAGGCAGCACCCTGAAAGCAGGACACCATCCCTGGCCAGGCAGCTTCTGCAGGCTGGGGGATGTCTGGGGGCTGCCATCAGCAGGTCCAGCCAGCCAAGGCACAGAGAACGATGAGCAGCAAAACAGAGCCCCACATATGCTGCCCCCTCCACCTTCTAGGCACCAGACCAGCAGCTGTGACCTGCTCAGTGATGGCACTGAGAGAGTCAGCCTTAACACAAGGATGCCATGGGTCCAGGTCCCCTTCCTGATGCTCAGGGGCTCTGGCTGCAGGCTCATACCCCTGCTGTCACCAGAAGCAGAGTCACCATTTCCACCAGGGACCAGCAGGTTCAGCCAGCCTTCACTTGGAGCCACCCTGTCCCCTGTCACTGCTCACACGGGCAGAGCACTGGTGTCAGCAGCTCCTGGCAGGCTCCCACGCAGGGTACACAGTACAGGAGGAGTGGCTGTGGGCACCAGCTGCAACTCAGCACTCAGCTGCTCCAAGGGACTTGCTGCCAGGACTGGAGCTTGGCAGAGAGTGGCACAGGACTGGTCACAAATCTGCCCCAATGGTGCTGTCTGGAGGGTTTGCAGGAAAAATGCCACCCTGTTCTCCAGCTCAGAGCACGACTGCAGCAGTAGCATCAGTGATTATGGCACAACATCCCTGTGCAGGGCACACATCCCAGACAGAGCAGGGATAGGCACACTCCAGACCCTGCTCAGCTTGTGCTCCAGCTCCAGTGGGAGAGCAGCAGAGTGAGAGCCGGGGCTCCATCATGGCTGGAAGGACCCCACCCAACAACCCCCACTGCACATGCAGCCCTAGTGTGCGAGGCACAGCGAATCTGAAGGGCTGACAAACCCATTGCTACAGCCACTGACACAGCAGCGTGTGCTGGTAGCCTCACAAGGACCTCTGAGCTCGCACAGGACAGCCTGGGGGCCATATGCAGATCGAGATCCCCTTGTCCTGGAGGAGCCGAGCTGAGCCAGCCCAGGCTGTGTGCCACCGGACAGGTCAGCAGGAGCTGGTTCCTAACTCCGCTGCTCCCTTTCCTCGTAGGACGGAGGACAGAGCACGGGCTCAGCATGGGGCATAGGGTGACCCCAAAACAGCAAGAGCAGCACAGCCTGGCCCAGACCCCGCACTCTCAGTCTCATGCCCGGGGAGCCAGTCCTGCGCTCCCCGTTCCTGCTCTCCAGAGACTAGGAACAACACGGGCAACCCCCTTCCTCCCCCCGTCAGCTTCCCGCAGAGCCGGGACGATCACCCCCTCCCCGTGCCGCACTGCCAGCCCTGGCGCGGCAGGACAGCATCCCCAGGGCCGGGGCAGCCGCCCCGGGACCCAGTACCTGCTCCCCGCGGCTGTCGGGCTCCCGCAGCTGGGCCAGGTGAGCGCGGGGCTGGGCTCTCCCGGGCCCATGCGTGCCAGCACTCGGCTCCCGCTGCGCTCACACCCTCCTGGGTGTGCCCCGGCCCGGCGGGGCGGCCCGGCAGGTCCGCACAGGCCGGCAGAGGCGGGCACACTGCGAGCCGAGCCGAGCGGAGCGGGGGGCCGGGCCGGGGTCAGGGCGGGCCCCGAGGCTGCCGCGGGGAGAGGGGGAAGGGGCCCCGGGGCCGTCACGCGTCGCAGCGCAAAGGAGTTTGCAGGCAGGCCACGTCCAGGCAGACGGAGACTCCAGGGAGAGCTCCCGGGAGATGGAGGCAGAGCTTCGTGCATCGCCGCGCCTTTGAGAGAGGGGCTGTGGGAGCCTCTCGGACAAAAGGGGACTTTTCTCTTCCCGGCAGAGGAAGCCCGAACAGACAGAGCCCAGGTCACCACGGCTGGCCCGGCAGACACACCGGGGCATGCTTTGAAGGCAGAAGCACAGAACTAAAAGTGCTTTTCTTGCCTTGAGCCAAGAGAAATCCTTCCGAACCAGTGCATTTGAACTTTGCTAAAGCAGCTGATGAAAGGAGGCTCCAGACAGGCCTGATGCCACCTGAAGATGGATGGGCTGATGCCTTCCAATTTCCCCCTCCCTCCCTGTGGCACAGCACAGCTATCCTCCTCTGCTGCAGGTCTCTACTCCTAGTGAGCCAGGATGCACGATGGGCACTCAGGCTTTTCTGCGTCACTGAATTGATCTGTCATTGCCTGCGATCTCAGCGGACCCCTCTGATCTTCTGCCACTTGCAAAGGACCCGAGAAAGCTGATTTACAGGGAGGTGATGGCATTCTGCAGTGACATAGCAACTGCCAATTTAGGCAGAAGCCTCAGCACTCAGCCCTCGGCTGATCCTGTCCCACACTATGGTTAACAGCTTCTGCACAACTCCTTGGGCAGCTCCATGGAATGTGCTGATTAAGGCCTTATCAGTGGAGGGTCTGGGGCACTGCAGGAGGGTTTGTGCACGAACACCCACTGCTCTGCACCCAAAGGAGTAAGCTAAAAGCATTGCAAGGGCCAGGAATATCCTTCAGACAAGCCAGCAGCCCTGCACACCCAGATTTTGCCAAATGAGAGCAGTTTGGCAGTGAGGTTCACCTCCCGCATCCATGTGTTCTGCCGACTCTGACACAGACCAGTCGCGCTGCTACACCAAGAGCAAAGCTGTGTGCACACAGCGAACCTGCCCCCCAGGAAAGCCCCTGGGATGCAGAGAGCCCATTTTATGGGGGAGAAGGTTGACTCTCAGGGATTGGGTTGCAGGTTTTGAGGAGATGAATTAGTAAGCACTGAAGTGAGGTGAAGGATCACTCAAGCCAAGAAACACCTTAGGCAGTGTGTAGGGGAAAACCGAGCATGAATAGAGACTAACGAGATCCTGGAGGAGGGGAAGTTGCAGCAGAGCTCCGGGAGATAAAAAGTTGTGGATTTTAGTGGAGTGAGGCAAAGTTTGTGGAAGAGACACCCCGGGCAGACAGAGCAGCGGGACAGGCGGCTCCCCGGGGGACTGGCCCCCGTCTGACGGCGCCGGGAGGGAGCGCACTTCCCGGGGGAGCCGAGCTGCTCCAGCCTAGCGCTGCGGAGGGAGCCCCGTTCCCGGGGGAGTCGAGCTGCTCCAGCCCGGCGCTGCTGAGGGAAGCCCCGTTCCCGGGGGAGCCGAGCTGCTCCAGCCCAGCGCTGCTGAGGGAGCGCATTTCCCGGGGGAGCCGAGCTGCTCCAGCCCAGCGCTGCTGAGGGAGCCCCGTCCGCAGGGACCGCCGAGCGCGCCTGCAGCGCCGCCGGTGCCCACGCGAGGGCGGCAGCGCGGCCCCTCCCGCCCGGCACGGCGCTGAGGGGACGGGAGCAGCGCTGGGGCCGAGCGGAGCCGTGCCCTGATCGCCCACTGAGGCGGCCCTGCTGAGCCCGGGCAGCGGCCTCGGAGCGCTGCCCGTGAGGGCCGGGAGCCGTGCTGGCTACAGCCAGAGCCGCGCGGGCACTGCCGCTGCCTGGCCACCAGACGGCGGCCTCGGCCCGCGCTGCTGCTGCGGGAGTGTTGAGCCGGGTGTGTGACCCAAAGGACAGGGCTGTGACCAGAGGCGTGACACAAAGGACAGGGCTGTGACCCAAAGGACAGGGCCGTGCCCAGAGGTGTGACCCAAAAGACAGGGCTGAGCCCAGGGGTGGGACACAAAGGACAGGGCTGAGCCTGTGGATGTGACCCCAAAGGACAGGGCTGAGCCCCGGTGTGTGATCCTATAGACAGAACTGAGTTTATGGGTGTGACCTAAAGGACAGGGCTGAGCCCATGGATGCCACTCAAAGGACAGGGCTGAGCCCATGGATGCGCCCTAAAGTGCAGAGCTGAGTTCAGATTTGATACCCAGAGGACAGAGCTCAGCTCAGGGCCGCAACACTGAGCTCAGCAGACTGACATAAACACGGGCATCATCGACATCCACTTCCCTGCCAGCTAAGACTGATCTCTGGGAGCCAAGTCGCAGATGAACAGTTAATGCTGACAACCAGCGTGTATAATCAAGGAGGTTTAGCTCTACCTGTCTCACTACAAAGTCAGAGGCATCAGAATTAGTCGGGGAAAAGACAGAAAATTATCTTCCTGTCAACACTGTTGAATGAGCTCAGGTACAACATCAAGTTACATTGACGTAAATAGAGTTTGTGTCCTGCCTTGAATTGAGAAGGTGCATCTGTGAGTGTTCTTTTAGATTATGGCAAAGTGATAAAAACACTGAGAGGAATGGTCTAAATAAGCAGAGAAAGTTATGTTGGTGTATTGCAGTGCAGATTAAGTTAAGTTATCTCCCTAGACTCTAAACTTGGTGGGTAGAGCAGGTATTTTCAGCACATGTGAGTGACTTAACAGCTTCCTGTTAGGTTCCTGTTTGTCCACTGAGCTGGAACAACAGAAATGATTTTTTTTAAGGAAAAAAAGGCAAGCCATTATTTCAGTTACTTCTGGTTTTTGCTATACTGCACATAGTCTACAATAAACACTCCTTTTAAAGATGGACTGTTTTCCCTTCATGTAATTTCCTATAGGACCCAGGACCAGGAATAAAAGGAGAAGGCAATACAGGTTTGTGTAACATTATTTCACACTCTTTCAGCTTGTAATAGACAACAAAAACTCAGTTTCACAGTTTCTCTGCTATTAACGCTTAAAAGCCAGTGACACAGACTGTGCTTCCACCTCAGCTAGTAGCAGACCTACATAAACTGATAGACCAAGGCAGTGATCTCTGTCATTAATCTAAAGTCAATCTGCAGTAATATAGATTTTGCTGCATATTGAAGCTGTCCTGCAAATGCACATTAAGAAATTAAATTGTTTGAAAGAACTAAGCAGACAATGAACTGCCTGCTTAAGGGGAGGGTGTATGATCATGGCAGTAGTCCCAATAATTTTTTTCCTAAAGGCCAGAAGCTTATAAAGAATTAAAGTCTGTGGTGAGCAAGCTTTGAATCAGATTTTTTTTCCCTCCAGAAGTGGGCTTAGTTAAGGAGATCAGGAATGCAGATTGTGAGAGTATTACTCATCTTGAGGAAAAACCTCTGTGGATGACTGTACTTATTTCAGCTCTTATCATGGAGTTTGTATGATACAAGGCAAAGCACTTGACCCAAACTTTTCACGGGTGGTCCTTAAAGGTTTTATTTCCTGTGTACTTGAAAACAGCATGGAGCAGATTTTCAGGAGTGCTAATCACTAACTGTTGTAATTGAGATGAGTGATATGAGCCCTGAGGATCAAATGCTAAGGAGTGTTAAGAGTTCAAGCCGCAGAGTCACAGCAGATCTCAGCTTGGGCACTACACCAGTGCAGTGTCTAGCCCCTTTGTTTTGGTAAGAATCCAACACCTCTCAAGGGTTTATGGAGATTAAGGTAGAGAAAACACAAGACCACAGTAGATCATAGAATGGCCTGAGTTGGACATGACCTTAAAGACCATTCAGTTCCACCCCTCCTGCCAGGGGCAGGGACACCTTCCACTAAACCAGATTGCTCAGAGCCCCATCTTACCTGACAAGTTCTTCCAGGGATGGGGCAGCCACAGCTTTTCTGGGCAACCTGCTAGTGCCTCACCACCCTCACAATGAAGAAATTCTTCCTGACATCTAATCTAAACCTCCTGTCTTTCAGTCTGAAGCCATTCACTCTGGTCCAGGCACTCCAGGATCTTGTGAAAAGCCCCTCTCCATGTTTCCTGGCTCCCTTTGGGTACTGGAAAGCCACAATAAGGTCACCCAGATGGCTTCTTTTCTCTAGGCTGAACAATCCCAATTCTCTCAGCCTTTCCTCCTAGGAGAGGTGTTCCATCCCTCTAATCACCTTGGTGGCCTCCTCTGGCCTCGCTCCAACAGCTCCATGTCCTTCCTGTGCTGAGGACCCCAGAGCTGCAGGCAGCACTGCAGGTGGGGTCTGACCAGAGTGGAGCAGAGGGGCAGAATCCCCTCCCTCCCTCCCTCCCCTGCTGCCCACAGGGCTTTTGCTGCAGCCCAGGACACACTTGGCTTTCTGGGCTGAGACTGCACATGGCTGGGTTCTGTCCAGCCTCTCATCCCGAGTCCTTCTTGTCAGGATAAGCAACAGTTAAAATGCTCTATAAATTTTATACGACAAAGTGTAGTTCAGAAATAATTTTTAGGCACAGTGTCATGTCATATCTAAAGAGAAAACCAAAAATAATTCAAACAGGCAACTCCTGCTTTCATTAAAATAAAAAAAAAAACAGTTATCAGATTCTGATAGTTATACCTTGTAACACATGCCATGCTTCATTCATGATTTCAAGGACCAAAATATTTGGTTTTGTTCACATGCAACTCTTTCTTTTTGGAACTTGAACTAGTGTAGAATTTGAAGATGTTTATAATTTGTCATTTCCTAATTGCCTTATTGCATACTTAACTGAAGTCACAGAATAACAAACTTGGCAAATCTTAAGTATTAAATTTAGGATGCAGCAGAAGGTATGCTCACAGGCTGTACTTGCATGCAATTTTGCATCTTAACTGCATATCTTTGTGTTTTATGTAATCTATACAAAGGAAGTCAACTAATTTAATTATAGCACAACTGTTTTTTCTGGTAAGTCCATTTCCTTTGTATGGATAATTAACTCTACTGGAAGTTAAGTTGTAGGCATAAATTACTGAATGTGGCAACACTGATATTCTGTAGATCTGGTTTCACCAGCTCTGCATGGAAAAGCACTTGACTAGTGGTCTGTGTTATTTTCTGATCAATATTTGTGGGTTTTTTTCCAGGAAAAAACATAATATTTACTCTGTCAATAAAACAGCTTATGTGCCACTTACTGCCATTGCTCTACTACAAACTCATTTGTAGTTAGGGTTTTTAATGCTTGCTTACTAACTTCTAAGACATGCCATTATTTTTGCACTGGGATAAGCCTTTACTGTGGAATGTTTGCTCCTGCCACACATCTAATTTCTGCTCAGAGTTACAGTTACTGTAGAGCAGCATTTTCCCCCCTTTCAGCATGTAAAAGCAGCTGCAAGATCGCTGTGTTAGGTCATGCTGTGGAACACAAAATTGATTTGTTGCTTGAGCTGCCTTTCTCTCCTTGTGGTTTCAGAAGCCTCCCATGAAGTCATTACCACTCACTGATGTTACTGTGAAGCCACAAACTTTGTTAGGGCATTAGTGGGGACCCAGCAGCTGTCTGATAGAATAAAACCCTGCAGCAGCATTTATGTCAAAAATGAGCTGAAGTCCTTGACAAAGAGTTCAACTCTCAAGCTATAAGGAGGACGTGTTAGGATACAGCCCAAGCTACAGAACACCTTAGTTACTTTGCATTTAAGTATTGCCACAGAGCCTGGCGGAGGGCAGTCCTTGCTCAAGGAGTGTCCCTTCAGATCCCCTATGAGCCTTACCATTCATGGGATTCCATCCTCTCTGCTAATCCAGGCACAGAGAACAAAGCCCTCTTGCACACTTATTTCACTATCCCTTTCTTGTTCTCAGCAAGCTCATTTGAGGGTAGGGAACAGTTCTGTGAGTCACAATGTGCTGCAGTCATTAATACTCCCACTGTACTTGCAGTGCTACTGTGCTTTTTCTCTTAATACCTATAAGCTGTTGCTGTTAGCTTTGCAGAGCTATTAGAGCCTGTCCTGCAGCCCTTAGAGAAACAATTAATTATATTAGATGCTTCTATAAAAGCCAATTCCTCACACATATAGCTACATTCTCTGTTTTATGGTAACTACAAACAACTAAATTAAAACTAAAGCAGAAAAAAACTCCAAAAATAACCACAAAAAGAAGCCCCCAGATAAACAAAAGGCCCACAACAGCCCTACTTACCAGGCAGAAGCAGCTCCTTGTTTCACACTCTCTACTGTATGGAAGCAACAGCTGTTTGCCATTGCCAAATTTATAGGAGCAGCCTCCAGAAGTGTGCTAAGGGTGGGTTTATATAAGGGCCCTGGCTAGGGAGTGGTCAGTAATGTGGTGGAGCTGTGGGATTTATATGTCCTTGGGTGGCTGGTGGTGTAGCTGTGTCATAGTGAAGTTGATAGGTACTGTTGCTAAAAGAAAGGTAGTTCTTATTTATAAAGCTAACATTTTGGGTCTAGAATACTTAGTTGGATGTTATTTATCTACTTTAAGTATAATTTCCTTGCTGGTTTCATTTATGATTTATTGTCTTGTACCTCTTTAAGATTTTTTTTTTTTCTAGCTGTAAATATCTTTAGGCACAAGCTCTTCTGATTTATTTAACATAGGTAAAATATTACACTTCTTAAAGAAGAAAGGTTTTAGTACTATCTAGCATGCATTTTCTTACTTAACCATTATAGGTGCCTACTGTGAGTTTCTGTAATGGCTCTCTTTTAGTTACTACTGTGTGAATTTTCTTCTGACCCTTTAACTAGTGCAAAGGGTTGTGGGGGATTTCTAGCTAGTGGTCTGCATTTGTATTATTTTTCTTTATATTTTCTCAGAGCTACTGTGTAATCAGTATCTCTGGGGCTTAGCTTTTGGCTGTCTGTGGTTTCCAATATTCAGTATTTATGGTCAAAATACTTATTTTGGGGGGCAAAGGTGTCTGCCTCAGGCAGTTGAAGGGGTTTGTGCAGTTTTGAGGATAGCATTTTCAAGTTTAACCTTTTATAGTTTGTATCCTCTGAAAACTGTACTGTAAGAGATCCTTGCTGCTTTTTCAGGTGTAAAGGTTGACAGCATAGAGAGGCTTGACATTGTGTCTGAGCTGTTCTGATGAAGAGTTATCCCTAGAAAATACAGTAGAAAGCGGTTTTTTTTTGGTAGCTGGTTTTCTGGAATCCCACCAGCTTGTTCCTATGAAGTTTTAATTAATGATTTGAAATAATGATAGAATAATTATATCATGCTTTTAGGTAGTTTTGCTTTTGAGTCAGTAAAAGCTTCACAGATTCAGATGTTACTAAGACCAGTTAAATAGTAACTTTGGAGGTAGTGTACTTAAAACAGCATGTGTGTGTCTTTAGTCCTTTTTTTCCCCAGCTTCATTATAATTCAAATTCATGCAGTTACAGCTTGTGCACTTAAAAATGTGCCAATTACTTTCCCTCACAATGTAGCTTGTGATAAAGTCCCCTTTTATCCTTTTTTTCTAAGTTGTTTTTGGGTTTTGCTCCAAAACCCAAGGAAGTATTTGATCCTGTGTCCAGAACAGAATGTATTTTTTGTATTTACATTGGAAAATAAAACCAGACTTGCAGTTCTTGTCTCCTGTGTTGCAGCACACATGCACTAATCCTCTCTGAGCACCTGTAGGTATCTCTGTGTAGTGTTTTCTGGCTAAGGTACTTACACAGAGATCTAAGGGCTGTTTCTGGAGCTTACCTTATCTGAAGAAGGTGCTTGAGTGCCCAGAAGAATTTCTGTTCTTTAGCAGAACTGGGCTGGTCCGTGCCTTACAAAGGTGTTATTGGAGTTGGTGAAGCTGATGCAGAGGGTTATCTCCCTTCTTGATCACTGCAGGGTGATGCTGAAATGGGAGGGTTTTTTGCCTGAAATCCTGAACTCCAGCACTGTGAGGAAAAGAAGCACACCTGGGAAAAAAAGTGCTACCCAGCAAGCTCTGAGAGGACCTTCAATGGCTGAAATGGTTGCTGAGATGAAAAATGCCACTCATAAACTTGCAGCTGTCACTGAAGGTACCACCACAGCTTGTACCTCATTGCATTAGAGCTGTAGGATATGTACAGCTCTGGGAGGAAGGTGATTGCTGCCTCAGGTACTTGCACTTGCTTGCCTTGTCAGGTGCAGTTACTGACAGATGGCTGTGAGGAGCTGAGAATATGCCTGGCTCAGCATGGAGGGCTTGTCTTGGCACTTGGGCTGTTTTGTCACTGTCAGGCTTTGTTTGTGGGTTCTGCAGGGTTATACAGAAGTAGAGCAAGTACTGCATGTGAGACAGCCCTTACATGTAAAGTCTGGCACGGAAGAAAGCAACATGCTGGTTGGCAAAGCAAATAAAAAAAATGGCAGGGAGGATATAGGGGAATACATCCAGGATGAATCTGAAATGAGCAAACGCCAACAGGGATGCAGCAATGGCTGAAAGTTTGCTGGGAGGTTTAGTTGGGTGATAAGATGTCAGGAATAAAACTGCAAAGCTTAGATGGATGTTGTTGAAGCCTTGTGTCCATGTGGAGTTGTGTGGCACTGGTGTGTTGGAGGTGTTTGCCAAGGGTGTTCTGACTTCTCAGATTAAGGTTCTTGGCTAATGAACATACAGTCAGCAGTTTAGAAGGATTTACCTAAGTAATAATGTATGTTTCACTACTTTGTGTATTATGTAGGTGTTTTATATTATGTTAAATTCTGAATGAGTCTCCCTGGGTGTTAGTCACTTGGTTAACAGAGCTAGGTTATGTGACCGTTAATATTTCTGTGAAATATTCTAATTATGTTTTTTCTGAAGGTTTTTTCTGTTGTGTGAAGCCTAGATAAGTGTTGTGTTTTCTGTTTCTATAAAACACATGTAAATGCACGACAAAACAAACACCCCCACCAAATGCCAAAACACAAACACAAAAAACCCAAACTTACTCTAAATCTGTTGTGACTTAAGCAAAGGTGGCAGGTAACAGCCTGACTGCAAATGCTAATTTAGGTGATTTTGTCACTTCAGGAATGTGGCTGCACTCAGTCACAGAGGGATGAAGCATTTGGAGTAGCTCTCTAAATGGCAGGGGACTGGTAACCCAGATGGTTCTTTCTGGCCCTTTAATTTCCTACCCCAATGTCTTGTGTTGCTGAAGTTCCATGGCTGTCCTTTCCTGTGCCCTTTAGATAAGTGCCTGCTTATCCCTTCTATAGACCATGGGGAATCCAGTGCAGGTGGGATTGTTGAGAACAAAGGTGGTTTTTTTTGGTATAAGAGCACAGGCCATTCCTGGTGGTGCTCCAGGTTAAGGGACTGTTTTTGCCAATGTGTTGTGGCAGTGAGTGCAATAAACTTCCCTTGCTGCCTCATGAAATGTGTGGATCCCTTGTGCAGCAGGCACCTCACATCTGTCAGGTAGCTGGTTTTTGACTTTTGTGAATGAAGCTGCGTGTGTGCTTAAAAGCCAGGGCCCTAAAAAGCTCTGACATCTGCATCCTAAATTGTATTCTGAGTATACAGGAAGCAACTCATCTGAGATTAAATGAAATGTGAAATGACGTTTAGCTGGGAAGAATATGGATTTACTGCTGGTGATCAGAACAGTTTCTGATAATAAAAATAAAGCATTGTGTTGAGGAAACTTAAACAAATACTTAATGGTGTTTCTATAATCAATGTGAAACATGCAAATGAGGTTGCCAGATGGCACAAGAGAAACTCTCGTAGATTCTAGCAAAGTAAATAACACTTCTTGCAGTGAAAGTCAACAACGAACAGGAATACTTATAATGTATTCTCTTACAGTAATAGGATATTCATGAACAAATAATAGATTCCAGGTTAATCTATCAGTACCAGAGGGAGGTGCCAACATCTCAAGTATTGACAAAACGTTTTTCTTGGGTTATTTAAATTTTCAATTCATCATTAAGCAATAAAATCAATGATTCAAGCCCCTATCTGAAGGAAGTTTTAACCTGAGACCACTCTACTTGAATAGAAGCCCTGAAAACAAACATGAGTGCAAAATTTCAGACATGCATAACTAGAAAGAAGTATGAGTAATCTTAGAAAGCTTGGAAAGCAGGGTCTTAAAAACTAGACTGAGATACTTATTCTGCATCAAAAGGCAGATCATACTGATGACTCTGAGAAAGCATTTGTTCTTAATGATGAAATGAAGTTTTCCTTATCCAGAACTTCTATACTTCAAGGAGCAGCATGCATTATTGCTTGTATTATTACCTGATTGCACTTGCCTGGAAATTACCAGGATAAAACCATTTAAATTCCTACACACTAAGCAGTGTACTTGCTCATCTCAGTTTTTAATCTGTTAAGAAACACAGTGTTAAAAATGAAAACCAATCCTATATATAGTTAATTTTTTCCCCACACAGTCTGTGATAGGCTGGTGTAGCTTTTTTTGAAAGAAATATATTTGAGTAATTGCAGAGGTATTTGGTAGTTTTCTCACACAAGTTTAAAAGTCTTCGTTTACCTTCCTTATTCCATCCCTGTGTGCGGATGTGTTGTGCCACTGGAGGCAGCAGGCTGGGCCTGGGGGTAGGCACTGCTAAACTCTGATACCTGTGTGTCCCAGCTGATGCTGCTGGAGAAACAAAAGATTGAAACTGTTCTTCAAAATGCTGGAATGGCCTTCATGAAGGAAAGAGAAGGCTTCTGGGGAAAAGTCTAAGAATTAGATAGTCTGACTGGACCCCAGGGCTGGGAAGGCAGAGAAGGAGCTGTGAGCCAAGTTGAGAACACAGGACAACACTTGCTGCAGGCTCAGACGGATTCTTGTGCAGTCCAACTCCAGCTGATTGTGTGCTCCTGGGTACTCTGAGCATTTGTTAGCAACTTTGAGGAAGGCAATCTCTTTTGATTCATGGAGCATCATCACATTGGGGATCTAACTCTCATAATTCTTGAAAATAATCACAGTGCCTTAAGATTGAAGAGTTTCAATGAAAGGATCTCTGAAGTGGAAATGGGTTTTGTGGTAGGGAACTGTTGTATTGAAGACCTGGCAATTTTTGCCTGAAGATCAGACAATTTTTCTGTTCTGGAGTCTGGTGTCTTAAAGCCAGTTCAGTGTGTGGTACTTCCTGAGAGCTGGAGCAAGATGATCTTTAAGGTCTCCTACAACCCAAACCACTCCATGATAAAGAATTCAGGTGAGATAAGCCTCAGCAACATATAATTAAACAAGAGTGCAGGCAGTCTCTGGGGGCTACAGGGACCTGCCTGGGAGTACAAGCTACTGCTGGTGGTATGTCCGTATGGAGCTGCAGTGCCAGGGGGTGGCTTTTTGGGAAGAATGATAGTGGCAGGTGCAGCCAAGGGCCCTGCTGCAGTGGGCAGATGGTCGTGATTCACTTCAGCAGTTGAAGTAACCGTTCAGGATGCAGGCATCGTCTGGGATTTATGTGCCAGCAAATGACCAAGCATCTGATCTTTAAATCTGTTAAAACACCTAAAGATCAGAGAAAATGCACTTAAGAACAGTATGAATTTCTTAGTTGTTGAAACCAATGAGATCAGTGCCTTGTGGTATCTTAGTCTAATCACTGGGCTGTGCTTGTCACACAGTATTGTTTTCCTTCCCCATGATCACTCTTTTATCATGGCTCTTCTTGATTCTGTTCTCCTTTTGAAGCACTGTCATTCTTTTTTTTCCTCTCACAGCACTGATGTGAGCATGAAAATCCAGATGAGCCAGAAACAGGTGTCAGCTGAATGTTGCAGAGTGCCAGTCTAGCTCAGCACTGCAGCACTCTGCAAGTACTGAGCACTTGGCAGTGTGCAGCCTCCTCTCCTGCACGTGCTGTGACAGGCACCTGTGCTGCTGGTGGTGACTGGGCACTCGGACACAGCAGGAGCTGCTGGTTCAGCAGGAGGACCCCAGATCACACAAAAACTGTGAGAGTGTAAAAGCCCAGGGATTCCTTTGCTCAGGCTTCCTCCCTGGATGCACCAGCTCAAGCTGGATTTGTGTTACTGTGCCATGAGCCAGTGAGGATTCCTGTGTGAGTGTGGGGTGTGCAGGGAGCCAGGTGGGGACCCACAGGGTCACTGGAGCTGCCACTGCAAAGGGGCTTCAGTCCCAGCTGGGACAGTCTGGGGTGGTGCCACTGTGACCCCAGGAGTGGCACCTGAAGGGTCAGACAGGAGAGTTTCCATAACATCTGGGAAATGTGAGGACACAGGGCCAGAACTGGAAGCTGACAGGTGTGCTGTCTTGAGGGTGGCTGAGTTTTCCTGTTTTGCTCCATTTCTCTCCTTAGCTGTCTCTTCCATTTCCTGGTTCCTGTAGGCAGCATGTCCCTAGGAACAGGGCTTTGTACCTGGGCTGTTTGCCTTTGGGTGAGCAGAGGTCCTTAAGATCATTTACTGTTCCCTAAAGTGAAGATAACTGCCAGCACTGCTTTCATACTGGAAATACATACAGTATGCAACAAGTATCATTGTTTTCTGTATAAATATGACAGTGTTGAGGTTAAGGATACCTCTCATGTCCCTGAGTTCCCAGTATATTCCTTGAGCCATCCATGTATGAGTTTTCCCGCAATGAGCCCCATTCCTGGAGCATGTGCTCTATCTGCTGCTCACAGAATGATGTGTGTGAATTATTAATGATATAAATTACTTTGAAACAAGCTGAGCTGAGCCATGAACCCAGGGCAACAGTTTCTGTGTTACTCCAGGGTCAGGACATCGGGGTGAAATACAGTGTGTGTTAATGTGGTGATAGTATAAAGATCAAAAGTACCTGCAATATCCTGGAGTTCATAAAGAGGCAGCAGCAGAAATGTAATAAAAAGTAAAAGGAGCAGGCCCTACTTGTTTCTCTCTTTGGATTTGCTGTCAGGTTTGTGATGAAGCACCAGGGCTGGAATTGTGTTGCCAGAGATATCAGGCCTGTCTGAGATCCCCACTGCTTTATTTTACTCTTTTTTTGATTTACCTCTTAACCTTGCACATTACACCTGCCATTATGCACAGTTGCTAAACTGCTGTTCAATTCACCCCAAGTGCAAGATGTTTTATGCTGAAATTGTTCAGCTAAACTCCTATGTTGTTTTTTAGCTTTCATCAGGGCAAGTTGCTCTCTGGCTTGCAGTGGGGAGCCAGATTCAGAGCAGTATTGATGTGTTTTTCCCTGTTTGCAAGGCAGGGGAGACACAGCCTGGCATTTTAACCTCTCTTCTGTGAAGACGTTATAAAATATAAATAGACAATCCTCAAACACCACTGGTGAGCGTATCTTGGGAGTTTCTGAATATATTATTCTTTCAGGAGTCTCTTGAGTAAATCGTTGAATAAATTGCATTCTTACAATGTGGTATTGGACTGTTGAATAAAACAACATAACTACGTGCTGCTTTGATATTTTTATTAGTATTAGCAGGAGATTTGGGAGCATTTATTTATTTGTACTTTATTGTATGTTTGTGCTGCACCATGCTGTGCTAATTCAAAAATCCCAAAGTGAGTAAAAACATAAGGTACTACTTTTTGCTAGAAGTGTCATTGCATTAGGCACTGGACTAATCCCACCTGAGATGCTGAGTGGCTCTGAGTCATGAAATTAAAATGGAAATTTCATGAAAGGTGCTGAATTTACAGAACTCGTTACAGTGTTTGCAACCCATCATTTATAAGCCAGCCTTTTTTTTCCTCTTGAAACATATGGATGACAAATGGAGAGGTTTTCTTCAGCTCTTCCAACAACCAGTGATTAAATTTACAGAACTGCTTTTACATTTCTCAGCTCTAGCTGATATAATAAAACATTTTATCACTGACTGGGTGGTCCCCATGGTACTGAGCTGTATGACAGTTTTCAGCATCAGGCCAGCTGTTGTTTTTATTTCAGACTAAATCTTCCAAAGATGAATAGCACGTAAAATTAACAGTTTCTTGCCAGGGAAGTTTGGAGAGTTGTGTAAGTTTTTGTTTTAGTCCTAGAGCAAGTCTATAACTTGGAGTAGCTAGGCTGAGAACATGGTGATGGGTCATCATGTTTGATCATAGCTCCGCATTGAGAAGCCTGACATGACAGGGAATGTGCCTTCCCTGAAAGAGATGCTGCACTGGATGAGGAGGGATTTCAAGTCTGCATTTTATTTGTGTTTGAAATGTTGCTCTTCAGAGTTTGTTGTTACTAGGAAGCATCTTCTGGCAGTTCAAGATACATCTCAGGATAAACAAATTCTGTCCTATTAATATTTTTTTTCTCTAAATAAATTCTTGCTAATGGAAACCTTCCCCACCTCATTGTCACATGCAAAGATGGAGCTTTTGAAGTGAATGAATAGAGGCTGGGGCCATGTGGCATGGCATAGCGTGCAGCATGATGTGTTCTCATGCCAAAAACCCAGAGATTCTTCAGGGAATGGCTGAGTCAGGAGCTGTTCACATGACACAGCAGGGAAATGGCACTTCCTGGACAGTGCAGGGGAGACAGACATTCTTACCCTTGTTTATCCTCGTCTTTCTACTTGTATAAATTCTACTTAAGGAAAAGCTGGAGTGGAGAGTGGAGGTCAGAGCAGGAGCAGCTGTGGCCTGTGTAGCATCTCCTGTAAGCATCTTCTGTGCTCTGCTGCTTCCAAGTGCTTTGCTCTAGTGGGTGAGCAGTTGGGTTCCTGACACTCAGGACACCTGAGACCCAGTGTGCCATGACGTGCTGGGTATTCATGCTGGGGGGACAGTCATGCTGGAGGCTAGAGCTGCTCCTTCTTAAAGCCTTGCAGGCACTGCTGAACAAGCTCTGCTTCCCACAAGGTTTAATACCAACAGTTGGTTATTAAGCAATTCTTTGCCTCGGGCTTAGAGCTCCATCTGGATGTGAACTCAGCAGAAACTTTGTGGCTTGGAGGATCTGGTTTTGTGAGAAGTAGCCGCTCCTTGCTGTGTCTGCTTCTTTCCCTGCCTAGGGAAGCTGAGAAGATCAAGACTCTTGACTCTTTATTCAAGGAGAGAGCTGGTGTCAATTTTAATTTTTTAACTGCTCACTTCTTAAGTTAATAGTAGCAACCATGTGACCTCACAATGAGACATTCACAGTCAGGTCTTTTTCTTATTGAAACCTGTTGTAAAACTGGGGACATAGATTATTCCCCAAATCAAGGAATTCTTCAAATGGAGCCTGTGCTTTGAGCTGGCCATGTGCATAACTCCATTTCTGTTTAGCATGATATGTGCCTGAAGAAGACATTTCAAAAGCTGAGAGCACAGGATGCTTAACAGCTCCTTATACCTATAGAAATTCCCTGAGTGATGTCCTGAACAGGACATTCTGTCATTTATCAATAACAAAGTTTCTTTATTTAATGTGAAGTGGCTGCAGCTGCAGTCCTTCAAGTGAGGTATTTCCTCTACACTGTACACAAGGGTAATGAACTCTAAACTTGAACAGGTACAGAGAAGATGACCAAGGGAATGAATTTCCTGTTTTATGAGCAACTGGAAAAGCCTGGCCTGTAAAACTTACCAAAAAAGGTGAGGAGTGTAGTTGCTTTCTTTGGTACAGCAAGGAGTTAAGTACCAGACAGAAAGGAAAAAGTCACATTGGAAGACAGCATTTCCACAAGTACAGGTGGGTACAAATAAATCAGGCATCATTGAATCTGTTAATAATCAGCCTAAAAATAGATTGCCTCAAGAAGGTCTGTAAAAGTCTTCTACTAAAGGTGAAGGAGACACAAGTGTTAACTGCCTTTGAGATGGTGTTTGGACAGTTCATGAACGGGAGGTTATGATATGGTGCTTGTTCTCAAGGGCTGGGAAATTCTGCAGCTCTTTACTGAGACAGCCAGTATCTGGTGGAGATATTTGAGCTGAAATGTTCTTTCTTGGTCTTTGAATCGGAACTGAATTAAACTCCTCAGTGGAGGCTGGGAGAAAAATGTGAAAATATAAGTGCCTTGCAAATGCTTTAGTTATTATTAAAACAGGCAGCAAAAGATTTTCAGCCACATCTGGCAACAGCAACTGTGGGGGATGCTAATATCTGTCCCATTGCCAGTAATTTTTTTGAAATACCAACACAGAATAACACTACTTAATAAAACTGCATAATTCCTCTCCCTTTGAGCACAGCTGAAACCAACTAAAGAGTTGCTTTGGGAACAGAAAGTCTTGTTGTGTGGTGTTCCTTTCCAAAGTTTTGGCATGAGACACGCAGATCCTGGGATGCTCCCCAGGCTCACACCAGCACCCGGGGGGCTGTGGAGGAAGGGGATTGCAGTGACCTGGCCAGGTGTGGTTATTGCAGCCTGGGCACTGCTGCACATGCTGCCATTGATTGCTCGTGGGCTCTGATGTTGGAGATGGCCTCTGAGTGAGATGTTGTCCCTCAGATTTAATGGTTGGGTGTTGAGATGATCCCATAAAAGCTTTGGTTCTAGTGCATGCAGGAAAGGAAGGCCTGGAGTGTTCATGGATGCTGGGTAGAAATCAGCTCAATGTGCACAGAGGTGTCAGCAGCTCTGGATTGAAGTGGCTGATTCTGGACTGGCTGTGGCTGATGATGTTTTCTTGGGGCAGTGTGTTGAGGGTGAAAGCTCCAGTGGCTTCTGACCAGTGTGGCTGTGCTCTCCAAGAACATGGCTTTCTGCAGGGAGAGATGAAGTGTTGGAAATTTTAGCTTGCATCAGCCAGGATGGGGAAACTTCACTTCCCTAAGAGAGGTTTTTGGGTGCACCCATCTGTGAGTGGCATTTAGTCAAATAAGCACTTGCAGGGAGCATCCTTCATTGGGAATTTCTGGGTTGTTTCTACAGGAGTCACCTTTTAGCCATATTTGTTGCTGTCTAACTTGTTCTTCAGAAGACAAAGACTCGCAGTCCTAGCCCAGATCTCTGAATTTCCTTATACAACAAAAATCAAGCAGGGACAGAGGTGCTTGAAGATGTCAAGTGGGAAGTAAAAAGTGAAAGGGAAGCATTACTCTACGAGCTAGCAAACCTTATAAAGGATTCTACTTTCTGATGACAAAAATAATTTGGCCTGATCCCATGGTCTCAAGTGGAGAAGCAGCTTCATCCTGAAGCGACTTGCTGTGCTTAAGTTCAGTTTAGTCTGTAGGTGTGCTGGCAGGAGTGCAGGAGCATTGGAAGATTGCTGTGGGATGCAGCACAGGACCTCAATTACCCAGCAGAAGCTGGCGAGGATGTGGTGCTTAAGATGGCTCCTGGTTACTCTGTGATAAAAAGACAGCTACGAAGACCTTGGCTGGCTTAGGCTCCTAATTAAAAAGTGGGGGCTTTGCAGTGGGAAGAGATATAATCAATGTAAGAAGTTAAAAAGCATTCCTCTGGTCCAAGCAGTGACTTCTGCAGAGTGTGAACACCAGGAATGTGCCTACACAGGATGTGCTGCATGGTCTTAGAGGAGAACATCTTCCATCTCTTCCTGGTGCTGATTTTGGGAGATGAGTAATTTATTTTTTTACAAAAGACTTAGACATGTTTTAAATCTACTTATGGATGCATTTTTGATTCAATTACTTAATTCTATAAAACTAGCAATCAAGGGCATGTATGTAAGGACATTTTGGGGTTTTATAGCTCGAGTGCATTTCAGCCATTAATTTCTTTTAAAGCTGCAGGTCCTACTTTATTAATAACTGGTTTTGATCTGCAAACATGCAGATTCTCTGACTACAGTCTTATCTTCAAGACTGCTATTTAAAAAATTAAATTAAAATATATGTGTATATTCATACACCTTATCCATTTCACTGTCAAAGCATCATGAAACCTGTTCAAACACAAAGTGAATAAGGATAATATCTTGATAAATAAAATTTTGCTGCCAGAGAACAGTGGGAAGACCCCTGTCTAAATATCACCTTGGAACAGGCACACAGACTGTGGGAGTCTAATGTTGGAACTCTCTAGATGTTGTGCAAAACAACTTTACATATCTGGTAGGAAAAAATTAGTGAAATAACAAGGAACAAAAATTATGCACCACAATTGCAGGATTTGTGAACAGAACTGTAGGTAGAAAAGGATGGATTCTTTTGGATTGTTGCCACCCGTGTAAATGAAAATTTGAAAAACCTGTTAATGAAAGATGTGTGACTTTTGGCCTGAAAGTTTTGACAGACTAAGGTAATAGCTTAAATGTGAGTGAAAAGGATATTTTCATGGGGTTTGGTGAGACAGGGTGTTTCAGAAGCTTTGAGCTGCTGAACAAAGGGCTGGATTCATTTGGTTAAATAGATCCTGATGCTTTGGGCTGCCAGGTGTGAGCTGTGCAAGGTCCTGCTGTTACATGGGGCTCTGTCATAGCTCCCAGTAATGATACACCCCATGGGCAGTGGATGGGGTTTTTCCAGCTGATATTGGATATCTTCTGATTTAATAAAACAGCTTCAGTAGCAGCATAATGTGGTAGTTTTTGATCTGTGCACTGGAAGGTTTTTATTGCTTAAACAGATTAAGATACTGTACTACAGGGCTGCTAAAACCAGCAGTTCTGCCTTAACTCTAAGCTTGTATAAATTTCAGATCTCTGGTCCTCTGTCTTTGTGGGAGCACTATTTCAACATAGCTGGTAGTGGTTAAAATCATTGCATGTGTCAAAGGAAATGGGATCAAAAAATGAAGTGAAAAACATGTCTTTCCTTCTAGCTCATTTGGATTGTGCCATGTGGGACCATATGTCACTTGACCTTCATTTCCTCCGGCTAAATAGGATCAGTACTAATGAAAACAAGTTCAGAAAATAGATCAGATTGCAACACAGCTTTGCCTAAAAAAAAATCAACAAGCTTCTTGTTTCATCTCTGAAGCATTTCTGTAATTGTATCTGTGCATTTTGGAACATCTTATTTTATATGGCTACATTTTTCTGCTTCATATACATGGAAATTTGAGGTTATAGGTGCATAAAGAAATACTCTGTTAAGTAACTTGAATTTTATGTGGGCAAAGGGGTTGAGCAGCATCCTATGTTTAAAATCCATGTTTTAGATTTTCCAAGATGTTTCTATTATGGGATTCTGTAGTTCAAACATAAGTTCTAGAGCTCCCAAAAGTTCTGTAATTGAGTATACAAGTTGCTGACTGCCCAAAGCCATAAGTGTGAAATGTGGTGGAGCTGTGGCTTATCTCCTGAACGGTAAGAATAGTAGAAAAATAGGCAGACTTCTGGGTTTAGAAGTTGCAGGGTTTTTTAAAACTAAAATGCTTTTTTTCTCTCTATTTTTAGCCTGCTTCATTCCACTGTTCTATCAAAGTGATCCTTGTCCTAAAAGAAAACTCCAAACCCTGATGCTGTATTAATGATTCAAGACTCCAAAAGGGTATGCATAGCTCTGAACTCCTAAATAGCTGGATAGGTTCTGCCAATCAGTTTTGCTTAGTAGGAAGAAGTCTTTTCCTGAAGAGAAATCTCGTGGTTTTCACTCAGGGGAAATAGTGTATAAGACAAAATGGTGTAATCCCACAGACACATCTGCAGAGGCTGCATTGACTCTGGATGTGCTCTTTCCTGTTCATAAAAAGCTGCTGTGGAATTTTTCACCTGTTCTTTGGAGTGCTGTTGAGTCCAGAACAATCATACTGTTTCTGGGGGGCATAGTCCATCTCTTGAATGCTGTGTATGAGTGTCATTATCTGTCTTTAATATCCCACTGAATGGCTGTGTTGTAGGTAATTATGTTCATAGGATGGAAGCTGCCACCAGTCATAAATATCTGCTGTTTTGGTGAAATGGATAATGCAAGTTTTTATGCAAAACAAAGATCTCAAAGATGTGTATGATGCTTATGGGTTGCTCCTAAACTGGTGAGAAGCAATGGAAATGTCAACAGAACTGTAATTAGTGGCACTGCCTTGACTCACCACTTGTCAGGTTAGAGTACAAAAAGGTGAAACTCACTTGTCATCTGCCTTGCTGAAAATGTACTGCCTTTCAAAAAGCAAAATGATTCACAGCACAGTCTGATCTGGTCTGGAAGGGTCGTGATGTACAGCAGGAAGTCCAGCAGGAGGCCAGATACTCGTGGTGCACCCAGGGGTCAGTGACGGGGCCAGGAGTGCTCTTCATTCCTAGCCTGGATAACATCACAGAGTGACCCCTGGGCAGTTTTGCAAAGGAGACAAAGCTGAGAGGAGTGACTGGTGCACCAGGTGGTTTCACTGCCATGCAGAGGGACTGGGACAGGCTGAGAAACGGGCTGACAGGAATCTCATGAAATTCAACAAGGGAAAATGCAAAGTCCTGCACCTGGGCAGGAGTAACCCCGTGTACCAGCACCAGCTGGAAGGCAGCTTTGCAGATAAAAGACACATCCTGGTGGATGCCAGGCTGACAGTGAGCAAGCAGTTCTGGGAAAGAAGGCCAGCAGCCTCCTGGATGCTTTGGGAAGGACACTGAGAGCACACCAAGGGACGTGAGCCTTCCTGTTTGCTCAGCCCTGGTGAGTTTACATCTGGAGCAGTGTCCAGGGCTGGGCTCCTCAGTACGAGAGACACACACAGGTGTGAGTCCAGTGCAGAGCCAGGGAGGGGAGGGGGTTGAAGCATCTTACACACAGGGAGAGGCTGGGACTATTCAGCCTGCAAAAGAGGGGGCTTGGAAGGCTCTTACCCACATGCACAATGAATGCCTGATGGTGGGAGAAGTAAAGATGATGGAGGCAGACTCTTGTCATTGGTGTTCAGTGAGGCAATAAACACAAGGCAATAAGCAATGAAACAAGAAGCAGTAAACACAAATTGAAATATAGGATATTAAGCATGAGATATTTTTTTTCTCTGGGAGTGATTGAACACTTGAGGTGGTGACTCAAAGAGGCTGTTGAATGACCATTCTTGGAGCTATTCAAAATTCACCTGAACAAAGTGATCCATCTACTCTGTCTGCCACTGCTCTGTGCAGAGGATCCAGAGGCACCTCAGCCATTCTGTGATTCTGCCTGGATACAGCCATGTGCCTAAACCCTGCTGTGAAAGGTAGCAATTGAGTAGGTGCACTAACAGCCTGAATAATCCTCTGTTACTGTGAGTAATCATCTCTACTTAGATTTACAAACAGCCCTTTTTGTTCTTGAGTGACATTAGTCTATTATCCTGTTGCTAATCACTCCATTTGTTAGGAAGAGACAAAAGTTTAGCTAAAACTTACTTCATTGGTTACCAGTTAATGAGCATTGCAATTAGAATCCTTCTAGCAGAAGGGAACATAGCTTTGTTGTACACAATTGCAGTGACCACGTGAAATAGGAATTTCATGATTTGAGCATGACATGGAGGAAACTGTGCCTGAAACCTGACCCCTTTGAGTTAGTGTGTGAATGACTGCTGGAACTGCATTTATTCTCTGTGATCTGCAGTGTTTCCCCCTTGGTGCCTGCAGTCTGTTAAAGAGCCTGAAGAGGAGCAGCCACTTGTGAACTAATAGGTTATTTCTTATTAAATTAAGCTCAAGTGTTGCAGGAGCACTAGACTAGAAGAGATCTCTGAGTTTTAGACCTTCTGCAGTGGTTCACAACTCTTCTGCAAAACTGCTTGGTAGAAAGTGTGGGTTGCTGTGGTGGAACTCTGGTCCTTTGGCACTTCCCCCTTACCTGTCTGGGGAACTCTGCAACTGCTAGGCTAAATCTGGTTAGTGTGTTGTCTTCTATGCTGTACATGATCAGAAAATTTAACCACCACAATTCCTTTCCTTGTGCTTGTTCCCTAATGAATTTAGAGGGGGAAGGATATTGGATTTACATGGCAAGATTTGCTAAAATGAACAGTTTAATGTTTGCAGTTCTAGAAAAGGTCTTGTGGGAGAGCTGTACAAAGGTCACCTTTAATCCCTGTTTCATGGTCTTAATATCTTCTGAATTTCAGTATTTTGCCGTGGCTGGACTAGTGCCCCTGTCATTTCTCTATTCAGATTAAGGCCAGGTTGGGTGGGGCTTTGAACAACCTGGTCTAGTGGAAGGTGTCCTGCCCAAGGCAGCGGGGTTGGAACTGGATGATTTTTCAGGTCCTTTCCAACCCAGGCCATTCTATGATTCTATGATTTACTCAGCAATGTGAAGTAAATTAAAATTCAGGTCTCACTATTCATTTGTTGACTTCTGATCTTTATTTTAAATGAGTCAAGAGCAAAAACCCCAAAAATCTTCTTGATCTTAAATGTCAGGTTTGAATACAGTAATTCAGAGTTAGTATTTAAATGTGTTAGAGGCTTGGTTATTTGTTCTCTGCATTATGTAGGAGAGACATGGAAGTAAAACATCTGACTCTCTATTCACTGCTCAGGCATTCATAGTCATCTGTGAGTTATTAATTTCATCTAGAAATTGCCTGCTCAATAGAACTTTTAAAAATAATGCTAATGAGATTGGTTTTACTGTGTGCTAAATATCATTACAGATTTGAAAACTGGGCCTGAACTTTCTTTTTATTTTCCCCCCTTTAAACAGGACCCTTCCATTCCTTTCAAGTGAGGTGCATTGCCACCATCTAAATTACACTGGCTTTTAATAATTTTTTTTTTGGTAATATAATGGCTAGATGAAAAGGGCCTTCTAGTGCAAAAAAGAAATAG
Organism: Pyrgilauda ruficollis; assembly: GCF_017590135.1. Taxonomy (NCBI): domain Eukaryota; kingdom Metazoa; phylum Chordata; class Aves; order Passeriformes; family Passeridae; genus Pyrgilauda; species Pyrgilauda ruficollis. The sequence goes on along the minus strand of NW_024528821.1, from coordinate 13,802,006 downwards.
GAAATAAATCAGATGTACATTTTTAATGTGCTCAGAAGTTTTTAGAGTCTGTAAGGTAACCTAGTTTGTATATTGTAAGCAAATGCATATACTCACCTTTTTTGGCAGAATAGGTTTTATCTGAACTTAGCAAAGAAAAGGCTCAAATAACTAAAAACTCAGTGAACTTTAGTAGCTTTCCACTTTTACCTGAGTTCTGGGAGCTGAGTCTCTCCCTGTACATTTTTACAGCTGGGTGGCAGCATTTCTGCAGCAATTCATTTGTAACTAAATGAACTGCTCAAAGATCTTTATTTGGATGGATCAGATGTTACGTGCTTTTTTCCTCTCAGCTGTGATTATCCTTTTTACAGCAATATAAAACTCACCAAATATTAGTTACTTGTCTGTGATAGTGAGTCCTAATGATGCTGCTCTGGGTTTGAGTAGGTGTAAAATTTTACAAAATGAGAGGAATTGATAAAGCAGCACGGCAGGGACTCATCTACTGACCATTCTGTCTCCTGCTGCTTGGGGTACTCCCTTACATTCACTCTGTGTTCAGGATTCCAGCTCAAACACCAGTTTGCTTCATTTATTCACACCTCTAAAGATGAATTCAAACAGACTGCCTCAATGGTCTGAACTGATATAGTTTCCCCAATGCATTTTCCATTTATGTATGTCACTGCTCACTTACATTGGTAAATGAAATCTTAATGGTCATGCTGAATTTTGCAAGTTTAAACTTTAAGCCATTGGATTTTATTATTATTTGCATCAGAAGAAAAATTCCCCACCATCATATTTACTTCACTGTGAAATTACCATAGGGCAATCGCATCTCTTTTTTATATGGCTTAAGCTTTTATGCCCCTCGTTGTAAAGTTTGCTTTTCCAGGTTATTCTTATATCTGTTCTTTGAATTCATTCCTGTGTTATTCTGCCCTTTGTGCAACTCATTTTCTGAGAGGATGTGGTTTTCCAGCAATGTTTTACTAGGGTTATATAGATAATTACTGCCATTACCCAGATTTTAACAGTTATTCTGCATTTTATGAAGGGTGCTTCAGACATGCCCTGAGGTCAGTCTGAGCAAGTTACTGTGTCTGTGTGCTGTAATCCTGCCACCACTATCTGGAGCTTGGCTGTGTTAAAGCAGGTTTAGATGGATTCTGACTAGTTTGTTGGCAATTCACATGGTCCTGTATCTTTTATTGCCTGTCTTCATTTTTACAGTACTGAACTTTGTGTTAGCTGCCGACTTTATTAGCAAAGATTTTATATTGCTCATAAAACTATTCAGCAGCACTTGGTCAAACCTGTTCCAGTGCCCACCCATCCTCTGGGTGAGGAAGAAGCTGAAGCCCTGGCTCTGGCACCTGTCCTGTAACCATTTTTTAACTTGGCAGATTGGATTGCCCTTTCAAACCCCTTCCCTTTGACTGGGAGGAGTGATGAAAAGGTTACCTGCGCTCCAGAGTCATTTACTGCTGCTCCCAGAGCTCTGTAATCCTTCTTGATACCTCTCAGACTGTATCTGGTGCCAACATTATATGGAATTAAACCGTTTGAAAAGATTATGTGTATTAAGTATATGTGAAGGTAGCTGGATCTACCAGATGAGTGATCTTGTTGGCTTTACAGGTTTGTTTGAGAAGACTTAGAAAGGCATGGAAAGATTTTGAAACCATGTTGACTGTCATTAATTACATTTTAGCTTCTAATTCTTTTTTGTTATGAGATTCACAGTAACTGTTCTGTAGGCTAATATGTTATAGAGACTGTAACTCCATGGGTGTCCTTGCCATTTTTACATCTTAGAACTACCCAGGGAGTCCTTCAAGCCTTGTGAAATTCAACGGTTTGTTGGATTTATTAAACACTGGAATTTCACAGAATCACAGATTATGCTGGGTTGGAAGGGACTCACAAGGACCATCGAGGCCAGCTCCAAGCCCTGCACAGGACACCCCAAAGTCCCCCCTGTGCCCGAGAGCATTGTCCAAAGGCTCCGTGAGCTCTGTCAGGCTCTGCTGTGACCCTGCCCTGGGGAGCCTGTTCCAGTGCCCCACCACCCTCTGCGGGAAGAACCTGTCCCTGATGTGCAGCTAAAGCTCCCCTGACACACCTTCAGCCGTTCCCTCGGGTCCTGTGGCGGGTCAGCACACAGAAGGGATCAGGGTCTGCCCCTCCTCATCAGCAGGTGGTGGCTGCAATGAGGTCTGTGCTCAGTCTCCTCCAGCTGAACAAGCCAGGTGACCTCAGCTGCTCCTCACATGGCTTCCCTTCACCATCCTTGTGGCCTCCTTTGGATGCTCTCTGATGGCCTAATGTCTTTTTTGTATTGTGGCACCCCAAACTGCCCCAGCATTTGAGGTGAGGCCACCCCAGTGAGAGCAGGGCAGGACAATCTCCCCCTTGGCTGTGCCTGGTGCACCCCAGGACATGGATGTCCCTCCTGGCTGCCAGGGCACTGCTGACTCATACTCGATTTAGAAGCCTTCTCTGTTTATCTGAGTGGTGCTTTACAGATTCATAGATGCAAATCTTTTGGACATGCCAGTTGGAAAATGCAGAGTCTAAATGGATTTCTCCTTCTGTCACAGACAGTAATCTTTGTATTGTGTGTGTGACAAGGGAGGACACACATATCTGTTTACAAAAAGAGTCCACAACTATCTACTGTACTTTTCCTTAATCTATATTCTTGTTTAGGATTTTATCAACTGCATTTATTTATTTGACAATAATCCTTTTTGCTTTTATTTTGTTCTTACTAGATTTTAAAATGCTTCATTTCCCTTAAATGCACTAGTTTTATTTTCCCTAACCATATTGGCTATTGATATCTTATTGGTTTGCTTTTATTTCCTTCCTTTTAAATCCTTCTATTGATCACACCTGTTTGAACTCTTAATTCTTGCTTGGCACTGCTAGTTTTCCTGTTCCATTATACTTAATGGGTTTTATGTTTGCTTTGCCATTTTAACATCCTCTGGCAAAAAGATTGAGTTGCCATTTTCTCTCTTTACATTATTGTGTTCATGGCTTTCTAACCCATTTCCTATTTTTGATGTCTTTTTATGGTAAATAAATGACTATTAGTGCACTGCAGAAAAAATACTGAATATCCACAACAAAACTGCTCAGCTGTCCTCAAAAAAATTTCTCGTGCACACACATATGATTTATTTTTTCTTTTACTAATCCAGCAGGCTAGGATTGTGCTTTCAATTAAAATGGCTTATCTGAAGTAATTAGGATTTGTTGCTGTTAGCATGGATAAACTTGATAAAAAAGAGACTAAATTATCTCATAGGGTTTTGCTTGACTCTTTTTGTTAGCAAGTCTAGATAAATAGCTTGGAGCCATTATTGCTGAAAAGCCAGTTAGTGGCTTCAAGTTACAGCTGAATGCTGGCACCATTTGTACAATATTTGATATGCTACAAAACACTCTCTTCTCTGTGATTCAGTGGTTATCCCATGGCCTGTGGCTCAAGACAGGATACTTTGAATAACTGCTGACTTAAATGTCTTAGAGTGAACCTTTTGCTCTGTTCCCACACTTTGAATATGATTCTTTCTCTCTTGACAAGCTGAAATTTCTGTTGCCTTTTCTTCTGCCAGGCTGGCTGCTCAGGGATGCCCTAAGCTCCAGCTGCTTGCCAGTCACTGCCCTGCAGAGCAGCTCTTCCTCTGGGAAATGGGTGACTCCTTTAATTCTCCTAACCGCAGCAAGGTGCTGGGCAGTCCCGCCTGCAGGGCTGCTGTGTCCAGAAACGCAGCTGTGAGCGTGCTGGGACCCCAGCCCAGGGCAGCTGTGGGTTTCCCTGGGTGGGCTGTGCATGGTGTCATGGATCAGTGGGTAAATTCATGGCATTGCGTCAGGGAGACGCCTGGCACAGACTTGGAACGGTGATGGGGCCCCTGTGGGCTCGTGAAGAGCAGCCAGGCAGTGTGGAATGGGCAGGAGAGACCCGAGGGAGCACTGGGCATCGTGGCCAGACAGCTTTTGCAGTTTGCAGAACAGAGAGCGTGGAATAACTGCTCAGAGCTTGATGTCCATGCTATGTGCATTTTGGTGTCCATGCTATGTGCATTTCAGATTCTGTGGGGTTTTTTGGTTGTGTATTTTTTTTAAACTTCAGATTAGCTCTAGACTGGCTTTGTGATGCAGCTGGAGGGAGTTTCTAGGCCATGTGCAGCTGGAAGAGATTCAGTTCCCATGCTCTGAGATGCCACAGTGTGCACCAGAGCACTCTGCAGAGGGGTGTTGGTGAGGTTCAGTGCAGCAGTGCACTCCTGTGTCCAATGAAGCACAGAGGTGTTCCCAGTAAAGTTCCTTGGCACTGCTGCAGTGTGCATGGTTACCAGGACTAATTCTCAGGCGACAGTAGATATCTCTAGTACCTCTGCATGGCAATTACGGTGAAGTACTGAGACTGCTTTTTCTGTCAGGTCCAAGTTAAATTGGAGTTTGTATTTATTTTGTTGTATTTGTATTGTTATTTGAGTTCATGAAACCAAATTGCAGGAACATAACATATCTGGTTGTTGGGTGGAAGTTCCCCCAGTTTGTATTCTAAACCCATGGCAATTAATCTGCTAAAAACCATATATGCTTAATAAATGTCTTGTATATATGTTATCCTCAGGTCTACTCCTATGCAGCATCACATCCATGATTCTTTTATACTACACCTTAGCTCCGAGCCATTACACCAAGGAATGCATTATTCACAGGCAGAGTAATTGTATGAGTATATAACAGAGGATTCAATGGATTCTTTACACAAATGTTATTTCTTGTTTCCTTTTCAGTAGCAAATGAGTTCTTGCCTTCAGGAGTGTGTGAGAATTGCAAGAGGCAGGCAGTGGTAGTAGTGCAATAAACTGGCCTTAGAGTTCTCAATCCAAGACTGGCTCATGTTTATAGCTCACCATCAGAGCTGCCATCCTGCTGTAAACATGAGGTCTGGGCTCTGGGCATGTGCTGGATCAACCTTAACTGGCTGCCAGACACTCCCAGCCCCTTTCTCCCTCACCCTCCTCAGCAGGGCAGGGGAGGAAAGAAGATGGAACAGCTCAAGGTAAAGACAGGGAGTTACTGTAGTACCAATTGTTATTGCTACTTCTTCACTGAGGGAAGTGATGGCATAGATATAGAATATTTTACTGAAGAATTGGAGGCTGAAGCTATCAATATTCTCAACAGTTTGCAAATGTTTTAAATTTACTGCATCACATAATCCTAACCCAAATATGAAAAATCCAAAATCCTTTATTGAATGGAAAACTTATCTGTAAATTAAAGGGCTTGAATGAAGTCCAAAGAAGGACTGTTCATCCATAAATAACAGGGCAGATGATTGGTGCTTCCTGTACCCTTTATGCAAGGGAGAATCTTCCTGAGGACAGGGCTCTGAATCAGTGATGTTCTTTTGCCTTTCAGAATTGCTCAGTCATGGACTTCTGAAGAGATTTTACTGATAAATATTTTTCTTGCTTAAACTTTTTGTCCTGTTTTGATGGTACAGCTTTCACAGCTGTCACAGGCTCTTTATGCACTGACTTCTTTTATGAGATATCTCACAGTGAAGTCTTGGAGATACCACTGGGCAAACCCAGTTCTCAAACTGAGCACTTCAGTTTAGTGGGACATGCACTTTATCTCATCTTTCCACTTTATCATCAACTTTCCACACTTGTCTCAAGTTTCAGGCTGCTAAAGGATGTCCTTGCATCTCTGTATCAGTAATTTCAAAGAAATAAAAAGTAAGTAGGAGGTCTTCTTGCTGACAATTTAAAAATCAGGGTGGTAAATTTTATTTTAGTGAAGTGGTTACAAAACTAGAATAAATTTACAGGGAAAAAAAAGCATCAAACAAAAGCAGCTGTTCTGCAGAGAATATGCCTGTCATTAAGCTGTTACCTCACATTGTATTTCTCTGCAGAGCCTTCTGGCAGCATCTCAGTCCTCTGCTTTTGGGGCTCTTTAAAATCTATTCTGCTCTGGTACCCCTCTCTAATTGCACTTGAACGTTATCAGGATGCTGGTGAGCACTAATGAGTCTTCAAAGAAGTATGTAGGGACTTTCACTTCCCTTTTGTTCATGCTAATTAAGTTAGGGAAATTTTATATTGTGCCTTGATTAATTCTGGGAATTTGTAAGAATGCAAATGAACATTGTTTATCTGGGGCTGAGTTATCTTTTGATATGCAAACACACTTTGATATGCTGATTTTCATTAACACTATTACCTTCCTCTTTGGGAAGGACTTTGAATTACAATTACAATTCCATCTCTGCACAGAAGCTGTGACTTCTGCTACTCATGTCTTCTAATTGGATACAAATTCCATAGTGTAGGAGTTATCTGAACAAATTTCTTGTTAGTCCAGCAATATCAGGAATTTCATCTTGTTTTCTCTAAGACTGTGTCTATACTAGTTAACCAGGTGACCAATGTGGTTCTGGATTCTTCCACAGCTATCATGGAAGGTCCCAGGGTATGCAGAGATGACCTGCATTCTGCAGGCCTTGATTGTGGCTGATTTTACTCAATTATGCTTAAATCTAAACCTTTTTTTAAGGGGAATCCTTGAGTAAAATAGTCTCGATACCTATATAAGCCAATAAACAGTTTTATAAATGCTATATTTAGCATAGATTTATTTTTTTCATGAACTGTTAGGAGCTCCTAAGGGATCTGTTAACTGTTTTCTCTGAACAGATAAGACAGAATTTATATATGAAAAATATGCAGTCAGTTTCTTTGTAGCTTCTTTGCATTTGCCTGGTGCTTCTCACTGAAAACACATATGGAGGGCTGTTCAGGATGCTATTTTTATTCTTGGTTTGTCTCTTAGTGTATGTTGAGTGTTCTATTATAGATCACAGAGCTAGATAATGTGTTCAAGTGTTGTGGATATAATAAAGGATCCCCTAAAGCTTTTGCTTTCTAATTATATTCTGGTTTAGCCCACAATGTGTCCAGACATCTCTTCCTTATTCTGAAAGACACCCTAAACACTAGAAAGTGCCAAGCAAATTAAAGCACCCCATCTAAGTAAACAACCACATGGCAGAGTCCATATGTTCTAAAATTAAGCATATCTATGTTTAAAACAATATATTAATTCTGCTGCTAGAAAGGGAAATCAAACCAATTCCCTTGTGTGGATAGACTCATGTTGCATTTTGAATGACTATTAGCATAATAATCACTTTTTGTGATATTTTTCAATTTAGTCTTTTTGAAGCAAACCCTGGAAGAGTATTTGCTCTAAAAGACTTGTAACACAGACTTTAAATGCAAGCTGCTTTTAGTGATGCTGATGTACCTTTTAAGCTGCCTCAAATTAATGCGCTGCCCCCAAATGAACTCTGCATTTTGCATGAAAAAGTGAAATCCAAGCTTTGTGTGCTTTGGAGGTGACCTGCTGCAGATTATGCTTTGGGACACGTGTGATTCCCCAGACATCCCTCTCGGCTGCCCTTCAGTCCTGCTGCTCCATGGCTTTGCTGGCCCCAGGCAGGGTTTCCTGCATTTATAGGGAGCCAGGGACCCAAGGCAGAGGCTGAGTCTCCTTGTGCTTCTGGGGCTTTGTGACAAGGCTCACGAAGTGATGTCACTCACTGGGTGTTCCAAGGAAGGTGCTGCAGATCTTTTAAGAATTAGGACTTAGTTATATCTGAGATGTGGAGATTTCCCAGGGAAACCTCAATGATTGTAACTCAAGGCAGTGAGAGATATGAATCTGCATAATTATTTTGGCCATTTTTGGGGTTAGGAAGAATGTTACATTTGGATTTAGTTTATTTTCATTCTTTAGGAAAGCAATTTTCTGGCTGTAGGACAGGTGAATCCACTGAAGAGCAAGGCAAGTTTGGTCAGAACAGCTGATGCCAGCGAACAATATGTATGTTTTGGGTTTAGTAAAAACCTGCCCAGTACTCTTAAAAAATCTAAACATGTACCTGCCTGTAAACCTTAGCAAAATGTATGGAGAAACATTTAGTGAAGGTTTTTCTTTTGACAAGTTTTCTTGCTATAACTTCGATGGACAGAATCTACCTTTCACAAGCAGGTGTTTCAGTGCCCTGCTGCCCCTTGTCCTGCCTTGTGTTAATATTAAACTTTTAGGTGGGAAAAGTCTTGAAAGGCTTGTTTTTCAAAACACTTTCCCCTTGAAGTACAATAACATATAGATCTACTTGGCTGACTCGGTGCAAAGTGTTCTCATCCTGGGCTGAGCCTCTGCTGGCACGCTGCTGGCCAAGGTCAGGCAGCAGTGACTCTGGGGCCGAGGACTTTCCTCTGGCCTCTCTTAGCTTCAGGAGGAAATCTGACATTCTGAGCAGACCCAGCTGCTGGGCAGAAACCTAAGTAGCAGAGCAGTGGTTTGTGCTGGGATAGTAGGGTTCAGAGAAGTGGTTAAGTAAAATCTCATGGAAATGGGCAAAATAATGGTTATTGTGGTTTGTCCTCTGATGGCACTTAACACCCCAGACTGAGAGCTCTGCTCCTTGTCCTGAGCTGCTGATATATTTGTGTATTGTGTTTGTGTGACCAGGTGTTTTGGTAGTGGGAGGGTTACAGGGATGGCTCCTGTGAGAAGCTGCTGGAAGCTTCCTGTGTCCTATTCTCCCATTTTTCTGTATTCTGCTCTGTGTATTAATTGAGGGCAAGAGAGGAATAATGCACTGGTGGGTTACTGAGTCTTACTTTTGTGAGTAACTCCTGCCTTCCCAGGACTTTGGAAAGGAGTTAAGGTTCTGTGCTTGGCAGGGGGCAAACAGGAAAACATCAGCTCTGCTCTCTCAAATAGATGATGCTGTCATGAAAAATGCCATTACAGAAAGATTGGTCACACTCTGACACATCTCCCTTCAGAACTGTCTAAGTTTCTAAGATAATGACTCACAAAGAGTGCTACATTGCTACATGTTTGTACTTCGAGTATACCTTCTAAAACAAGATTGTTTCTGCAAACAAAGTGCTTCTTAAAGTTTTAAGGCATCATCTGTAAATTGACAGATTCACTGAGCTGGCAGAGCACTCACAGAGAGCAGCACAGAGGCGCCCCAGTGTTCATCTTGCGCCCAGTCACTTCAGTCATGCTGGTGTAAACCACAAGAATTGCTTGAAATAATGTGGAGCTGTTCTTCAAAAAGCAATTTATGCTACAACCAAATACCTCTCAAAATATTCTTTTGCAAAGCAATAGCATAACATGAAACAAGGAATACTCACTGGAAAGCAATGAACTTTTGATGTCAGTTTATTTTGAGCAAGCATTTCAGCTTCTGCGTAAGTATGTATCAAATGACAGATTGTTTACTTCTATTTGACATAGTGTATTTTTCGTTTTAAGTTTGCTTTGTAGCACAATGTTGTAAATGCAATGAATGATTCAGTCAACCTATACTTCCTAAAAGCTTTTTAGCATATTTAATCATTGTCTTTTTGGAGGTAGCACAATTTATGTGCTAAAATGCTTGTATTGTGTTATAAATTATGCTAAGAGGAAAAGTACAGTGGTTGAAGCAATCAGACTAAAAGTTGATCTGTGTAGTGAGTGCTCTGCAGAAAGTAAAAAACCTTTTTTTTTTTTGAATATTTATGTGATCATATCAAAATGATCCCATCCCTTCTTGCTGAGGGCAGCCAGCAGTGCACTTGACTTCATTGTCATGAGGTGATTTTCCAAGTTCCCAGCAGAGATGATCAACACTGAAGTCCAGCTCTGTTTCCACCACCTTTTCTTCCTGTGTGTTTTGTTTCTTAGTTCAAAGGAAGGCACATTCAATGCTAGAGGTAAGAGTTGGGATAAACACTTAAAGCCAGGCAGGCAGAGCTGAGTTTGAGCCTGAGCAGGAGGTGAGTAAAGGATGCAGAGGTGCTCCTGGCTCTGCCTCTGCTCCGGTGAGAGAGAGTGACTCTGGCCGCTCTTCTCCTTCCTCATGTTTTAAGCTGCTGCAGCAAAGTGAGTACATAGTTACTGTGTGAGTAAAATCCTCTGAGGACTGGGTTCTTTTGCCCTGTGTTCCTGTTATCTCCTATAAAACGTGCCAGGAATCAAAATTTAATCTAAGATATCTCTTGTGTCTTCATCTACTTATTCCTTAATTGGTCTGGCCTGCCAACTGGATGCTCAGCCATACTGGCAGCTTTTTTGACAAGCATGATTATCCACCCAGGACTAGATAGAAATGGCCAAATAATTTAATAGAATTTGCTGATTAGCCACCTGCTTTTCATGGCTTTCCTCACAGTTGAAATTACTGTGGTGCTGGTGGTAACATACAAACTTCTGTGGACTAGTGAAGATCACTGCCAGAGATGCTTAGATTTGATCTGCTGTGCTGCAGACAACAGCACTGAACTAAAAAATATTTGCTTAATGAATAGCACATATAAGGTATTTTGCCACATAATGTTTACTACTTGTTTTTCTTCAGCTGAATTATGTCAGTGAAATTTGAAGTGAAGAGCAAGAAATCTTGAATTCAGTCCCAGCTGTAAAGCCAGTGTAGGTGCTTCTGGGTTTGAATGAGTAATCCCTCTTGGTGGTCAAGGATTTATGTAGTTATGGAGGAAATACCTCTGTGGTCAAAGATAGAGTTATAGTAAGCAGTGTTCCAGCCTCATTTTCTTCTAGTTTATCCCAAAACAATCCTTAAGCATAATCATCCAAAAGTGTTTGTACACTTGTAAAAGTGTTTTGTGTACTCTACAGTGAGTAAAGAAACAGATTTTCTTTTCTATTATGTGCAAGACGGTAAAGTATTTAAGGAAATGGTTATGATAGTGAGTATACCCAATAGAGTTATTTAAAAAATGTTGTGATGATTGAGAAGCAGATAAGTGATATCACTTACACTTTTATAACAGGGAATTCAGGTGAGATGAAGATTTGCTAGAAGTGGCAGGCTGTTGTAATGGGTGCAAGGAAAATCACATTTGGTTGCACCACATCCCACATTTTTTGAGCAAAGTGCAGGAGAGAAGTGTTTGTTCATTCCTTCTGTGATGGGGCTGAGGGGGTGCACTGATGATTGGCTGGCTTGGGTTGGGTTTTCTTGTTCACTTCTGAAACTCTTCCTAGAGCTTTTCTGTAGGTTTGTCAGAGCAGTCAATGGCTTTAAAAGTCCGTGTGGTGTCTCCCTGTGCCTTAAGGAGCCAAAGTGAGTTTTTTGTTGTTAATATCTCCTGTCTGCATTCAGACACCAATGCTGTTATCTCCAAAATCAAAATAAGAGATTGCATTTACTTTGAAGGAAGCAGAATATGGTTCTGCTTTGCTTGGTTTTTAGTAATACACAGTATCTGAAGCTAAATGCATGTGAAGTGTCTTCACATAGGCAAATAAGATTCAACTACAGATTGCACTGCAAACTGGCCAGCTTTGATTAGGAGATGAAATACAGGTAAATCTCTTTTGGCTTCCCCTGAAAACTGGAATTACTGTTCCCTACTTAAAAGGCATCAGATGAAGAGCAGCTGGAACAAAAGAATTGTTATTCCTGTCTAAAATAGAGAATTATTGTCAGGCTTTTCTTATCATCATAATAATCTCTTTTACAGAAGAGTACAGCTGTCTAGATGATACATTTAGATCTCCTGCTGAGTTTTTTTAATGGAAAGAATTACTTCCTTTTTTCATTACCAGCTTTTTCTTTTATACAGACAATATTTATTTTGTTTTTGCTTTTTGCTTGTCCTGCAGATGTTAATCGTTTAATTCTGACCTCACTTAATCCATTTTTACACAATATTGAGTAGATTTGGTCTCAGTTTACAGCTGAGATAGAAACTCATTGTTTCTTTGGGTAAGAATGAGCATGTTGGGATCTGTGATAGAGCCTATTGAAAAATCTGAATGCATAACCCGCCATTAAAGCAGCTGTAAAATTCATTCACCCTAATCTGGGAGGAGACCTGTCAGAGACTTCAGTTGTCACTGAACTTGCTGGAATCACATCAGAGAGTCAGAATCCTTTCTGACTGAGTGCTGTGACTGACTGTGTGACAGAACTGCTGCTGCTGAACCTGTTTCTGTAACTTGGAAACAAAGCAGAAACAGAACCAGTCCACAACTGCACTTTGTTTACTGAGCAAAACTTGTTTTTGCTATTTTAAGTGAACACCTTGTTGCTGGGCTTTGGCTTAACTTTGTGAGCTGTAATTGGGCTCCTCAGGGGAATCGATGTTCTACATGTTGAGTGATAAAAATGATTTCAGAGAGCTTTTATGCCAGCACTGAAACTTTAATAGTTTATTCAGCCCTAGAAACAGGAGGGAACCACTGACACATGAAGTCATGTTCTCTGGAGCAATATTTCACAGGAAAACAAGAGCTTCCACTGACTTTTATATGTGAAGTAGTTTAAACGTTGAAGAACTACAGCAGTGTCTGCAAAACCTGCTTTTAACTTTATCCAGTTTCACAAAAGGGAGCACTGCCAGCTGTCCCCACTTTGTGAACTTTGGTTGAAAAGAAAATATTCTGTTAGTTTCCATGAGAGCCCAAAACAGTTTCTGAAAACCTGCATGTCTTCCCTGTTCAGAGAGAGGATTCATTGCTATTGACTCTGCTCCTGATGGGGCTAAAAATCAGTTCTCAAAGATTTTGTGTGCTGCCTTCAGACTTTGGAACTGCTGTTTGAGGCCCAGTGTTGCAGACAAAATTACATTTTCCTCTAATTTTTCCTCTGTCTCAGTGTTTGTTCCCCGGGGTTTAGTCCTTGTGCCTTTTTCCCTACAGACAGAATTTTAAAATTAGCATTAGTGTGAACCAAGGACATTGATAGCCCATGTTGTAGATTAGCCAAATCTTGTCTCCTCTGCCTATAAATTTTGAAAGGATTTTGACCAGTAGAGAATATCCAATCCTCTCAAATCCATAAATACAAGATACTGTGAATTCTTCATTACCTTTTAAGAATTATGAGAAACATATGATGATTTTGTTTCTGAAACCTTGCCTGATGATGATCCCTTGCAAACTGAGGTTCTTAGATACTCACACTGCAATTCTGTGCCAGTTTCATCTTTTCTCACACTACTGCCAGATTTTTCTTGATCATAAAAAAATCCCTTAAAATCTGGCAACAAATCTTCTTTGTTCCTGTTTCTGAGCTTAAATCAAACTCAGAAAGCTTTTATTTTTATTTTTTTTTTTTTTTTTAATTATGATCCTGTCATTAGTCATTAAAAATTAATTGTTAAGGACTGGTTTAACTTGAACCTGATTTTTTCCTCCTTGCTTCTTCACATGGAGCTCTGTTGAGGCAAACTCTTCTTGTAACAAACATCCCATGGTGGAGGATAAGAGAGCATATACAGGAATTATTACAGAATATACCCAAACCTGTCAGCTGTCTTAGTCATGCTATAGTGCAATTTTTTGAAGAAAAAAACCAAACTGTCTAGAACTTTAAAATGATTGTGTTTTTTTTTTTTTCCTTAAGTGCATCTGAGTTTGAGTATTTCTGTGGTGTAATTTCAGGTCAGGTGTCAGTGTAACACCACGAAATCTCCACAATGCAATATGAGTTAAAATGATGTCTAAATCAGACCTGGAGGTCTCTGCATTGGTAGATGAGCAGGTACAGAGAAATCTGAATATCTGGGAAGGTTTCTGTGTATATCTTAGTGTAATCAATTTGGTTTCAGTTCTGAGGTGGTAAGTTCAAGTTTTTTAAATCAGTTCTGGAAAACTCAAGGATGGAAAATTTCCCTAGGAACTTCATTAGAGTTAATGAATCATGCCATAAAAACAAGGTTGGAGTTAAAATCCTATGTTAAAGCAACATAATAAGGGAATTTTGTTACAACTGTAAATTCTTGGTAGGTGGTTTTACCTTAGGGCAGAAAGTCAAAACTGAAGTGAGATTACTGATATTTGTTTGCTACAAAGTGACTTCAAAATAATGCCCCAAACCAAAGGACAGCAAAGTCATTTTGTAGAATGAATGGTTTCATCCACTTACTCTAAAGCCTGTTTTAGGCCACTCTTGTATGTTTTGGTTTTTTATGCCATCTGAAATTTTGCAGACACATTTTCCCCCACTCATGGTTTCACCCCATCCTTTGGACTTGCTGTGGGACCCTGCGAGCAGAGCAGTGGCACCATGGGCCAGCAGCTGTGGCTAAGGCTCCTGCAGAATTTTACCTCTGGTTCACTTTCCAGTGGATTTACAAATTTTTCTCAGTTGTCAATTGAATTTCCTCCCCATCATCATAACTTGCCTGTAGAGGATGACAGTGTACAACTGGAATTGAAAAGCAAAAGGAAACACATCCTTTTATTGCCTTACCAGCTCGTATTACCCTGTTGTCACTTGAAGTGTTCACACCTCTGAATAAAATTTTGATGGATATCTTTGTATCACCAACTTAATGACTTCATATTAGGTCATTAGTCTTCAGGTTTTGACAGGACTGTGAATACATTTTACACTTCTCATTTGTGCTGAGGTCTCAGGGGTCCCATGCAATGTCCACAGAAATCAATAAAAAAAAACCTGTTAATTCTTCCTGTTGCATTTGGATTCCTGCACTCGAGGATACAAAGATTCTGTAGGCCTCAGGATTTCTCATTTTTAGGATTTTATGATATAGGAGTTATCACATGAGGTAAAAGCAAAGTTCCTTTATCTCTGCATTCTGTCTCTAGTAACAGGACCAGTTTTTGAAGGAAGAACATGAGAAGCATTGCTAGAGCAAGAAAAGAAGAGCTTCCCCAGAGGATTTTGTTTCCTCCTTCCATCTGTGAGAAGCTGAATAAAGACTTGAAGCAGGAGAATTTACTCTTCAAAGTTTTAAATCTTTTGACTAAAAATAATTTTTTCTTGTTGAACTGGTGATAATTTGCCCTCCACACTTCCCCTGCTGTTAATGAAATCCTCTTCATCTGTCAACAATAGAATGTGAGGTTTTTCTTAGTATCCCATATAAATGGTTAAATCTATTTATTTTATATAATGTCCTAAATTCTGCAGCATCATTTGTATTTATAGCTCACTTGTTTCATTTATGTGTACTTTTCTTCCTCTTTTTTTTGGCTATGTATTTTTCATAAGCACATTTTTTATACCTTTTTAGTTTATATTTACAGAGCATAGCAAATCACAACATGTTTCATGCAATCTGTCTCTGCTTCTGCTGAAGAACAGTTACTGATTTGATGAGAAGCCAGCACTTTTAAGGTGGGTGATAAAGCTGGGCTCTTAAATCTATATATAAATGGGGTTTATATATACTTTTAATAGGTTGTCTGGTTTCTAAGATACTTGCACTATTCTGTTGGTTTAGTGGTAGCTCTTGATATATGGAAATTGAAGTTCTTCCTTCATCTTGTGGGGCTCAATCTAGAACATCAGAACAAAAATTCCTGCCCTTGTTTTCCACACGGCTCTGCTTGAGAACACAACATGGGGCATTGTCACAAGCAAGGGACAGCCTGCTGCTCAGTCTGGGTGCCAGTGCAATAGCTCTTCTTCACGGGCATAACCTGTCAATTAGTGTCCTGCAAGGAAAAGATAATTCTGTGCTGCTTTGTATTCCCAGGAACTGATCTGTAAGAGTGAACTGAACCCCCGTGTGTGTAAAAGCCCCATTTCACTGACAAATCCAATGAAAGCTGACCAAGGTATGATTCAGACTTGTCATTTTTATGCCTTAGAGGATGCTGATGGGAACCCAGTGGTGGATGTGAGAAGAAGTAAACAGTGCATAACTCGCTGTTGTGCCCACTGCGGTGTCCAACAGGAGTTCCCTGCTCTCTGTCTGCCAGGATGCTGCTCCTCTTTGCACAGACCATCTCCTGTGAGATGCTCGAGCCATGGGAACGTGCTGATCATCCCTGTTCCTCCTCCTGCTGTCTCCAGACCCCTCCTGTGTGGCACTGGCTGCCTGTGCTGCCAGCTAGCAAGCAGCTGCCTGGGGATGGGCCAGTTTTCACATCACTGCAGCCTGTTATATATTCTGTGTGGATTCCACTCTGCACCTGCAGTGTCACAGAATCATGGAATAGTTTAGTTGGAAGGGATCTTCAAATGCCTCTAATGCACATCAAAGAGGAGGCTTTTTGGCTTCATGTACATTAAATAGTGTATGGATTAAGACTTTAAAAATAGGTTTTATTGACTCACATAAGAATTGACCACACAAAATTGAACTGAAGGTTGGTCTAACCCAATATCCCATGTTTATTTGATGGCAGATAAAAAAAAAAAATGTTTGGGAAAGAGTCTAAAAGTGGGACAATGGTGTAGTGGGACATCCTCAAAGATGCCTTCCCTGTCCCTAGAGATTTGTGGCACTTTAATGGATGGACTGTTTCTATTTAATTGGTGGGGAATTTGGTGAGGTGCCACCCACAGAAGTTCAAGGACTGTGCTTAACAGGGAACCTCATCACTGAGACTGATTGTGTGTACATCGATATTCTGGCACTGGGGATTCTTACCATCAAAGGAAGACCCCGTCTGATCAAACAAGGTGTGATTGCTTGGCTTACAGAAAATTGATTTCTGTCCCAGAGAAACCTTGACTCATGTTTTTCATCTTGTTCAGAACACATACATTGTTACTTTCTTTTACCTTATATGCTGTACAAGTAAAAAAGTGTGGACTTTTCTAAAGGAGGAAAAGGTTGCTCAGAAAAGCCTGTTGACCAGCAAGTGCTGTTACAAGACAGAAAAAGATGCTCTGATGATGTTTTGACTTTTTTTTTCTTTTTCACATTTGGATACTGAATTTAACAACCTCTTGATTTTTCTTCTTAATCAGGAACACACATTGTTTTTGTTCAATTAAAAGAGTGTCTTGGAGCTACATGGCTTCAGAAAGGTCATGTTGTAGAGCCTTATGCAGAACAACTGTCACTTGATTCTCCATTCATTAACTCTGCAGAAGGAGGTTTTTCTTTTAAGATGAGAAGTCAGTGGCACAGAATTGTTTCTCTTGCCTTCTGATTCCAAATTTTTTTTTGCCTGTAGTGTGCAGCTTGTAGTATTTTCTACATGCAATCTCTGTGATATATATATATGCATTTTTTTTAATTTTTTTTTTTTTTCTGCCAGAAGAACTTTTCAGGTGAGTCTTGATATCTCCATCATTTATGGTTTCAGGAGCAGCAGTCCCACCCCACTTGCTTTCCCATGGCCAGATTTCCTGGAGAGGTTGAGTAATCCTGGGTAATTTGTGCTCCTGCCTGAGATAAAATCCTGGTGATGCAAGGAAGACTCAGGAATTTGTTGCCTCACAGGTTCAGGAGCTGTTCTTTAACCAGCTGTCTGTGGTATTTTAATTTAGGGCTCAGCCCTATTCAATCCCAAATATGAGATCTTTATAAGAAATACTTATCCTTCATTTGCTTTAATATGTCTTTGGATATGCTTTGAATATTAGAATGTGTAATGTAAATTCAAGGAAGATTTTAGACTTGGGAGGGTGAACAAGGGACAAATATTTTGCCTACAACCTTTTCACAAGCAGATTAAAAAAAAATATTTACTAGGTTTTCTACAGGATTGTGAAACATGACTTTCCTTTTAACATCTATTGGTCAGGATTTTTTCATTATTAGATGAATTCACTTGAGAATTTTATAATGGCAAAATAATGTATGACTAGAACATTCAGTTATCAAATTTAACTCTCACAGGGAATTAATGAGCAAAGGTCTCAGCAGAGCTATGAATCTGTTTGTTTTTGCAAGGTAATAGGAAGAGCAGTCAGTATTTTTGCTGTGCTTGTGCAGTTTTGATTAGCAGCTTTCAGATGTGGATTACCTGGACCTGACAATAATAGTTTATGTTTTTTACCATGTTTTTGCCCAGGTTAATTTGGCTCTATTTCTGTTATCTGAAGTAAATGGAAAATTTCAAATACAAAAAATGTCAGAGATCATATACCTGGGAAACCTGTAATTTTACATGAAGGAAAACCTGTTGTGGCAAAAATAATCAGTAAAATGATATAATATGAATAAAATGGTGCCAATGTGTAAAATAACAGCATTTACTAAATGTAATGGGTTGATATCCTTGGCTTGATCACAAACATTTTTCATAATATTTCCCTTGATTCATTGCAATGAAGCTACATTTGACTGGGCTGTACATGTTTTTTATCACATTTATTTACCACTTCTGGCAGCCAAAGATATCAGTGACATTTAACTGACATGGGTAAATCAAGGAGAAATATATCCCCTTCCAAGCAGATGTACGCTGTATTTAGCATAGATAAAATCCTCTGAAGTATGAGTTCTCCATCCAGTGTGTTTGCCCCAGAGCTTTGATGCAGCTCCTGGTAAACTTACAGGTATGACATGATTGACCACTGTAGAGTAGCGGGTTTGATTTTCTGACTTGGGTTTTCTCACTCTTCTCATTCTCTGGTGTGGGATTGAGCAAGTGGCAGTGTGGGGCTGAGTTTCAGAATGGGGTTAAACCACGACACCAGTGCACAGAGATCCAGGAATTCTTGTTCTTCCAGTACAGGGAGCACCTGGAGCCAGAGAAACACCTGCCCTGCCTTCTGTGAGTCCTCCTTTGCCCTGAAGCACAGTGGGGAGAGGGGCATGACCCCAGCTCTGGGGAGGATCTTTCACGCCCTGTTCTAGCCATGGCCCATAATGCTACAGAACAAATGGCTCTTTAAACACTTTGGTTTCACTGGATTGACATTTTCTTCCAAAAGCCAGAACATTTCTGACTCATTGTAGTCCCTACTACAAGCTTAGTTTGCTAACTTTGTGCACAAAAAGTAGGAAACTTGGTATCTACTGCAAATTACTTACCCTGGAATGTCATACAGTGTGTAGTGACGTGAATTAATCTCTTAATATGCTCTGCAGTGCTGAAAAATGCTTCAGATGCCTGAATATAGCATTGCAGCAAGTTCTGATGACAAAAACATATTGCTCTTCTCATATTTGATCTATTACTTGTTCTGTGACAGAAGGTTGCTTTTTCAAGCTGTGAATCTTCCTGGTCTGGAAGATAAAAAAATAATACTTTTACTGGTCTCCAGGACCTGCCAATAAATCAAAAATAACTGGATTTTTTTTCCTGATACATTTGATCAATGAAGTGAAAAATTCACAAAGTTTCTGTTTAGAATAAATCATCTTTTCAAAAGCCTGATAATTCACCAAGTTTCTGTTAAAAAGAAACCATCTTTCCAAAAGCTTGTCCTTTCTGATGAGAAGATATTTTATCCTATGAGATTTTTCTGTGTAAGTGCAGTCCAAGTGTTCTCAATCAATTGCAGTAGTTTTCTAATTTAATAGATGATTGCTGGGTCAATGTCACATTTGTAACCATTGCCTGAAGATGTTTCTTCCTCTTGTCATCAGAGGAAGACATTAACTTCATAATATTTACATGGTTTAATATTTTAATTTTTGTTGTAGTAACACCGGCCATTTTACTCCAGAGAAAACTGGGAATGTTATTTTCACTTCTGACTGTGGAGGTCAGGACTAGAATTGATCAAGTGTTTGAAAATTCTGTGCCAATTGCTACAATATGCCTCGGGGTTTTTTTGTTTGTTCCAGCAGTCTCTTAGTTTTAATAAATTGGGTAAGATCTTTTAGAGCATGACTGGTAGAGCAGCTCCATGTGCAATGTATCCTGAAATTCCCACTGTCCTGGCAATCCTGAGCCTCCCAAAAAGCTCCCCAGCAAGCTCCCTGTGGTGCAGCACTGCCAGCTGCTCTGGCTTTGCTCTCCTGATTACAGGTTTGTTACACCCCAGGTACTCAGGGATGCTCCAGAACTTTGGACAGCAGTGGAAAATTTCTAGCACTGCCTGGTACAGATCACTTGTGGCTTGCTGATACCAATGGATTTGTCCTTGGAAACAGAAGCTTAGTATCTATCTTTAATGCATGCTTTCATTACTCTTCCGAATCTTGTTTTTTCCTATTAATTTATTATCTTAATTTTTAAAAAACCAAACCCGGAGTGTGTTTACCAATCCTTCTTAGTGTTCTGTGCTGTTAATTATTGGAAAGGCAATGATTTTTCTTAAGTCTCTGGAATGTTTGCTTGTATTCTGTGGTTTTGCTGAGAAGGGTCCAACAAAGCATGGCCCCAGATCCCCCCCTGGGCATTCCTTGTGCCACAAAACCGTGTGAATGTGGTGTTCTGCCGCAGGAAATACGATTTATTTTTATTTTTTTTACTGGGTGTCACCAGGCTAGTGGGGCAAAACATCTTCTAGCTTGGGGCAGGCTCTTGTCCTGCTGGCTCAGAGGATGGATCTGGCCTCAAATAACTTTAGTTTCTGTTTGCTATCAAGAAATCTGATTGCAGATTTGTTGTGGTCAGGAGATATGAGTGAATTTAAAAGCAGGTAAAGATTTGAAACATGTAGGCAGATGGTATGTGAACTATTTGTACCCCAGGCAGAGCAAAGCCACATTTTGGAGCATTTTAGGGTGTAGAAGAAAATCATGGCTATTCATTGCTACAAAAGCAGACACTATTTGGAATTTAAACCATTTCTTCCCCTCTATTCACCAGCCATGCAAATGCCTTTGTCAGACAGAGATGCCTCAGGGATGTAGATGGACAAATAAAACCAAATGAAGAGGAACAAATATTCATGTAGCTGGAACCTGTGGAAGGTCCTGACCTGTGAAAGGAGGAGGTACAGTGTGAGATAAAGTGGGGTTTGATCCATCCTTGCAGACAGAATCTGTTTAAGGCACAGGAATCATCTGCAGCAATCTGCCACCCCAGCAATTGGGTTCCTGAAAGTCTTCCAGTTAATACAAGGTGCCAGAGTGCTTTAAACTCTGGAAATTGAGAGTCCTGGTTAATTTAGATTTTCTGTTTTCTGTTTCTGAGGGCTGTGAGGGTCAAAGTACATTATTTTCACAGAAGGAGAGAGGAAAAAGTAGTAAAATTAATATTCAACATGCATATTCCCAGTATGCGAGAGGAGATGATAGATGCTATGCATATGTGTGAGAGCTGGTGTCAAGAACTCGTGAATTTAAACTTCAGAGGGACCAGGCTGCATTCCAGCAGTTTGTTCAGCTTTTTCCTCTGTGCTGAAGCAGTTGGGAGCAGACAACAATTAGGATTAGTAAATTTTTCCTTTTTCAAGTTAACAAAAAGGGATGAGAGCAGCTTCCAATGCCCACCTCTCAAGTTTGCACTGAAAATTTAAATAGTCTTGAAGCATTGTTGAGAAAGCACATAAAGGAAAAATGCTTTTTCCCATTATTTTACTATTTGGGTTTATGACAGAGTGTTTGGTTCTGTTAGTAGTATGGGTGGATTAGCTATTAATGCTAAAGTTTGATATTATTTATGATTAATTTATAATGAATAGAAATATGAAAGTGTCAGCAGGTCTCAAAAAGAAGCAAATGGAATGCTAGGATTTATAAGGAGAGAGAAAACAAAAGCCGTGAGGTCTTGGTGTACCTGCATCCTGAATACTGTGCCTTGTACTAATCCCATCTCTGTAAAAAGGATATCAAAAAGAATCTGTCAACAGAACTTTTTCCTAAAGTAAAAACTAGATAATGCCTGTCAGGAATGTTATAGGTTTGGGAAATTACAAGGGAAGAGAGATCATACTTTAGTTTTCCCAAGGGTTTTTCTTCTACATGGATCCATAATTTGTATTCCCATTGCAGGGACTTCTCTTAGTCCCCTTAGTAATGTGGGTTTGTTTACCAATTACAGAATGCAAGGATGAACCAGTTTGATCACATTTTAAATCTTCCAGGTTGTCTTCCCAAAGCAATTTACTCTGCTTCTCCTGTCCAGCCTCAGGATTTTCCTTAAAAATCTATTTCTTCTTTACCATTAGTTCAATTCTGCTCTGCTGTATGAGCAAATCTCACTCAGGACCTTGCCTAGGAAGAAATGAAAGGATATACGTTCAGTGTTAAATTCAATATCTCATGACTAGCTAATTAAGACTTTTGAATTTGATGTATTACTTTTACCAAATGTTAAGCTCTGAAACAAGTCTTTTCCATGGGAAAATATCAGACTCAGCATTTGTTACTTTACATTAAGTTTTGAATTTAATGTGATAGGGGACTAATGTTTAGAAAAATGCTTTTATTTTATGGATTCCTTTCTTTAGATTGCTGTCCTGCATGTGAAAATGATCTGTGTATCTTTTTACTGCCAAACATATATTAAGATCTCTATTGCCTGTTTTATTGTTAGATCAATATAACCCCAGATCCTGGTTTAAGGGCTTTTCCTACTATAAAAAAGGGAAATAAGGATGGAAATATATGCAAGATATGCAAATACAGAGGAAGTGAAGAATGTTGGAGAGCTGTGATAGCTCTGTGGTAGGCTATAGAATCTTGTGGAGCTGTCACTGCCAGGAGCCCATCTTTGTTCCTGAGATCATGTTGGCAGCTGCCTTATGGGCTGTGGCATTGGCACCTTGCAATAACCTGAGCCTATTTGAAAGAAGTTCTGTCTGTAAGAGTTCTGAGAAAAATGTGGGAACTCTTTTGGGCAGCTGATTTCTGAGCTGCAGACTGGGCTTCAGAGAGCTGGCCAGCACAGCACAGCAAAGCCAGTGAGAGAGTTCTAGAGCCTAAAGTCTCCCAGCCTGGAGGTTTCAGGGGGATGACGAGCCATGTTCTGCTCTGTGTACACTGCAGTGAGGAACTGAGTGCTGCTCCTTCCGTGAACTGAAGCTGTGATGTGTGTGATGGGAAACTTGTCCCCAGCCACTGCAGAATGCAGCCTCTCGCCTGTGCCAGGTGTGCAGAGCTCTGTTCTCATGCTCTTGCAGGGATGCTTTCATCCCTTCCCTAGGGGTGCTTTTGTGCCTGCCCCCAATGCAGGGAATAATGTGCTCTGGCTCCATGGTTCAGAAGGCTGAACAAATGCTTTATTAAGCTATACTACATTATTACACTAATGCGACACTAAAGAGATACTATACTAAGGAATCCTAAAGAAAAACCCATGACTGTCTGAGACAGCCAGGACACAGCTTTGACTCAGTTGGCCAAGGAAACAAAACAACCTTCAGCAGTGTCCAATAATGAAATCACTTTGGGTAAACAATCTCCATAACACATTCCACATGTGCCAAACAACAGGAGCAGTGAATAGAGATAAGAATTGTTTTCTCTTCTTGTCTGAGCCTCTCACCACCTTCCCCAGGAAAAATCCTGGTAGAGAGAATTATGTCTCTCTCTGTTCAGACAATGTGAATACCACACCTTCTCCCCTATTTCTGCCTTTGATGCAGTTCTTTGTGTCATATTTGAGAGTAGATCCAGCCACAAAGCCTTCCTAGTTAACTGGAGTTGAGGACAACCCATTTTCAAAGTTGTAGATAGAGGGTTAGAGAGTAATTTATGTGGAAAAAACCTCCCAGCTCATCAAGTCCAACCATTAACCCGGAACTGCCAAGCCCACCACTAAACCAAGAGCCCAAGGGCCACATCTACATCTCTTTTAAAGCCCTCCAGGAATGGTGACTCAACCATTTCTCTGGGCAGCCAGTGCCAGTGTTTGACAACTCTTCTGCTGAGTATGTGTCTTAAAGCAAACAAATTGAAGTTTGTGATTCCTTGGCAGCAGTGATAAGAAAGGAAGAAACAGTAATAAATTGATAAAACAATAATAATCCTGGCTACCTCCAAAATAAGAAAAAGAAAAATGAGATTTTTTTTCTGTTGTTTTATTTTGTTCCATTCTTGATGCTTTTGTGTCTGGCAGTAAATTGTCACTGCAGATCACACCTCTGACTGTATTTCAGTTGTAAGAAACGTGGACCTGAAAGAAGTGTGATTATCTGGAGTACTGGAGTGACCTGGCTGCGGAATGTGATAGCACTCTTTGTTCTCACTTCTGCAGTCAGACTTACTAGATTTGTGTGATGCCTTCAGCCATTACATGGACATTAAAGCCTTTCCCCACCATTTGATAACTTTCCTGATGGGCAAAATGAAGGAAAAGCAGAACTAGTTTTGCCCACAGGACTGCTATAAAATTTTGGAGCTTTGCTGTACTTCTACTGTCTGTGCTTGAAAAATCTTGTTTGGAGACCCCTTTGCAAAATAAAGTTACAGGTTGGACTCTGAACTCTGAATTACTTGTTCAGTATCCCTGCACTTGCTTTCTTCTGTTAGAGGCACATGATTCCTCTGTGTGGAAAAGATTATAGCCAAAATTCTTTTCTTGACTTCATCACACTATTCCTTTTAATTTTTTTCCAATCTGGAAAGAGCAGTTACTGTTTTGGTGGAAGGAATCTAGAGCTGAATCTTGGATTGAATCAGAGAGGAAGAGGAGAAAGGACTTCAAATGAGCTACAGCAGAAGACAAAAATCCATACAAAATGTTTGTATGGATAGCCCTGAGGGTAGCCCTGTCATATGCAGATATTTGTATTTTCATCAATCCAAACAAATGTCTCTTGCCTGAGAAAGATTATCTATTAGTTTCTTCAGTTAACAGTGAGGGAAAGCTGAGATGTGAGAAAAGAGCTTTTAAATAAAAGGCAGTTGAGTCTGAGAACAACTCATCTCAGGGACAAATAAGGAATATTTTCTGCTGCTCATAGGGGCCCGTCCTGCTAATGTGCCAGGGCTGCAAAAGGAATGACCTTATTGATTAAAGTGCAATTTTGTTGTAGTGAGTGCAAGCAAGAAGTGTCACTCTGGCAATAACAAGGTAAAGGACACAAACACAGCCCTGCTCAGGAGCACTGTGGACACACGGGGTAAATAGAGAGGTATTCACACCATGAAACCAAGTGGAAAAGGGAAAGAGGAAAAGAAAACCACAGGGATAAAGAAATGGGCTTATTAACAGTAACAAGAAATATCTGGCCGTGCTTCTGTTCTGGGAAAGAAGGGGAAGAAAGTGGGGGAAAAAATCCATTAATATTAAAAAGCATTTAATGTTAGATTCTATTATAGAGGGGATTGATTGACTCATCTTCCCAAATGGACATTGATATATGAAAGTGTCTCTGGACAAAACTTAGAGGTTTTTGTACAAAAAGGCACTCTGACATTCCTTGTCAGGACTGTAGCAAATGGATTTCAGTGGTTTGTATTTGGAAAAACTGGGATATATGCTTGATTGGTGGCTTCCTTTAGAGCAGTTTTTGTTCTGCAGTATTTTAGAAGATCCAAGAACTTTATATTCCCCACATTTGAAAGCAATTTAACTCAATTCTCATGAGTTTTTCAAGAAAATGCTTTAAAGCTTTTTTTTTTTTTCCAAAATATTATTTTTATTTAAGGTTTATTCATCTCTAGAGGCCATCAGCAGAAAAAGTCTTTTGCTTACACAAGCTTCCCATGAAACCCTGGCAGACTTACTTCAGATTGTCTGCTGGGGCTGTGGGTCAGTGCTGACACCATTGTGGTCAAGGTCCAGATCCTGATCCAGGGAAATGCAGTCAGAGCTCTGGACACAGCAGAACTGGGAGATGAAGGATGCCCTTTTCCTGGGAGAGCAAAGTACTTCATTTATTTAAAAAAAAAAGCACCTGCAGTTTCCAGAAGATTATTACTCACAATTTTGCTCCTGCAGGAAATAAGGCATCTTTAAGGCTTTATTCTGATTCAGAAATCTTTCCAAATATCAGAATTGCTCTCAGAAAAAGTTACCAGCTTTGTCTGGAAGCCAGTGATATTTGTCTGTATGCTTTATCTCTCTGCATTTGGCATAGCTTCGAGCTGGATATATTACTTGATTTTTAATCTTACTATTATATAAAATATTGCATTTAAAATGGATAACTTTGCAGTAGTTCTTTCCAATCAGTACTTTGCTGACTTTGTGCTTGTCCCAGGATAACAGCTTTGTGCAAACTTATGTTGCCTTAAAAAGCACCTTCCTGCTGTTTTGGCCTTGCAGAGGTAGGCTGGTTAGGGTATGGTTTGTGGGAGAATCAGGGCAATAAAGGAATGGTTCAATCTGATGTAAAATCCTTGAGAAAGGTTATAACGGGTGATGGAAGCACAAGAGGGGCTCTGTCCTGAAAATTTTCTCTGATTTGCTTCTTAAAAGGAAAAGCTCTAAATGCAAAAAATGCAGTTCCTTGTTCTCAGGAACATTTCCTTCCCTTGGTAACTGTTTCCAAGCTGAAATGTTGACAAAAACCAAATCGAAACTCACTCTAGTCTTTGAAATCACTGGACAGTTTTCCCTCTCCTGTTTTAAAGTCTGTATGGGTGGATTGACTGGTCTGGTTAATGCTTTTCCTGTAGTACCTCCAGTGGCAAGAGGTCTCACGCTGGGGTCAGTGGCCTGGAGCTGCAGGGGTAAAGCTCTGTCGGAGCCCAGGCTCCCAGGAAAAGCTGGCTGTGCTCATTAATTAATTCAGCGTTTGCCTCTCTCTGCTCCCCGTGCCTGTGTCAGCAGCCCGTGTACAGCAGCACCACAGGAGCTGTTGCACAAATTCCCCAGCACCGAGTGCAGGGAGATTTGTAGGGTTTTATTTTTGCCTTGCCTGCTCCAGCTCCATCTGTGTTTCCCATTGGAGAGCTGCAGCTGTATGGATGTTTGCAGAGAATTCCTTGGCAGTCAAACACCAGCCAGGGAAACACACTTGGGATGCAGGAATGATCCCATCTTTCTGAAATTACTTGTTTTCTTAATCTCATGGTACTGAGTCCAGAAGGACACTCAGAAGGAGAAAAATTGTTTCTGTTTAAGTGAAGAGGTTGCTAAAAATAATTTGTGTTTGGTTCAGGTGGGTTTTTTTTTTGCATCACAATATTTAAGCACATTTTTATTTTTTCTATTTTCCAAGTGCATGGAAAGCATTTTAAATTTAGTACAAAAGTGCATTTTTTTGCTAACATGCAGACATGCACCTGAAAGTGAGGTTTTTGATATTCTTTAGGGTAAGGTGAGAGCATGTTAAACAGAGAGAAATTGTATTTGACTGCAGATGAGTGAATTTGTCTCAAAGCTATTGTATTGTTTTTAAAACAAATTTCCCGTTTCTTAAATCTGTCTGGATTTTAAAAGGAACCTTTACTATCTTCTTAACGTTGAGATCCACATTTGCAGTCAACTCAAAATGATTCCCATAATAAGCACTGATAAGACAGTCCACAGACCTTTGCAAAAGGGAGCCAAGAACATATTTCTGTCCAGTTCAGGCAATACTTGAATTTACTGTTATTAATGGCACAGATACTAAGTGCCAGAGTTAAGTTGTAGCAGAAATCTCTGCCATAGCACAGCAGAAGTCATGAGCACCTGCTTCTAAGGTGAAAGGTGATTGCACTTTTAACTGCTAACCAAGGATTTCTGGTGGATAGGGTGACCCTAAGTCTTGCATCTTGGGAAGTTTCCCATATAAAGTTGTTTTTTTTTTTTTTGTTTTTTTTTTTTGAGAAATTAAGTTTACAATGATGGAACGCTAATAATAATAATAACAATAATAACAATATCAACAACAACAGCAGCAGCAACAATGATAACAATAATCTCAAACAGTGGAATTTGATTAAAAGTGAATGAGGCAAAGTCTGTCTCTGTGCAATAATCTCAAACAGTGGAATTTGATTAAAAGTGAATGAGGCAAACAAGTCTGTCTCTGCATGCCCAGGGTCTCCTGGGAGCCAGGTTATGTGAATTTTACTGCACACAAAGGAGAAAATGCTGGTGTTTGAGTTGTGCCATGGTCTCAGCTTTCAAGGAATGTGGGAGCAGGACTGAGACAAAGCAGTGCCTGAGGCATGGAAGTCTGACTCTGCTCCACAAAAATTCCCTGTTGCTACTCCTGACTGCAAGTCCGTGGCAGTGACAATTCAAAATGCACATAAAACCCTGCAGCATGGCTGTACCCACCCTGCAGCCCAAATGTGTTAGACTCACTGGGAAGTGGGTTGTTTGATGTGATGTGCTACCATCTCTGATAAAATCAAACACGTGGAGTTCTGCATTTACTGACTGCCCAGCTTCCCTGAGCTTAAACACTCAGCAGAGAAATCAGGCTGAAGTATTTGTCTCTAATTCTATTTGCCTGCTGTATAATTGTGGTGATTGAGTCTTCTATCCCCCTGGGGACACTTCATCTGCTGCCTCTGGGCAGCCGGGATGGCTGATGGGTCCCCCCACAATTGTTTCCTATGGTAAGAGTGCATGTGATGTCTGTTTTCTATCTGTGAAAATCCAAACATCTTTGAAGTTGTAGAGAACAAAAAATTCTGGGATGTCAGCAGCGAATTCAGGACACCTGGGACATGGGGGAAATCTCTAACCTGACAGGAGTTTTGCTGAAAACTCCCCAGTGCTTCAAACTGAGGCTTAAACTGACACCAACATTTTATTGTGGTTATGTCATTTGTTTTCCTTGGTGTGAAAAATACATAAAACTGAGGAGGCAAAGCGTGGAGAAAGAGGATGATACTAAATATATTAATGCCTACTATAGAAGCAGCTTTCCTTCTTCAGGATTAATTTTGCTGAGAAATGAATGTGAAACATTTGTGAAATAAGTAATTCAATTTGTCAGTCCTAAATTAGTTGGCTTAACTTAGGAAAGTACATTTTATGTTTACTAATGTGACCACAGCTAACGTGGCTAAAGAAGCCTCTGTGATGTTACTGGTGGCTAATCTGGAAAACATTTCTACATGTGACTTCCACATGCATCTCTGCTGGGAGGGGAAATGAGGCCTGCTTGTGCAGGCCCTTCATTGTTTTGGGACACTTTTGAGTGGACTGAGGAATATACTCAGCTTTGAGAGGAAAAATTTCCCAGCTGTACTGAGTAACCCCAATATGCTTTCAGTAGTTTTCCAGAGTGTTATTCATGGGGATTAGCTAGAGGTACATCACTCATTCTTGCTTCCCAGGCAATAGTGGCTGCACAGAAACAAAACATAATTGTTTATATATAGTTTCATTTCTTCTGAGGTAATCATCAGTGTTGAAGAGGCCCTGGCAATAAATGCTGACCATTGCTGCAAAGACCAAGGTCTTCTTGCTCTTTGCACTTTGGAGCTGGAGAACTTGATAAAGAGGAAAGGGTGAAAGAGGGCAATAATGCTGCTGTAGTTCTCTCTGTTTCTGCTCAGGAAGAAAGGGCATCCAAGGTGCTTCTCTTATGGCTTTGGAGTCACAGAGGAAAGGCAGTTTGAACTGATAATTGATTCTTCTAGAGAACAGAAGGCCAAATAGTGACTCATGGGCTAAATCCTGTTTGCAAAGCAGTCTTCTGACCTGAGAAAATGACAAATGGCTGGTGGCTGTGTGGCTTATAAGCTCCTCAGCATAAAAAAGTAGCATTGCTGCCGGTCCAGAGTGGTTCACAGTGCTTCTACTCCTGAAATAAGAAAGGCCCAGTCTTGGTTAAACTACCAATCCCATTTTCTGGGATGATTGACAGCTACCATGGCATGGAAATAAGCTGCCCTGCCATCACTTCAGGTTTTAGTGCAGGTCACAGCTCCTGTAAGGACCTTGGCAGTAATTGCACACAATTGTACAGTAAAGAACAAAATCAAACAATCTATTAGTATTAAAATGGTTGCTCATAAAAAGAACAAAATCAAACAAACAATCTATTAGTATTAAAATGGTTGCTCATAAAAATCACTAAAGCATAGAAACAGAAGCAACAAAGCTGCTTTTTTGTGGTTAAAATAACCCCAAACCAAGGTGCTGGCAGCTGCAGTGATGGACAGAGCAGGAAGATGAAGACTCAAAGAGGCTGCAGGCACTGCAGGTTCACCCAAAGCCAGGGAGCACAGCACTGAGGGGAGGGGATGTGCAGCAGGATATGGTCCCTTCCAGGGGTGTAACTTTCCATATAATTAATTCATATGGTTAACTAACAATGATGAGTTCTTTTTAAGTAATATCTGGTTAAATTACAAAATGCCTCAGCCTGGTATCCAAAGCTGCTTCAAGTAAGTTGTCTGTATGTGCCCGATTTTACAAGCTCAAGCTTTGAGTAACCAAAATGAGCTCTCTTTGTTATGAATCATTATTGACTAAATGATTTATGGTGTAAATAGCTTGTGCAAGTGACTGCAGATGCAGGTGGGTTTTATATTGCCTTTCTCACTGATTGGAATAAGGTCACTTTGTCTCCATGTGACATTGGTTTGGATTAATTACAAATTTTCCATACAGCCCTCCATCCTTGAGATGCAGCGTGGTGAGACTTTTGGAGGTGGAATGATTGACACCAAAGAGTAGCAAAGTTAAAGGCAGCTTTTTCATTTCCATCCACAAAATCACACCCTCCCTTGTTCCTCTGCTTGGCTAGTGCATGTGGGTGGCCCAGAGTTTGAGAAAACAATTTTAGAATTGAAGAACATCTCAAATATTGACTCTAAACCCGGGTGTTGCTGCTGTGGCTGTTGAGCAGGTGACAGTGGCATTGCAGAATGTAGCAGGAGATGAGGGAGCAGGGAACTGGTGCACCAGGCTGTCCATCCCTGCACCCTTCTGAGCAGCTTCTCTTTTCTTCAGGCCATCTCATCTCCCTCCCACAGCAGCATTTCAAGAGTAGTGGAACTTGTGTCCTTTTAATTTTTTTCTTTCTAACAAGGAAAAAGGAACAGGTCCTTATTTTTGTTCCTGACAACAATAAAAAAAAATTGAAGATTTGCAATGACTGGAAAAAATAAAACAATGTGCTATCAAAAAGCACTTCTTAGCACTGTCAAATATTGTAGCAATGTCAAATAATGCTTCTGTCAAAAAATGTAGAGACACAATATTTCATGATGTCGTTTCCAAAATAAAATTGTTACTTTTTCAGTTTGGGTTCACTGTTTGTTGTATGAAAATTGTTTTGCATCAATGCACCAAAAAATCCATGTAAGCCAATCAAGGTATCAGAAGTTCTAGAAAGGAAAGCTAATACTAATTGTGGACTTCTCTCAGCCTACATAAATTCTATTTTTGAATATATTCAACATAATTGCTCATTATGTAAGTATGTTAAAATGTACAACACCCTTACCATGTCTTCCTTCATTGAATGTCATGCTGTGAATTACAAATCTGTTAATGTAGAAGTGTAACTTGCACATTCCAAATGCAAAGATCTATTTTCTGTTCCAAGTCTGTATGAGACCATCTGTGATTGCCAGTTTGTAAGAAGTGGATAGGAGCAATAGGAGTTTGCATGCAGGTTGTACATAAACTCTGGTCTCTTTCTATCTACTGTAGCGTGCAGTTTGTCAGCTTTAGAGAACATCAACCAACTTTTTGTCTTAAGTTATGAAAATTTATGCAGTATTTATGTTCCAAAGCTTTTTCATAACTGCTTTCTGACTAAGAAACCATTAAGAGCTCAAATTATAAAAATCATAATTAACTGGGTATGTGGTATTGCTGTCTGGCAGTGATCTCTTTATGGAAGAGATGTGGTCTGCCTTACAAATGAGGATTTAGTCATCATCTGTGCTGGGTTAATACAGGGGAGAGGCTCTGTCCCTGCAGGTTAATCAGGTGTGAGGGGGTTTAGGCACTGGAGCAGGCTCAGCAGGCAGAGCAGTGCTGTGCCAGCCAGCACAAGCCCAGCTGTGGGGCACAGGAGCCCTGGGGTGATGCACCCTGTGTTCAGCCCCTTTTCTGGGTGTGCAGGGGCTTCGCTGGCTGTACTGGCACTGCTGCTTTGTGTACCCTGTTTGTGCTGAGAGTGCAGCCAGCCAGGCACTGACACCAAACTGCTGAGCCACCAGAACTCGCAGAGAAACTCTGGCATTTCTCCTTCTTTGCAGGACAGAACTAATTTTTTCAGAGCGACAACTGTGCAGCGGTTCTCTGAGGTGTTCCGTGGGTAAAAAATGTGTTGCCTCTTTCCCCTGTTATTTGTTTTATTTTTTTTCCCTTTCACCAAACGACAAAGCTGCAATGATCCTATAGATTGGATTGGCTGGGGTTTATGAAAGTCAAAGTACATGGCATATTTTAAGGCAGGGGGTGATGTAGGCTGGGTCACTGCTGTGTCCCACAGCCCACGTGTGCTTCTTGGGTTTGACCAATGAGTTAACAACTCCAGTGCAGCTACGTGGAAATATTTAAGTACATTTTTGCAGAAAGATAAAGTCAGGTGATCACAGAACACTTGCCTGACCTGCCAGCTGGTAGAAGGCCCATGTTTCTCTCCAGCATCTCCATTCAGCTGCAAGAGGTCTCTTGTTGCCTATCAGAGTTCTAATTTTGCTGGGAAAAAAAAATGAAAAATGTGCGTCAATGGTGCCATAGTCTAAACTATTATGAACTGCAGGGTTTTTTTAGCATTTCTTAGTGTGGGTTACCACAGATAATAATAGTATCCTCTGCACTGTGCAAGATTGCTCTCAAATTTTAATGGCTGTTTTGAGCTTACTGGGGGTTAGCAGAGAATCTCAGTGTGGGCTAAGTGAAGTAGAGATGAGTTTAGGATGTATTTTATTTGAACATTTCATCAAGCTTCTACTAAACTTTTTTAAGGATTAAAAAATCTGACCTACCACCCCCTAACTCATCTGTCTATCCAGCCCTCCTGTGGGAGCAGTATTTGCTCTGCCTGCACCTCAAAAATCTGCAAATGTTTGAAGCATTGGTACATTTCTGCTGATGTATTTATTTTTTTTTTAATAGTCAAATTAACTCATGAACTCTTCATTATAGCTTGACAGTGGCCCCTTCTTCAGAAGCAACTATAAATTATGCATCTATTTTAGCCTTGTTTCCTGAGGCAGTTCAACTTTTGTGGAGACATTGTCAGTCTGTCCCTCTGTAACTTTTTAACCCATTGTCAGATTACTGTAAAACCTGACAGAGAGATGGATATTCAGCTTCCAATATCTGGAGGAATTCCATGGAAGCAGATGGCTAATTAAAGGAAAGCAACCCAGTTAGTGTCCGTTAGGGAAATGTTTCATCATGTGCTCGGCACTTGAGTTCTTCATGGAATTTATACGAAATATCCCAAATATAAGAAAGCTTTCATTAGTGCCAGCAATGTGTTACACATTATGGAGCCACAAACCTACCAGTACTGTTTGTTCTACAACTCATATTTTCTTGTTGCCATTAACTATTTGAAGGAAAACAAACAAAACTAGTTTGGAAGTTGATTTAAGATTTGTATTTCTAGACCAATTCTTGTTTTACACCATTATTTTTATATTATTATAGTAAAATATGAGGATCAGGTGCCCTGGCAGTCAGGAGGGCCAGTTGTGTCCAAGCCTATTTGTGATATAGATTATAGCTTGGTTATTTAAAAAAAATATTTAAATTAGTCCTTATAATTCATCTCCTTTTGTTATATCTTATATCTTAATTTTTTTCTTTTTTTCTCTCTCTCCTAATGAAGTAAATCAGCTTGGGTTGTTATTCCACACTGCCCCAAACCAGCATCCTCCAGCACCTGTGCTTTTCCACAACACTTCAGTGAAACTCGGGCAGCGAGGCCACTGCATTTTAAAGGTCTTTGAAGTGTCTGTAAAATGACATTTCTGACACAGCAGCAAAATCCACTTTATCTGGCAAATTCTGAGTAGCAGAAAGGAGGAACACCTCTACTTGCAGTGTGTGGTTTCAGTGCTGCTGTTTGAAGTGAGTCTCGTTATATTTCTGTGCTGCCCCTGTCCCCACTGAGTTGCCTTCAGCTGGGTCCTAGCAAGGAGATGTCAAAAATAAATTAGTTCCTGTAATTAGGATGCTCAGCCTTGCTGGAGGAGCAGCAGCTAATGCCTGAGGATTGTAAAAGTGTGTACCAGTCCTAGAAACAAGTTTCTTGATAAAAAACTGCAAATTGTTCCCGTGGCAGGGAGTGGAGCAGAGCCCAGGGAGGTGCCAGGCTGTTTTTTTGGGCACAGCCCACTGCTGGGCTGTTCTTACAAACCAGCTACTTGGAAAAGGGAGAGCTTTGAAGATGCTCTGTGGAGCTGGGATTGCAGTTTTGCTGATCTGATTCATGTTTCCTTGACAATAGGTATAAAATTTTATCAGAAGCCACAGTTTCATTCAGTTGTGGAGTATATAATGGTGTAAGATCAAGATGATGCTCTCTACTGCCACAGAAAGAGAATGAAACCTTTGCAGAATTATGCTTAGTGATAAAATCTCTCCAAAGAGGTTCCAGAAATATTCACTTGCGTGCCATTAGTTTACTGGTGTGGTTCTTGTTGGTAAAGGCAGTCTTTGCTGTGCTGCAGAGAGCTACATCTGAATATTGCCTTTTCTTTTGAGAAGGCAGAGTCCCAAAGGTATTTTCTAGCTAGTATCAGACCGTGTCTCCTGGAATTCACCTGGCCAGAGCGTCTCTTTCTAGAACAACTGTAGACAAAGAGGCCTTGAAGCCTGGGAGATGAGATTTGCCCAAATTTATCAACACTTGCTGTTTTAAATCTTGCTATTCTGATGATCCTTGCAGTGCCCTGTTTCTCTATTTATTTTTAAGTTTCTCATCTAAGTGCTATCTTGTGATAATTAGTTTCACAATTTAATTGCACTGTGTAAAGCTGGATTTTTGTTTATCAAGTTAATAATTCACTTTGAGTGAATGTCACATTTTTCTTGAGCCCTGGGACCTGAGGAGTAGAAGATACAAGCCCAAAAATACTTGGCTAAGGTCATCTAGAAGTTGGGAGGGCAAATCTCCACAGGTGCAGGAATTAGTCACCTTCTGAAGTGCTATTTAGGAAATTTTACTTTATTTGAAATTATGCAGATAATGCTTTAGCCAGCATCAGAATTATTCTAATTATTTGGGCTGATGATGATACACTGGTGCCTCTGGATAGAATATGAAAGCATCTTCCAGCATCCTGTACCTGTCCCTTTCTTCAATGGCATCAATTGATCTTGACTGCTCTGGCATCAGTGGAATTGCAGCTCCTGTGTAAAATCAGAGAGTGGGAAGTTGAAACGCTTTGCTTCTGCTCTGGTTTTTTAAAAATTTTCTTTTACCAGCCTGATTATTGAATGAAGCAGGGCCAGTTTCTGCTGTTTTCATGTCCCTGAGCCAAAGGCAAAAAAAAAAAAAAGAAAAAAAAAAAAGTATGAAAGTGGAAGCTGTTTTTTTCAATTTATAATCCCTTAATTTCCGCTCTTTGCACAGTTTTGAAGACAAAAAGGCTTTAGTGCATGAAAGTATCTTGTTCTAGGTTACTCTCCTCTTTGGGGGTTTTAGTAAGTAATTATGTTAATTATAGGTCTCCCGACCTCTGATTCTGGTTCTTTCTGTTTTGCATCTAGGTAACAATTGTAAAGGAATAAAAAATAAGCATAGATATAAATTTCTTACTTTCCTGATCTTTGTTTAAGATGCCATAAACATAGGGAGATTTTTACGGCAATTGGTGATGGGGTTTTTTGTTTGGTGATTTTTGTGGTGTATTTTTTTTAATGTCAAATAGCTATTAGCACCCTTGAGTTTGATTCATTTCTAGATTTTACACTGCCTGTGAGGAGTTTTCATTCCCTTCTCTTCTGAAGTGTGGTAGCATAGAAGAATGGATTAAACTTAACCTGAGTTATTTGTGCAGTTTGAAGTGAACATGGTCTCATTGAGTAATGGCAAACTGATGAGATTGATGATACGATGCTGAGATTCCTTCTCACAGGGTGATCATTTTAACACAAGCCATGGTGGCAACATGGGTGCCAAGCAGGTGGGGAAAGATAATTTCCCACGAAGAAGAAGAAGAATTTCCTGTTGTCGTATATTTTCCTCCTGACCTGCCTCCATAAAGTGCTTACTTTTTTTCTTTTAAAATTTTTAATTTTTTTTTTTGTGATACCTGCAACATGAGCCTCATCAGCTCTGAAACTTCCTTCAGAAAGCTTGACAGGCCGTTTCTTCCCACCTAATTAACAATTCTGTTACCTCAATCTATGCATTTTGTTTCTGAAATTTATGTAAGTCAAAAGCACACAGATCCAGAAACCAGTTTATTGTCATTGCTGTGCTGCCTGGAGGTACAGAGAGCTGACACCTGCCTGAGCACAAGAGTTCACACAGCTTTAGAAACACACTTCTAAGCTGTCACAGTCTGCAGTCATTGAGGGGATCCAAAAAGCAGCTTTACTGCAAACCCCCCAGAACTCTAACGTGCTTAGGAACAGTACAGAATAAGAGAGAAAATGAGTTTTTGTTATGGGGGTCTGCGATGGATTCTCTTGTATGTATTTTTGAAAGTACTTTTCTGAAACAAAGTCTGGTTCTTGAGGGACTTTGGTTCTTTCTGAAGCAGTCTGGTTCTGGGGGGAGCTTGTTCAGAAGGCACTGTGCTCCCCTGTCAGTGCAGAGGCAGGAGCTGCTGCTGGTTTCTGCTGGGTGTGTGCCCGGCAGGCAGCGCTGGGCACGGGGCGCTGCCACCAGGGTGGGCTCGCTTCAGTGCCCCAGCACATCCTGGCTTTGGGCACCAGGGCTTTGGGCTCTGCAGGTGACCTTCTCCTGAGCCGCGTGGAGCCCCGACGTGCTGCACCCAAAGCTCGGCAGAGAAGGACGAGCCCTACGGTTCCTAATCCCAGCACATGAAGTCCGGTCAGTGCCTCCCCCTTGTGCGCGAGCATTAGGATACAGCTGTGCTGGGGGTCTCCTGCTGGGCAGGCTCTCCCTCCTCGCTCAGGAATGAGTGATTTCATCTGGGGCTCAACTGGTTTTGCGGCACCTGGCTCCGTCGTTGAAGGCATCAGTGACTGTGGAATTACAGAGGAAAAGGAAGGATCCTGAAATGCCTTTAGTCTGAGCTGCAGTTCCACCCAACACCCCGTGCTTGTGCTATTTAACTACACATTTTCAGTGTTCGTGCACATGTGCCATAATGATGTGAAATGCCCTAAATAAACCAGCAAAATATTTTGTGGTGTTTCTCCCCCAGTCCTCATGAAAGCAGTTTCTCATGGTCTGATCAGGTCTGTACACAGATTTTTATTCCTTTCTCTTGCTTAGCCTGCCACTATCACTGATTGCTGACGAGCAGTGATTCAATGAAGTGCTGAGTCTCTATAGCAATTCAAAAATCCCGTTGTCAATAATAACTGGCTGCATTCATGTCCAGAAGCCATGTAGCCATGTAGAGATGTGCATTGTCATTCTGACCAGCATAAAATAAGCTTATGAAACTTTAATGCAGACCTATTGCTCAGAGGAAAATCCCCCTGCTTGCAGCAGGATGCTGAGATGACACAGCTGTTAGTTTATTTAGTCACCTGCTCTCTCCTTTGCCTGATAGAATTGTTGAAATCATGGCTCTGCTCTTTATTCCCTATTTCTGCTTGTAAATCTTCTGTGACAGAAGAAAACCTAAATGTATTGTGTTGGTGTAAGGAATTAGAATATTATTTTCTTTTTGTTATTGTGTCTAGCTAGAAAAATATCTTTCCTGTCACAGCTGCTTGCAAGGAAAAACACATTTACATTATTTGGTTATAATTTCTAATGCTATGATGTGAACTGTTTGTACTTCTAAATGCTTAAAGGACAATTGGAGATATTTGGTTCTCAGGGGTGAAATTTCTACATACGTGTTACACAAAATTTGAAACTTAGACCTGTTAATAGAAAATATATTCTGAAATATAGGTGTACATTTTGCAGCAAGGCTTTAATTCAGACAGTATGCATCCAAGTGTTAAAGATACTTCATTTTAAAAACATATTTCATGTACCTCTGAAACGCTTTTCTTTTATGTGAAACTGTCACCACATTCAAAGTGAATACAATTTAAATTCCAGAGTACTTAATCTCATTACATAAATAGAAAGTTCCAAACATGATTGTGTTTATATTGATTCTGTTTTTCTGAGGATTGGATTCACTGCATTAAAACTTTACAGAATAAATCAATATTTTTTTTCCTTTTCCACTTACAGAGTCTTTTCTAATGACTTTTTTTTGCAATGTGACATTAAGAAAAGATGTACTTTCTTAGTTGCTTTGTAAAAGCTGGTTTGTTTTCTCACTCTGATCTTTCCACAAAGATCACTTGGGAAGGGCAAGAGTTAAGCTGAAATACTGGATTTTCAAAAATACAGGACAAATCCCTTTGAGCTGCCCCTATCCTTTGTGTGTACCAAACCCCACGTTTCACGGAGAGCATAAATCCAGAAAAACCCATTACTGATCCCATACCAGAACACAAGTGGGTTCTGCTGTCATTTCTAGTGATGCATCTCATAACTTAAACATGAATTTTAGCTTTATATCTAGCCCATTAAGGGAAAAGTAGCATTTCATGTAGCTTCTCTAATGAGTGGTGACACTGTGGAATTTGCAAGGCAAGATGATCAGGGGCATTTTGCAATGCATTTATCTATTCCTACCCCCTCCACTGAACGTTTTTCTTTTTTTTTAATTATTCTGTGGGGTATTGAGTCTGTTCACAGCTAAAGAATTGCATAATTTAGGAAAAAGGAGCCTTGATGGGAAACTGCATTTCTGAGGCAAATATCAGTGAAGGTGTTGCTGTCAGATCTTGTAATTAGATAGGAGGAACTTCAGCACAAAAATAAGTCTTTGTACCCCATGACATCTATGTTAAGAAGTATTTATGAAAGAATTAAGTTTCTGCTGCAGTGAATGGAGCTGATGTTTGTGTTTCCATTTATTCAAAAGTGGACTTCTGGCCATGCTCACATCCTTGAGGAGGGCAGGTGGGACTCACCAGCAGCTATTCTGTCTTTAGCATTGGATTATTGATGTCCTGAGGAAAAAATGTAAATGTCAGGTAAATTATTCCCGATGGAGTTCAGTCCAGTGGCAGTAAGAAACCCGATTACTTTGTTTTGACCTTTGGTATTCTCAAATGTGTACATATTTCCAGTAAAATAAATGGATGCCCATACTGGCTTTGGGCTGCTTAATATATATTTCCTACTTCAACAGAACTGAAACATTACAAGGATTCTACCCTATTTTTCAAATAAATAGAATTTGCCTTTAGTTTTTTTTTGGTTCTTTTTTTGTCCTCTAGGCTGAAAACTCATTAATAATAACCATCAGCACTGAGATTTCTTAACTCACCTTGACTGAGAACAAGAGACTCCACAGTCTTTAGGAGGCCTGTAGAAATGATGCAAATTTACCAGAAAATTCTTTTCCTAAGCGTTACAAAATTAGA
Source organism: Pyrgilauda ruficollis (assembly GCF_017590135.1). Lineage (NCBI taxonomy): Eukaryota > Metazoa > Chordata > Aves > Passeriformes > Passeridae > Pyrgilauda > Pyrgilauda ruficollis. The sequence continues at coordinate 13,762,943 of NW_024528821.1, read as the reverse complement.
TTACTGTTCCCTTTGAATGAAATCTTTCAAATACATAAAATAATATCTCAATGGTTCATGATGTAATTTGGTATCAAAATAGCAGAAATGAGTGAATGTCACTCTTCCTGGGAATTACTCTTCTAGAACCCAGTAAACCACAGCTAGAAGTACAGACTTTACAGTTTCTTTTTAATCACGGTCTACTGGCACCTTCAACTTAGATGCTGAAAATAAATCTTTTTGTGACTCAAATTCAGTGAATTTCTAAAACTGTTGTCCCAAATTTTAGATGTTGTCTCTCTCTTATTTTATTTTCATGTCTATAGCTTTATTTAGAATCACATTGTTTTCTGTGATTTTTAATGTGTTGTGTCTTCTGTCACTCATTTTGTCACTTCCAGTATTCTGGTTCCAATATATGTGGTTTCCAGTGCTAAAATTATAAGTCTTCAGTTGATTTGCATTCAACACTTGCCCACTTCTTAACTTTAATAATATCCCTGGCAGTGTTAGGTTTGCAGTTGGACTCCATGGCCTTAAGGTTTTTCCCAACCTAAATGATTCTACGAATAATTCTTCATGGTGAGTAAAAGCTTGTTGCTACTATAGAAAAATGTATTCTACAGAGTTGAAATAATTTAATTGCAGTCACATTCTCTGATTGTTTGACCTTTTGAGTTTGCAGATACTGTGCTTATTTAATGTTCACCGTGTAGTGCAGGGCTATAAATTACCACATTTTCTTCCCTGGTAGAGATATGTTGTTTACCAAAGTCTACTGAAATTTCGGAGACTGAAATCACATAAGGAATTCAATATCTTCATTTCCAGCTTTTTAAAGTGAATTTTCATAGTTAACTTCTTACCACATCCTTGAAGGACAGGAATGAAGTAATCTTGTAACTGCTAGCATGTGCATTTTTTCACAAATGTTTCTGCCTTCCTGTGGACCCTCTCTGGAACAGATTCTCACTTTGGTTTTTCTGGCAGCTTCCAATGCTGCAGTCATGGCAGCAGCAATAGGAGTTCACAGTCTGTACACAGCTGAGCTCTGATAGCCAGCTCCTGCAAGCCTGCTGGCAAGAGACACCAAAATCCTCAGGTGGGACCTGTGGAAATTAGTGGATGTTTCAGGTGGGCACCAGCTCGTCCTTGTGGAAAGCAGCTGGTGTGGAGACCAGAAGCAGCTTGTCTGATGTCTTGTAATTAGCCCTGGAGATTAAGAGAGAAACCATTTCTAAGCCATGAGGGAGCAAAGCTTTCTCCTGTGCTTTAGCAGACTGTCCAACCTGGCACTGCTGGCAGCAGGGACAGTCTGCTTTCCATCCACTGGCTAAGTGCTAGCAGAGATTCACTCTTTCAGACACAAGTTTTGGGGGATTCAGAGGCAACCACCTGCATTCTCAGCACTGAAATGTGAATAATAGTGTGGTAATACCTGCCTGCTGCCTGGTGTTATTAATATTTAGCTTCCTTATGTGTGGGGATTTCGTTTCCTGAGAAATATCCTAGTAGGGAGTGACAAAATGGGTGTGGCTGCAGGAGGATGCTGCCACACCTCTCCCCAAAGCCTGACCCTTGGCAAAACCCCTTTACTGGCATGGTCCAGTGGCTCACTGAGTGGCAATCCATGTTGACACATGCAAGGGATGTCTCAACCAAGGGCATTTGATGGGACTTTTCTCTTTCCTTGTCTGTTTTCCTTGACAGAGAGTACAGCTCCTGCACTCCCTGCCCGTCCCCAGGGGCCTGGCCTGTCCCAGGGCATGCTGAGGTGGCTCTCTGACAGCTGACTTCCACAAGTGTGGGAGCATGCAGCCCCCAGCCCCTTGTCAGTAGAGGCTCTGCCCCTGCTCCAGCCTTCCTGTTGATCAGCCCATGCTGCTGAGCTTGGCCTTACTGGGTGCTCCAGCATCTTCAGCAGCTGAGGAGAACAAGTTATCATCAGTGACCATGAATGGTGCTGCTAGCCCAGGCAGGTCTGACCAGCATGGCCATTAAAGAGCTCTGAGGTTTTCTAGGGGCCATGAGAATTTCTCCCTCATTAACAGTGGAGGCTGGAACTTAAGGTGGGCTCCCCTAGAGGGCAAAGTTTCTTTTCCTGAAGCACGTGAAGGTCATTTGGTTCCTGAGGTCTGACCCAGCTTCTCACAGAGTGGTAGATTTGCAAATCTTGCAGTGTTTAGGGACAGACAGAGTATTTTTCATCAGAACAGTACATCCGCTTTTAATGAAATTACTTTCATTTATGTGTGTGCATAAGTGTCTGCAAGAACTGAAGGTCTTGGAGACTGCATGTACTGCAGAATGCTTGCATCAGCACCTAGCATGTAGTCTCCATATAAAACTTGTGCTATAAAAACTGCCAAAAAAAGATCTATAGTGTTTGCTTTGGGTGGGTTCCAGTTTCTGCTCTACCCTGAGAACAAGATTGCAGGAAGGAGGGGATTGCATAGCAAATTAGTCCTTGAAATGCAGTGACTTGTAGGTCACTGCACCAGGCCATTGTAATAAAAAAAACTTAGTCCTTTTAAACTATTTGCAGCAGGAGATCCAAGCTGTGAGATGCATGTGATCTGCAGTACATTTAATAAAACTGTGTTCAGTGTACTTGGCCTTTTCCATTAAAGAGTTCTCCACAGAGCATTTTGTTTTAATATCCATCCAAGTCAAGATAATAAGTAAGTAAACTTCATCTGCTTTCTCTGACATTTCATTGTGGCACAAAATAAGTGTTCAATGATAATTTATTTCTGGCTATGGAATGACAGAGATATTTAATATGTCCTGGAGAAGTTTTAAAAAAATCAGCCTAGATGGAAATTACAAATTTGCTGAGACTCTTTTGGGTTTTAGATACATACCTACTGGGTAGGATATTTTATTTAACTTATAAACCAGAGTAAATATTACAACTGGTTAATATTCTTGCACTTCTATTGAAACCAGCAGACTGACTATCAGTAGTGCTTGGGGACAGCAGTGAAAATCATTTGGAGTGGCACAGAAATGCTTTGTTCTGTGTGCAAATAACCCTGTACTAATTTTTGAAAAGTTTGTAGGCAGCAAAAGCCCACATCCAGGAGAACCAGAAACAGAAACTGTCTAAGGGGACCTGTCAGTGCTCAGAGTTATACCACTGCATGGGAATCCAACCTTTAATTTTTCAGCCCAGTGCTGTGCTGGCTTGCTTTCATAATGTGCCATCAAAAGCTCTTGGCATGATGACTGCTCTCTTTGGTGCCTGTGACCTGTGAGTCTTGGTTTTGTCTTTTCTCAGAATTCCACTTGTTGGATTTTGGGTGTATGGGGCTCTAGGTAATCTATGACTCTGAGATGCTCAGAATTCAGACTGGCCACAGCCCACAGATATGCTCAGACATCTCATGCCTGTGCTTAAATCTAATCCATGGCTCCTTGCTTGTGTCAGAAAGACAAATACAGATATTTGGGAGTGTTGCAGAACAGACAGAACTTCCCTGCCTGTGTCAGAAGTGGAAGGATGTGATTTCAACACTTGCTGGTCTCAAAGGGAGGAGCATTCTAATTTTCCTTCACACAGGAGATTTTCAAACTTGTCAGGAGCTGTAGGTAATTTGAAAATCTAAGTGAATTTCCCAGAAAATTGCATTTTTTTGCCAGCGCATGAAACTTCATAGAGCCAGGGTAGCTGCTGCTGCCAGTGCTTTTTATGGCAGCAAGGGCACCCAAGGAAGCTGAATTTGGGAATTAGCTCTGCAGACATGTCTCCTCTGGTCCATGCCATAGCATGCTATGTCTTTGACATTGTCTCCTGACAATGGAAGTAAATTCTGACCTTATCTGTAAGTATTGCTCCTGCTGAGTGATGGAGATTGATAATAAGAGCCTGACATTTTTTCACGGTTAATTAGTTTAAAATGAGAATAGCTCTTGTATTCACTGCTGACTATCAGAGGCAATAATTACAAGAGTATTTTGTATGAACATTCCATATCCTGTTACCTTGGGCTGCTGCTGCTACCCAGCTAAATGTTTCAGGAAAGATGATTTGCTTTTCATGATGATCAGTAAAAATAGATTAATGGGAGAGTTCTTTTCAAAGGGTAAAAGGAGGGCAGGCTCCTGCATGCAGCACTTGTCACGTAAGGGCCCGTGCTGGGTGGAGGATGGTGCACACAGACTGGGCTCGCTGCCTTTTTGGCTTTCTGATATAAAGGCTTCTTTTCCAGGAGTGTCTCAGCAATTCCTAGGTGAATCCCATGTCTGTAACTGATTTAAGCCTTTTTGCTCTTAATAAGGTGAATGCTGGACTTAGAGCTGCCAGATTTCAGAGTAGAAGCAAACTTTATTAACTGAGCAAAATAACAGATATCAGACCCTTTACCTGAAAGGGAAAAGGAAATATATCATAAAATCTGAAACAGAAGGATGCAACTTTCTGTCCAGTCATGTGTGCTTGCTATTACCTAATTACTGAGCTATTAAGGCATGCAAATTAAATGCTCTTCATTAGGTACAAGGATCTACTTGTGAAGGAATGCATGCCTTGGGAAGTTGCAAGTAGGATCTGTACAGCAGTTGCTAATAAGTGTCCCAGTACTGGTATGAAATTAATGTAGATTAGCTAATAATAATATATTTTCCTTTCCCTGAAGTGCTTCTCATTTGGTTGGTGTGAGTGGTGGGTTTATATATGATGCTGTAAAAGGGCACTCTAAAATGAGGTGCTCTAGAAAAGAATGTTTTGGTGCTAAGAGTTCCTGGTCCTGGAAGTAACTTCTGATAGAAATGCCATTTTACAGTGAAATAAGTCTCTTTTGTAAACAGCACCAGAGAGGGTCAGAAGTTTTAGTTGCCTATATAACTGAAACAAAAACATCAGTTGTTTTTTATAATAGTTTTTTTTTTTTTCCTCTTAAATATGGTCAAAAGGCAAAGGAATGGATGAGGTGTTTTTATTGTTGGGCCAGTTTCATACATCATCTGGAATTCATGGAAGAAATATTCCTTAAACTGCACTGTAGCCTTAAAAAACCTCTGCCTTTTTTATTTAATCTAGCTTTGGGGAGTCTGAAAAAAAGGAGGATCTTTTATATATTTGCATGAAATAAAGTGAGTTAGCTTGGAACCATTGACCTTTGAGAAAGGAAGAAAAGGAAATATTTGCTCATGGTTGTCTTCCATATAATGAGAGATCTGGGAAACAGACAGTGAATTGTAGGCATCACAGGTGTTTTTCACAGCACTTGTTGCTTCTCTGAAAAAGGTGTCAATTTAATTAAAATAACTTTGAAAGGAGTCCAGAAGGCATGAAATTGTTTTGCTCCAGTTGTGAATTACATCCATTGTTTTCTCAACTTTCCAGCTGCAGACCAAGCTGGGATACAAGTTTGATGTAGTTCTGTTCACTTCACAGTGATCCCATGGTTGGATTTGACCCATCTTTTAGTTAAAAAAAAAAAAGAATTGTTTTGACCCCATCACTGTCAACTGGTAAAGGATGAATGAGCCTTTCAAGTGTTAATAACCTAATGAATAAATATAGGAATCATTTTTTTTTTTCTTAATCATAGTGTTAAGATGGTTTTCAACTTATTAATATCAAGAGTTGGCAAACAGAAAAGTTGTCAGATGCATTTTTTGGAAGACATCTAAGAACATTTAAATCAGTTCAATGTATGTTAAAATATTCCTGTTCACAGCAGAGTATCATTGAGAATGAAGGCTTATTGTGCTCTTCATTTTCCAGAATTACATGTGCATTTTACGAAAAAAATGATTCAATATGATGTACCTGCTTTGGGAGGTAGGAATGGCTTAGAATTTGAACAGAACCTTGAAAAATGTGTTCTTAAAACTTGTCCTCTGGTGCCCTTCCCACCTGCCAATCTTAGCTGTAGAGAGAAGAGAATCCTTTAAAAATATTTTATTTCTCAGACTGTGAAGCATCCTGTGTATATAATAAAAAAATTCCTTAAGGGCTGAACTGCACTTCAAGATTGTGTCTCTGCTGATGAAGCTGGGAATATTTTTTTAAGCATGACAGCAGTTCACTGCATAAAGTAGCAGTTTCTCCTTATAGCCTTTTCATTGAGGTGTTTGATATCACTCCTGAAAGCCAGAATTAAAGAACACTGGCTGGTGGAGATAGGCAGGCCTTTTTCTGCACCTTGAGTTCCTTTTACTCAGGGAGCAGCCCAGTAATTCCTCTAGACTTTCAGTCTTGGTCATTTATATTTAGGTGTCCACCACTAGAGCTAGAGAAATTCCGATTTTATGCACCTTAGGTAGTGCTGTATTCACACAGCAAATACATTCAAATGGATGTGACACCACTGCTGGTCCTGCTGTCCTGGAGAGGAGCCTCAGGGTGCCTGACCTGAACTGGGGTAAAAGATTAACATAAATTGCTCTTCTCCTTATTGAATCCAAAATAATTACACAGCAAATCCTCTGGCCAGTGACACATCCTTTAAAGGCAGCTGGATGCTTCTCTTGAGCACCACTCTGCTTTCCTGGGACCTGGCTAGTTTCTGAAAATGAGATCCTCCAGAATTTCTTACTCCCTTTCATAGTGAAAACCAGAGATGACTACAGGGAATGGGGCTTTAAAAAGCTCTTACAGTATCATCTACAGCTGTATCAACAAAAACTCACAATGTACAAATCACATGAGCTTCAGTGGAATCTATTTATCACTCTTGGCTGTTCTGCTTCCCCTCAGCTAGCACCCTCCACAATGAGCTGCTGAGATTTCCATGGTGATTTGCATTCTGACTGTCTATAAGCAGTGAGGTCAAATCTTTCTCTTGGCTTTATCTTTTCTCTGGATGTATTATTGTTTCCTGACTGTAAATGCAAATGCACACAGGTGTGTGTCTGGAGGGCCAATTCAGAATTGAAGGACAGCTGCAGGGAAGTGCATGGCTTTTGTAATCACTACTGGACATGGAAGGTTTTCAAATGTGCTCTTTTTAATGCAGTTTAGGAATCAATAGAATGGAAAAGCTCATTTCCTAGCTGGTGTCTGAAGAGGTAAGAATTTGTGGACCACCTGACCTAAGGCAGAGAGATGGAAAGTTGTTCTGCAGCTGCCTAACAGCTCATTTGCAGACATGGAGAGTCAACTCACTGAGGGTCCACTTTGAACAATGCACGGGAAGCCACTTGGTGTGGAACTGCTCCCTGAGCACCCCCTTGGTGACACAGGGAGCACAGGACACCTTGAGCATTGCCTTAGGGCTAAGATCAACCCTTTATTTTTTGCAAACCTGTTGTTGGAAAGTCTCAAGAAGAATCACTATGTTTAGATTGGCAAATTGATCTTCTGACTGTCCTTCCTGCTAACCTGTGAGTAAATGTTACTGACAGGAGCAGGGTGAGTGCCTTTATTGCAGACAAACATGGAATGACATCACACAGCAGCTCCTGGGTCCTTGGTCAGCCCCAGAGAGAGCAAGTGGGTCTGACACAGCTGAGCTCATGCCTGGCAACCGGATCCACACCTAAATGGGGTGGTGTTTACTTTTGTGGAGTTAATGCTTCCAAAATCAGAACTGCAGAGGGTTTTCCCACAGTTATTTTCAAGCTGATGCTTGCAGGAAGGGTTGAAAATGTGGTGTGACTTCCTGTGCATTGCTTAGTAGCCACAATGTGCTTTGTGGGAATCCAAGCAACCTGGGGGTCTTTGGGAGATGAGATTTGTAATGGCTTTAGTGCAAAATTATTCTAATTGCCCTAAAACAAACGAATTATTAATCACTAGTAAGCAGTGTTTTCACCTGCACTGAAAGACCACTGGCTTACAGGAAGACTGAAGCACTCTCTCCATTTCCTGCATGAGGGTTTGGTGGCTCCGAGGAAGGCTGGCAGTGTTTCTGGCTGAGGATGCTGCAGTTCCCTGGTGCTCTGGTGCTTTGACCTTCTCTCAGCCTCTCCCTGAGCACGGCTCTCAGATCTCCCAGTGCCACTTCTCACTGGGTGGAGTCTTCAGCAGCACTTTCCGTCCTGTGCTTTCAGCTGCAGGCTCGTGGTGCTCATTGCAGCCCTCTCTGGGAGAGTGGCTGTGCTCCTCCTGGAGAGACAAGGATGCAGTTAGGTGGGGAAAAGCCTGTCCAGGAAAAGCACTTCTCTTTATTGCAGACCCACCTGTTTAGGAGGAGAGTATCTCAGAACCAAGAAGCAGTGCATAGGTTATTTAGGTGCCAGACTGCCATCCTTACCATCACTGAGAATGGACAAATTTAATGTTTTTGCTGTGGGTCTGCTTTGGAATTTTGTTTCTCATTTCTCAGCTCAGACATGAGAGAATCACCTTCCTGTTATTATCTCAGCCCTCTTGACTCAAGTCAGACCCAAGGCTGTCCCCCTTGGAGCAGAGAAGGGCACAAATGCCAGTCTTGCTCCTTTGCTTTCTGTCAGTATGTGGGATTAATGTTACTTCTCAGTGGCATTAATTACCAGAGAGTAGGGAACACAGACAGCTGTGCTCCAACCATGATAGGCAAGACCTTTCAAAAGTGAATATAGCAATTTTGATTCTTCCATAGCTAAGAACATATTTGCCATGCTGGAAGTCCCTTGTCATTTTCAGCCAGCAGGTACATTAATGAATGACAGGAATAATATACTTACTGAGAATTCTTCTGAGGTTTTTAAAATGAATTTTGCAAAGTCCAACCACCATTGCATCCCGAATGTGATTGTGCTGGAGCCCAGTTTTGTACAGATTTGTAGTTTCTAGTTTCTGTGTCCTAAAGTTGTAAGAAGTGCTCCAAAGAGCCCTCCCTGCAGTATTCATGTAAGACTTATGCCTGGATCTCCTGCCAATAAAAGTACCTCAGCAACCTCTCTTGGCAGCTGCAGGGCTGTACTTCCTCCATCACTCCTCACAAAGGCAAAGGCAGTACTTATCCCCTTGGCAATAACCGGAGTTAAGTAATGAGGTGATAAAAAGCGTGGCAAGGACTGGACTCCAGAGGCACGTTCTGGCCAGGAGGGTTAATTGTGGACACTGATGCTTCGAGACAGCCTTGCATATAACACCTGCTAAGCAGTTTTAAAAATATGTATAGAAAGTTATGTTGGCAAAATACTTTTCTGAAAGTTCTGGTAGTTCTGGAGGAAGATGACCCAGATGTTCAGCTCAGGGCTGCTGTGGCTTTCATTCCTGGCACAGGTCCTGGCTTCCAGCTGCTGCTTGGGGTGGTCTGCAGGTTTTTGGGAGGTCTTCTTTGCTTCAAGCTCTGTGCTGAGGTCTTGAATACTGTAGGAAGCATTCACCAGTGGTGAACAAGAACTGATGTTTGCATTTTGCCCACAGTTTGACCCAAGCATGTGGATCATGTTGCTGGGGCTGCTGGGCTCTCTGCCTTAGCTTTGGAAGCTGCTAGTGGCACAGCTTAGCTGGTGTCAACACTGTCACCTGCTAAAGGGGCCTGGATTAAGATTGTTACTAATACACTTGGGTTCAATCCTGCCTCTAGATGATACTGCCAGGGTCTGAAATCTGCTTCCAAGCTGCACACATTCTGCCTCTGTCACAACAAATCTCCCTTCTGCTCATCTCCAGTTCTTCTTTCACTGCACTGTGTCTCTTAAGATTTATTTGCACTGCCTTTTTTGTTCTAAGTGTGGGTATTTTAAAACAGAATAAGTAGTCATTAAGTAGAAATATCTTTTTTATATTCACTAGGGCAGGACTAGCACTTTCCTGTCCAGAGTCTTGCAGAGCATCTGGCTGCAAGGGAAGCAAGGTCAGGGGGGTTTCAGCAGCAAGTGGACAACCTTGACTGTCTCCTCCATCATCCCACTCTGTGGCCCCCCAACAAATTTACTGTTCACAGCATTCCAATTCCTGGCATCCCCTCAGGAAGAATGTAGGATTGAAAATTTGGGCAGATCAGTGTTGAAGATAATACACATTCCTCTGCAAAAGCAAAAATTTATGTGAAACACAATTATGAACAAATCTGGAAAAAAATCTGATTACCACAGAAATAGCTGAAAGGAAAATAACAAGTTGGTTCATTTGTTCATTACGCTTTGTCAGATCATTTTCAGTAAGAAAGTTGAGGAAGATCTCCAAAAAGCTTTAGAAAGGTGATTTCAAATTTTACCAACTGTCTAGAAAGTTAGAAGATCAGGGCTGTTATATGAACTGCATTTACAGTGTCTATATTTGTGATATGGAAAATCTTTCAGTCTTATACATGTGTCTAGAATCCCACTATCAATGTTCAAGATGAAAAATCCTTGAAATTCATATATGTCAGAAAGATTAGAGTTTTAGTTCTGACTGCATCCTCACATCATTCTTTCTGTCAATATTTGTCTCTGCATTAGGTGCTGTAGCTCCTGTTGCCTTCAAATGTGAAGGATTATCAGATTGGATGTCCAGTGATTCTGTGCTGCACTACAAAAATTCATGTACAAAATCTTAACATATTTCTGATTAGGAAAGTTACATATCCTTGTTATCTAATAATTCAAACTAAATAGCTTCAGCTAAAACCTGTTCTTTAATACTAGGCAACAGGATGGTCTGGGCATAAATGAAATTAGAAAGTCACCTACTGCATCAGTGTAGATTTGCCCACTATTCATCATGGATCAAGTGCTCAGAAATATCATCTCTGAGAATGAATGAGCTGAAGTCACTGAGCCAAATTCATTCTGGGTACAGTGTCACATTAGGCTATTCTCATTCCTAATGTAGCTGTGAATTTGGCCCAAGCCAAAATCCCTATAAATCAGAAGGAACAGAAAGGACAGATGCTGTATCTTGAAAGATGCACTCCTCTGGAAAGTGTAGCTCCCTCCCTTGCCTTTTCATCCCAAGGAAGCAGATGGTTTCTCACTCACCCAGCTATGATGAAAGCACAAGGGGTAAAAATAAAAGCAGAGGGCTGGATTCCTTCCCTGGCTGAGCTGTGTGTGGTGCCACGAACCCTGGTGGGAATGCAGGAAATGGAAATGAGTGTGAAGCACAACCCAGAGAGCTACAGGAGAATTTGTATAACTTCTACTCCTGGAAGAGTGAGGGAATGTGCATGTGCCCAAAAAGAGAGATGAATGCACCCCACTCTTACATCTTCTGGCCCTGGGAGATTGCTGGCCACGATGAACAATCCTCAGGAAGCTGTGATTCTCCAAGTGCTGTTCTTACTCCTCCTCATGAGTAAGCAGGAAGCTCACTAGCTCAGATTTTAATTAACAAGGGATTTAATTACTTTTTTTTTGGCTCTTTGATTTAATATTCTGGTATCTGTGTACATCCAGTTTGTAGAACAATAGGAGGGAAAAGTCTGCTTAGTCAAAAACCAAGCAGCAAAGAAGATCTTCCTCATGTCCTTCACTTCTGAAAAAAGATACGAAAAGCATGTGGTAACTGATAGTTCAATGCCAACCAATGCTGAATTGACCCATTTAATTTTTGTAGAATTTGGAAATAAAGATCTATGGAAGCTTTCCCAAAAATGCTTTTTGTGAGGAAATAATTTTCTTTTTAACTTAGGTTTTTTTGCTACACTTCAGTGAGAGGGGAAGTAAGCATAAACATAATCATAATAGTAGTAACAGTAATAATAATAATAATTATGCTACAATGATTCAAGTAAACTTCTGCTCAGTACATTTGTGTTTTCCTGTTCTTCTCCAAAGCCAAACTAATGAATTTGTTCAGATCCAAGGGGGGCACATTATTTATGTCATCCTATGTCACATCCAGCTGTGACAACTCAAGGTAAGGCATCCATTAGGACAAGGCAGGAGCAGAGATATGTTGATGAAAGAGGGAACATACATCCAGCTTTGGGCATGGTTGTTTGGTATGTGGGGATGACAGGAAGGTTATTTTGAAATTTCAGAGCTGAATTTGGAGATCATGTGCTGTAATTTAGATTGTCTTTCAAAACCTCCTGTTTGTAAGTATGCTAATTGCCACAGCCTAGTACTCAGACACTCACAGATGTATGACTCAAAGCCTTTTAATTATGCCATCTGCCATTAGTCCTGTGCTGAGTGCTCTTGGTCACATGCAGGTGATGGCAGTGGGATGGGGCTCAAAGCTGATGAGAAGATGTGATTTGAGCCTGTGCTAGCCTTCATGCTTCCGTTGATCCAAAAAGAAGCCAATTTGTTCTGAGCTGCTGGTGACAATTTGTGATATAGTGCCTTGTTTTCACCCTGTTATTAGTTGGTAGCAGTGAGCAAAATGTTAAATCAATAGGTTATTGCTTCCAGCAGGCTAAAGGTTTTTGTATGACTTTTGTAAGTTGTTAATATATGGAGCCTTGCACTAGGAGTGAAGCATGAGCCTTTGTTTGGAAGATTAAGGATCAAGACAAAACCCATCAATCTGTAGGAATGAGGGGTTTCTAGGAAGAGAAGCTAAATTCTGGCTGAGGTCTGGAGGAACAAGAGCAGGATAAGGAGTGGGGAGCAAGTCCTCAAATGATGTGAAAGCACAGGGGCTCTGCATCTGCAGAGATGGTTGAGTGCTCCCTGGGAACAGCACCCACCTCCTCACTCCCCCACTGCCCACCCTCCTGGGAGCTGATTCCCCTTTCAGAGGAAGCTGGGAGGGCATGAGAGCCAGGACTCCTGCTCCTCCCCAAGCTCCCTGAAGCTCTGTTGGTGCTCGAGGTGTTTGCTGTCACACTTGGGTACAGCACCCTGTCACCAGCAGGTGGGAGAGGAATGTGAGAATGGAGAAACATTCCTGGCTTTCACATCCCCCCAGGTAAGTCCAAAAGGCTCTCAGCAAGTCAGCACCTGAGCAGGGTCACATGTAATTATGTTCTTTCAAACAGAAGTTTTGCTGGCCTAAGAACCTCCAGGGAGGAGTTTCCACAGGGTGCCTGATAGCACTTAAATATTCCTTGTGATAAGGAAGATAGAGTTTAGATGCTGGGTGAAGCTAAAGACAAGTAGTAAAGCATCAGAATTTACTGCCCAGGGAAATTTAGAGCCTTCACTGGTGAAAGTCAAGTTAGACACCTCTGGGAAGGAAAGGATTGCTGGAGAAGGGAGCAGCCCTTGACCTCTGAGCAGTGCCTTCCAGCCAGAAAATTGTGTGCTCTCTCATCAAGCAAGGCCATTTTAGCACCTCCTCTTCCCAGCCATCTTCTCTCCCAATGTAGCAGCCCACGATTTTCATTCTTCCTAGTAAGATAAATATTTTATGTTTCTGTCGGTTTCCTCGGAATTCTTTTCTCGGTTCTGGTTCTTTCCTGAGCAGAGCAGAATGAAAGGATTCCTCTACACATCTGGTTTCTCTGCACATCTTGACATGCTTGTCTGGGTTTTTTAAAGCAGTATTGTAACACCACTTTGTGATGATCTTGTGCATGGTGATCTTGTGGTCTACACATGCACAGCATAAAATACAAATTACAGAAATAGTAAGCTGTGTACAAAAAGAATCTGATTTGGCTTTTGTGTTTGTGGGGTTTTTTCCTTTTTTTTTTTTAATGCAGCAGATGGTTTATATGCAGGATTAAGTCTAGATAGCAAAGCAATTATACTGTATATGTCAAATTTCCTCCTGGGTGTATTTATAGAGGTATTTCTGAAGCAGAATGTCAGATTATTTAAAACAAACGAAACATCTTCTTTGAGAACTAGCAGTAGGATTTGTGGACTCATGTGTGCAAAAAATACACACAGGGTATTCTGAGAATGGTTCATATCTCATTTAGCTGTACTAGCTTTCATGGAATATCCTCTTGTTTGGCAGTAGTCAGATAAACAAGAAATTAAATAAAACTGCACTGTATTTAATATTCCAGTACTGATACTGAGGGTTTTATTAGATTCACAGTGAATTTAAAGATCAGTAGAAAACCTCAGGTACTTGCCAATCAAATGAACTTGTGAGAGTGGCACTGCTCTGCTTTTCTCCTTATAAAATGATGGGGACAAGCAGGGGCAGGTAAGTTACCAATTCTTAGGGAGACCTAAATTCTATTGTAATTCAGAGTTTGGTGCCTGAGGAGAGAAGGTATAAAATGACTTCAGCTGTTGGCTGCAGGAAGACAGAAGAGCAATGAAAGATGTACTCCCAGACCTTCAGGAGACGTGGTATTTGAGAGTACTGTGAATACATGGATTGGTAGACTTTAATAACAGATTCAGTAATCTTTACTATATGGTGCTGGGTTCCCCCCTTCCTCCCACCTTCTTTTTCTCCTGAGTTCCAGAAGCTGTGTCACTAGTTAGGCACATGCACATTTTCCAAGACACTTTTTCATGCACTTCTACATGTCACTGCTTGGTATTCATTTTTTCTGTAAGTTTTTCTTTGGGTCTCTTGCTGTGCAGCACAGTGTCTACCTCCTAAATGCTTTTTGGCTGCTTCCATGTTGGTTTTTTTTTTCCCCTGTTCCATCTTTCTTTTAGAATTCTGAACTTCTGATATGTGCCCAGCATTCCAAAAGCAGTTCCACTAGCGTGATGTAGGAGCTGAATGTGTTCATGGGCTTCCTAAAGAAGTTCTTTTTTCCTCGAGAAAGGAGCTTGAGGCAGCCCATAAATTTGGAGCTGTAAGTGCTCTGCCAGCCTCTTCCCTGGTGTCCAGATCCAGCCTCCAGCTGTCTGTCTTGGAGAGAGGCAATGTGCAGTGACAAGCAGATCTGCCTGGTGGGCGGTGCTAATGATTTCAGTGCAGTCTCATATTTGCTCATGATCTGGAAAGAAAGTAAGATGGTAAAAAGAAAACTTTCAGCATTGGTGACAGAAGTTATTGCTGGAAATTCTCTGGTAGTTGAGGTGCCCTCAAGATTCTGCTACAGCTTTAACAAAGGTGTGTGCTTCTTTCAAGTATTAAAAAGAAAAAAAATCCTTTCAAAATACTGCAAAGTACTTGGTTGTTATTGCAAAAGAAAAGCACATTTTCCTCAAAAGCCATTATAATTTTCAATTAATTGTGTATGGTACTGTCTGAGTAATAAAGTTATTAAATATTGACTGATTCCCTACTCTCCCACTGCTCTCAGTGTATCTATGAAGGGTTTCCCAGAGGAGCTTTTGACAGGCTTTAAACAATCAACCATGACAGCGTGGAGGAAAAAGTATTGTTTAGCTTGCTAATCTCCTAGCTCTTGTGTTTTCAAGGCGATTTTAGTGCTTTTATCAGTGTGTCCTAGTTCCTGTTTCCCTTTTGTGATCATTGTGCTAGCTTTGGATGTTGACAGGCTGTGGTACCTCAAGGCTGGATGGTCTGACTTAAAAGCCCTGAGACATCTTGTTCCCCAGACACTACTCCTGCAGAGAGGTCCCTGCCAGTTTCCCAGGGCCATCCATATGTATGTATGTTTTTGGTTTTTTCCATTATTTTGGTTGGCTGATATTTTTCATGTTCTCATTCTCCTCCTACCAACAAGAATCTGCCCACATTTCCTTGGAGGTTTGTCTGCCTTCTGTGGGAGGATTTGAATATTAGTTCTTCATCTTTTCTGTGTCCCTCTATTTTTATTGCTCTCTCCTTTTGCTGATTTATGGCATATATGGAAGCCAAGATGTGGTAAAGGACAGGAGTCATATAAAAAGAATGCACAAAGTTAATCAAGTTATTTTTACCTGTCCCCTGTCTAATATCTTGATATAAATGCAGATATTGCACTAGGTGATTGAAAGTGGAAGTATCTGTCTTATCTTTGCAAAAGGTTGCCACATCTTAGTGGAAATAATTATCTTCTGCACAGCTGTGGTGATAATTACGGTGTTACAATGAGTGCAGTTCTCTTGAAGTTATTGTGCTTAGCAACAGACCTGTTTTCTCTGTTTTCCTAGATTCAGCTGATTCACATTGATCTATTTTTGGCACAGGGATTAACTTTGGGTGGGGGAAAAAATCAAACTTGAGATGTTCTACAAATCATGCAGTCAACTTCCGTGTGTGTGGGAAAGCTGCAAGGTCGGAACAGCTAGAGTGTAAGGGTTTGTTCTCACCCAGGGAAAAACAACTTTCTGGGCATGATGTCTGCCCTGCCAGACTGCTGCTTGAGTCAAAAAAGCAGCCATGAAAAGATGTAATTCCAGCACTGCTTGTATGCAGTATGAATGCTTTATTTTCAGTGTGTCTTCTATTCTTTCTGTCTGGCTTTAACAGATAAAAGCCAAAGACAAACAAATGGCATTTTTCTGTTCTTTGTTAGTTGTGGCAAAATACAAGAACTTTTTCTGTAGTAAACTTTTGAAATAGAATGTATTTCACAGTTATTTGCCAGTAAAATGTGCTGTCATCTTTACAATAGCAAGCCTTAGAAGAAGGAGCAGGCCTAGGAAAAAAAGGACTTCTGAAATATGAACTCTGAGGGTATTAAATAAATCACTTATGAATGACTGAACAGTCATGTGCTGTTCATGGTCAGCTGATCTCTGTTCCATCCATGCTTTTACGAAATGCCTTTTACTTTCTGCTTCATTTGACAGTAGATGTCTGCAGATGGGATGAGGTAATTGACTGGATGCTGTGTAAACCCGGGCAGTTTAAAGCAAGTGCTCTAGAAGGTCTCCAAAGCCTATTCTACCGTTTCCATTAGCCTCTGTGAAGTGTTCTGATAAGATCAAGATGCATAAGATATTAAATGTTAAATTATGCAGCCAGCTGGCCGACGGTGCTGCTGGAGCCTGGAGGACTGACAAAAGCTATTGTTAGGGCCAGCCAGAGGTGCTCCTTCCAAAAACCTCTCTTCTGTTGTTGCTTTTTGAACTTTGCATATTAAAAGTTTTTCTCTTCAGTCTCTCCCCAAAGGCTGGAATTTAATTTTTTTCCACAGGATGATTTCATTGATGGCATAAAACCAATTTAAAATAAAAGAAGCAAAGGACTGCATTTCCAGGGATTTTTTTTTTCCCTTGGGATTTATGCTTTTGTGGCATCAAACAAGCTGAGTTTTGAAACTCAGTCAGAAGACAATAACTAACTGGGGCACTATTTGATAGAATCTTGAAGGAAAAGAAAAAAGTGCTTACTTGACATCTGGATGTTTTAGTAATTTAAGAATAATTGAGAATCTGTAATGAAAGCACCCCTTATCACAGCAGCTCCAAGTGGGTATTTAAAAAGAAACTGGCAGTGGAGGAAGAGTGTATTAACATGAATGCAGCAAGAAGCAAGGAAATAAGGTGCAAAGTGAGGGCACCCTCACACAAATTTGTTTCAAGCTTTATTTTGTCCACTGCAAACTGAATCCTGACTGCCCTAACATACAAAGTAGACTGACGAGCTACATCTCCTGTTTGGTGCAAGGGTTCTTTGCAGCCACAACCCAGCTCTGTAGATTGTTTTTGACACAGCCTCTGGAGAGGAAAGCTTTATTGTCTGGAAGCCAGAGTTCAATTTCTACCTCAATACTATGTTCAGTATCCCACTTGAATGAACCAGTCTAGGAAAAATAATATTCCTTTAAAGTGATTTAGTAAAGAATGAGTTTCTAAAGCAGAGTGAGCAGAGGGTATATTCAGGATTGTGATGTGGAAAAGGAAGAGCTAAAATTCTTTGAATGACTCTTTGAATGATGTCTGGTCTCTGTGCTAGACCCAGATCCCTTTGAAACTTTACTGGGTTTATGTTTTCTGCTCTGCTGCTGCTCTACAGGAAACAATGAAGTCCATTGCTCTGGGTCCTACAGCTTCAGACTGGTGCTTCTTTTCCTTGAGGACTGGTGCTGTTGTTTGCTGCAAATTCCTTTGTGTCCTGCCTGGCTCTGTAACCTTGGAGCACAGGTTTTCCTTTGTTTACTGGCACCTGGAAAGCAATTATCTGTGCCTACAAGGCCCATGCTTCCCTGCCTCCCATGGCTGACTGCTTTTAAAAAGAGTGCTGTACCCGTCCACAGGTGTTAGCAGCAGCTGCTGTCAGGGTGGCATCACCCCATCAGCCCAGCAGCTCCTGCCAAGGAGCTGGCACTCCTTTCATGACACACACTCCCCATCTGCCCGCAGAGCCACTTCCCATCTCCTGCCCTGGTGGCACTGGCACGTGTCTTGGTGTGGGCCCAAAGCCACCCAGGCAGGTGGGCTCAGGCTGTTCCACGTGTGTGCAGCAGGGATGTGCATCTGTAAATCAGCACCAGGATTCCCACACAGGAGAGAGAGACAGTGCAGCTCTCAGGCATGGACTCACCTTTTGAATCCCCGTGGGTGGAGTATGCTCTGATCTCCGTTTCCCTGACTTTTTGCTGTTATTCAATGCTGTGACTGAGGTCTGTATCAGCTCTTTTTCTTATCTCTGCAGAAGGCCTAATCTTCAAAATGTTTTCTCTATGTTGTTAGTTTTCTTTGAAAATGAAAGTGTTGAAAGTCTGATTGCTGGTGTATGTACAGAGGAGCCTGCTTCCTGTGGGTAATACCCTGTACTGAGGATGTGTGATGGCTTTTGTTGTGTTTCTGCAATGTCTTTGTTGCTGTGCTGTCTCCCTGTGGCTGTGTAATTGTAAAAGGCAATCTGCTTTAGGTCCTCTCTTTCACAAATCCAAGTAACTCGTGCCCATCATTCTCCCTTTTTCTGCAGGTTTCTCAGCAAATTCTGTGTTCCTGGAACCTGGGAATGGCCCCTGACCAGGAGCATTGAGCCCAGAGCTGGCCAGGTTGGCAGTGTGGGTTTGCAGAGGCTCAGGGTGTTCTGTGAATGCCCCTGCTCTGTCTCTTGGAAAGGGCCATTCCAGCCCCATCTGAAGTGCCACAGCTGTGAGTGTGTTTGTCCTTCAGTGCAGAAAAAGTGTAATGATCCTTCTCATGAGAAAGCCCATGGACCTGAACTACAAATCACTTGAATGACAGAGTCCTAAGTCTATTGGAGGGAAACCTTAAATTTCATGCGACCCACTCAAATCTTCCCAGCCTTTTCTGACTTAAGGCAGAAGCCAAAATAGAATATGCCCCAGACAGCTCAGTCTGGCCCATGGGACCAGCCATTTGAATGGCAGTAAAGCTTCCCATTAAACTTGTGAACAGAACACTGGAAAATATCCCCTGAATGATTTTTTTTTGGTCGCTCACACTGTTCAGAAGGGAAGTTGTCCCATTAGATGGCACAGTAATCCCTCCTGGATTTCTGTAGGGAAGAGCATGTCTTCCTTCAAGGGTTGCTCCTTCTCCAAAACTTTCTATTTCTGTCTATCATCAAAATATTGTTTATTGATTGCCGATTTCTTTTGTTAAATTTAGTAGAGAGCCAATCACAAAAAATTAGGTGGGATGTAGTAGTAGCATTATGTTTGATTGTTTTCCTTTGGAATTAATATTCCAGAATTCCTGTTTTAGTGGTTGTACTGCTTAGTGACTGAGCAGAAACTTTTAATGAGATAACACTGCTCCAGCTGGGACCAGCAGGGCTCGGAAGGTGTCAGTTGTTAGGCAGTATTTGCAAGGGGTGGCCTGAACACTTTTATTGTCCAGGCAATTTTGGACAGTCAGTCCACTCATTTAGGTTTCTGCATCAACCTACAAAATTTTTATTGTATTAAATACCCATCTGAGTTCTGGTAGCATGATAAATCTAGAGGACTCTAATGGACTTTTAAAATATATGTGATGTACAGCAAAGTGTTGCCTTCCCCCTCATTTATTTGTAAAATCTTTTGCATTCTTAGTAAATGTACCCTTGAGAGGTTAGCTGAAGCCCATATATTTCCTGTGGGAGATGGTGAAAGGAATTAAATGGAAGCATTAGTCTGAATTGTAAAAAATAACCAGTTGATCAAACTGAACAAAAGTGGCCATACTTAATCCTGAATAATTCCCCAGTGTTAGTACAAGCATTCCGTGTGCTAGGTGGAGCTAGCATGACATTTTTAAGGCAGCAATAGAGAAACAGAGTCCTGCTATAAAAGGACAATGTGTTTATATATGTTAGATCATTCACTACTAAAATTAATGATAGGTTTCACCTTTCTGCCAAAGCTTCTTTGTAATTTTCTTTTTAGCCCTGGTTCAGATAAACCTTTGCAGTGCCCCTGGGTTAACGTGCTCAGGCTGAGCAATCACAGCTCCCCAGTGAGCGTCCTGCCAAGGGGCTGGGACACAGAGTGCTGCTGGAAGGTGCAGAGCTGAGCCCCCAGCCCGTGCTGGAGCAGCAGCTGTGTCCCCCAGCAGCCAGGACAGGGCTCTGTGTGCCTGGGCACAGCTGCTCTGCAGGGCTGCCCCCACCTCCTCTCTGGCCAAGAGAGAGGCAAAGGAGCACAGGGGCCTCACAACGTGTCAGGGCTGCAGAAGGGGATGGTGTCATCTCCCTGTTCTCCAGCAGGATCCCTGGGGGCACAGGAGCTCTTGGAGTTCCTGGGGAAACTGAAGAATATGCAGAGCTGTGCCCAGCTGTCTAGGCTAGGACAAGGATGAGGTGGAGCTTACTGAGCCATTTCAGAACAAGGTTTTGACAGCTGCTGTATGAGAAACCCCCTCTTCCACCCAGCACGAGCAGGTCTCCCTTCTCTGCTGTGGTGTCAGTTTTCTCTCACTTTCTCAGCTGGGGTTTTTGGATCTTGCAGGTTCAAATAACTGACTCTTTAGTGCTCTGACTCCATCAGAGCATCAGGTGCTGCCCAAAGCATGGATAAGCTCATGCTGCAGCTGAGAGACAGAGGGACACCCCCAGCATGCAGGTTCCCAATGCAGGTCTGTGTGAAGAGAGGGCTCACTGCTCCCACAGTCTGTAAACTGCTTTTTGGTGCTGAAATTGGTTCCCTTTTCATGAGGTGGTCAGTGCTAACATGTTACACCCTGCATATGGAGGTGCCTTGTAACTGGTATTTGGGAGAGTGGAGTCCCAGGGAAGGGAGGCTGCATCTGGGAGCAGCAGAGCAGGCAACAGCAAGGCAGAGGAAAGGTGGGGATTGTCCTTTGGCTGCATATCAGAGATATGGTCTCCTGAAGTGGAACAGGAACTTGGAGGTGTGAATCTGCTGCTCCCAGCATGGGCTTAACAGGTTTGTTCTGTGTTGCTTCCTGTGGACTTTTGAACAGAAACAACATTTATCAAATTCTGGCAAAGGTATGAGGTAACAGCCTTTTAGAATTCTTCCAAAACTGCATAAAACAGATATAAATAGAAAATTGAACTTGGCCATAAAATCGTGTGAAATTTTTGATGAAAGAAAAAATTTCATTACAAAGAAAATCCCCAGAAGGAAGAGGAGGTGGGGGGGGATGGGGTGCCAGAAGGTGCCTGATGACTTTAGTGTCTCCCTGTGCCTCTGGGTGCTGGAATGCTCCCCTGGCTCTCTGGAGCCTGAGCCTGTGCAGCTCTGGTCTGAAGCTGATGGCTCATGAGCTCCTCATTTGGCATTAACTAGAACAGTGTTTCTTCAAGAACTCTCCTCACAATATTTCCCTGGTACTTATGTATCCCAGCTGAACACAGAACTTGCTCATCACGGTTGCCTGGACAGATCTTCCTGGTTTTGGAGCCTTTGTTGTTGCAGGCAGAAGCTGATGGGGACTAAACTGCATTGGCATTTTTCAGAGGACCTCCCAAATATGAGTGGAACCTTGGGGTCATTTTAAAGAATGGGTTATGAACTTGGTTAGCCCAAAAAAACTCATCAGCCAGCACCAGAGGCAGAGGGAGAGCCCATGTTCTCCAGCTTCCCAGTTGCAGTAGGCATTGGTTCCCTCTTTGCTCAGCAGAGAGACAAGGACCCTGGCACAGGAAAGTCAAGAGATCTAAAAGTAGCAAGTTCTTCCTACAACTTATCAGCTGTTCACAGCACATATGGCCAGAAAGGAAGCTTAAATAATTCAGTCTCACTCCTTTTTATCCCAGCTCAATTTAACCTAGTTGTCCTACAGTAAAGCTATTACCAGTGCTCACCTTCCTAAAATACTTCTAAGCTTCACTTTGCCTGCACCAAGAAACAGAGGATCTACTTCCTGTAGTTTGGGCTCTGTATCCATGTTTAATCTTGCTGCATTTCAATCTTAAGAGTTTGTCTTTGAATACCCAGGTGGTCACTTGCTACAGCCTGTTTTCTCTTTGGCACCTTCTGGGGGTTTTATTCATAGATGCTACCTTTCTTTCATTACTGAATCACCAGAAAGAAGCACCACCAGTAAGAGCCATGGCCCCCCATTTCTGAATGATGATTTGTCTTCCTTGAGAGCTTCCTTCTGAGTAC
This sequence comes from Pyrgilauda ruficollis, assembly GCF_017590135.1. Taxonomy (NCBI): domain Eukaryota; kingdom Metazoa; phylum Chordata; class Aves; order Passeriformes; family Passeridae; genus Pyrgilauda; species Pyrgilauda ruficollis. The sequence continues at coordinate 13,740,861 of NW_024528821.1, read as the reverse complement.
ATTGATTTGTACTTGTAGATACCAGAGCTGATTTTGGCTATAGGGTTTGGCTCAGATGTCTCTGACTACAAAGGACATTCAGTAGATTTAAGATTATTGTCTGATGAACTATTCCTGTGGTCCTATTTTAATGTTTAATATCTCAAATACATTTGAAAATTTCAGAGAAATCAAGGCTGACTTCTCAAAAGTAGTTCAAGTAGGCAGCCTTGATAAAGGTGAAACTAGCTAGCTTGTAAAAGGCAGCTGAGGGGACCTTATAATCCCCAGGCTGTCCAAACATGCTCTTTTGACTCTTTGCCAACACATTCATTGAATTCTGCAAACCTTACTCACAGTGCAAACACTTCCATGTCTAAATCACAGATACAAGGAGGTCTGTGGGATTCTAATATCTAAATATAACGGAATATTTTCAAGCTCAACATAAATACTGATTTAAAACAAAACAAAACAAAAACCTTGCAAAAAACCACAATATGATGCTGATATCTTAAAGATTCATAATCAGTGACGTCTGCTTCTAAATAGGCCAAGTAAAAAGAGTGTGGTTTTGTCTTGCAAACAGGGTGCTTGAAAGGATATTTAGGTCTCTGATGTCCCTAGCTTTTCCCTGCAGTGAACTCCTATTCTAGTCGCTGTTCATCTCCTTGGGTAAACACTGCACACTGGTCCTGTGATGTTTCCCAGTGAGGTGCTGCAGCCTGGCAGTGTGGCTTGCTTGGATGCTGATGCCTTTTTTGAACTTCTGAAGTTTTTCCAATATAAATAAACCTTGGGACTGATGGCTCACCACGCTAATGTGTGTGCAACTGTTCAAAACTGTAAATGCTTTGTTTGCTCCTTTTGTTAGTTTGGCTGTGAGGTAATTTCTGAGCAAGCCGGATATTAAAGCTCAGTGCTGTTGCTTCCCAAACTCCATGCTCTGGTATCTGCTACTGCATCTTGTTTGGTTGGAACCCCCTCACTCTCAATCCAGTGGTTCTGAACTCCACACATCCATAGGGTGATGGTAGGTGCTCCGTAGCTGGTTATTGGCAGGGGCTGATGAGAAAAACTACAGAGTGATTGGTGATACAAAATGTTGGGAGCTGCTCTGTTAGACAGCCTGGAGAACAAGTTCAGGGAACCCTGGGATGGAAGGTTTGACATGTGCCAGAGACTGCAGCCAATTTATTTGTAGGCAAGAATTTGCAGGGAGCACAGAATCAGGCATTACCTATAGGCACACAGTTTGTGGTGATTGGGACGGGCTGGCCCAGCCTCATCCCCAGTGGCACAGCTGTGAGCAGCACTGACAGCAGCGAGCCATGGAGTGCCCAGGTGTGCTGAGCACCCACCAAAGGGAGCAGAGGGCACACAGGGGCAGTGCATCAACATCAGGGGTGTAAAAGGCTGGGCTGAAGAACAAGAGGAGCAAATGCTTGCAGCTGATCTGATATTACTCTGTATGGGCTGGCATCTGAAGCCTTCTGATGAGGTATGGTGTCACTCTGTATGGGGATGCTTAAAGCTTTCTGAAATTGCATGGTGACACTGTGTATCGTGGCCATCTCGACTGTGGCATGTGCTGTGACAACTACCCTTTACAGATTTTGGACATGTGTGTGAAATGTCCTTCTAAGAGAAGCTTTCACCATTTTCCAAATTTTTTTCTTGGTCAAAATTTTCAGTTCGTGTCTGTAGAAGAGCTGTTCACTGTACTGAGTGTGGCTCCTACTACATGTAAGAAAAGTGGGTGCAAGGCTCAGGAGGGACCCTCTCCCTGCCTGTTGTTTACCCAGGCTTCTTCCAGTGCTGCTGTTGCCATTGTTATCTGCAGGAGTTCAGGTGCTCGCCTGTATGTGTTGGCCAATGCAGTGCTTCAGTGCATGAAGTGCACAAGTGAAAATCCAGCCATCCCCTTCACTCTCCAGAAGGCTGAAATGATTGTGCTGACGTTGCTTTTCACACTGCACAGAGCCCTTTCCTCCCACTGGTAAGGGTTTTTACATGTGACCTGAAGGATGAGCTGACAATAGATGTATGAATAGTTTGCATGATGTATGAATTGTTTACTTACCTGCCACAAACCAACCATGATGTTTTGCAGCTTGGTAACAGCAGGGCACAAACCATTTCTTGGAAGATGAATTAGTCTTCATACACTATATGAGTGGAGTAAAAGAATAATTATAAAGAGAGGTCAGATGTTGAGTGTCAGGAGTAGAGCATGAGAATTTTGTAACATGAAGGCTGAGGTCAGTATTCTGGGATTTCTGAGCAGAGATAGCCACAATATTTACAGGACCCCAGCAAGCGGGTACAGTTTCATCCTGCCAGGCCTCCATCTCGCTCCTGCTCGGTTTTATTTTTTTTCCAAAGTAGCCATTTAAACTAGTGCTGTTATATTTATAAGTCCCAGTAGGGTCAGTGTGCTGGGTGCTCTTGAATGTGCCTGCTGTTTCTTGGGTAGTTGCTTGACTTGTGTGTATGGACGCAACCAAAACCTGGGAGTTCTGAGTTGCAAAATGTTTTAGAGCTGTTATTGCTCAGGTATCACATAGCAGTACACTTGAAAATGTGTTTCTGATAGTTATAGTCAGGTTTCTGACTCCCAAAGTTCTTTTTACTTATTTTTTCTTTTTTTTAAACCCCCACTCTAATGATGTCTGTGTTTCTTACAGTTTACATTTATTTGTTATGCAGTTAAAGTCTGTGAGAAAGGTTGTTTTGCACTGCAGTATAATTAGAATACATATATTTGGTGAAATATGCAGTTTAGTACAATTGTGATGTGGATTTTGGGTCTTGCAGTTGTTTGCAGACATCTTTAATGATTCAGCTTTCTGTAGTGTAACACTTCCCAATATGATGGCTTCCTTACATGCAAATATTTTTTAGAATGAAGTCTCACATTACACTAAATCAAAAAAAAACCCAAAAAAACCAAAAACAAAAAAAAAGAAAACCCCCAAACAAAACAAACAAAAAAACCCCACCAAAACAAAAACAAACAAACAAAAAAAACCCCTACCTAGCAAGCATGTGCACAACTTTTAGTAGCAGACCTGGTATCTGACAGAAAGATATGACCCTGCTGACCTGAGTTTCTCACGCCAAAGCACTCTGTTGTACAAGATGGAATAACTCAAATGAGCATTTGATCATATGAATTTAATAGGCAGTTATTTCCCCTGAATTTGAAGTTGGTTGGTCCATCAGGTCTTGTAGTTTAATAAAGTAATAGTGCCTGGACACAGAATATTTCTATTGAGTGTGCTGCAAAGGACTGCCTTCTTTCAGGACAGATACTTGTAGTGATGCGCTGGAAGTCACTGTGCTGTGTTTGCATACTAATCAATGAGCTCAGGAAGCATTAAACTAGAGAAATCCTCAGCTATCTTCTGGAGAACAAATTTGATCTTTGATACTCAAGGGAGAAGCTTCAGGAGCAGAAAGCCTTAAGTGTCTCTGCCTAGCATTTTGATTGCTACTTATACATGTTTTGTAGGCCTGATGTTAAAAAGACTTTCTTTAAGACATGCAATGCTTAATAAAGACCATTTTGAATTAATTCACTGTGGTATTTTTGCACAAAGCTGCATGGTCTGGAAGCAGTGAAAGATGCACTGCACTTGTTTCATCAGGGGATCATGTTTTAATAGCCCCTCTGTACTAGCACAACAGGAAAGAAAGTATTTGCTTTGCTGTGATGCATTCTTGCATCAGTGGCAAGCATTTGCTGGTTTTATGTTAAGGGTACCTTCCCTTTCAGACTATTTTTCAGGAACGAAGTTACAGGATGCTTAACTTACTTTTCACCATAGTAATTTATTTTGGCTTTGTGTGCTCAGGCTAAAATATCCACACTGCTTACAGCTTCCCTCACGGTGATGGAGGCAGGTATTGATCAGGTTAATTTTGGTGTCTCCATGGCCTTGGAGAATCAAAGGTGCTAACGGGTTGCTGTGTGACGCAAAGAGGCTTAACAAGGTTCAGGGCTTCACACTAGTTTGTCCTGCTCAGAAAAGCATATTGTCTATGGCAACAACTGCTACTGAGAAAAAAGTGAAGATTTTTAATAGGGTAAATCACCTGTTTTGCAGACTTCTGAGTTTCAGATGCCAGCTGTATGGGGGCAAGAGAAGGAAAAGCTTGATGTGGGCTGGACTTACTGGCATTGTTATTTTTGTATATGTGCTATGGCCGGATGAAGGACAAGCCAGAGTATCCCAAGGCACTCAAAAGAGGGGACGAGGAGAAGCAAAGAGAGAATATGTGGCATTCAGCTGGTGCACAGCCTGCTGGCCCCAGCCCTGGGGCAGGAGGGAGGCAGCTATGGCCCCAGATGCTACAGCAAGCCTAAGACCTGCAGAACTCATCGCTTTAGGATGTGTGACACATTGGGTTTCTGTGCCTCAGCTTCTGCCTGTGCAGAAGGGATGTCCTTGCTGTGTAAACCAAGGTGCAAAACTGCGCCTGCTGCTGGGGCCAGTGGGAACAGTGCCACTGACCTGACACTCCTGCCAAGACCAGAGAGGGACACCCTGCTCCTAGGGGGTACCAGACCCTCCTTGCCTGCTGGAGACAGTGGCTGGTGCCGTGCAGGATTTGGGGGGCAGTGGCCAGTGTGCCCCATGTCTGGCTGTGTTGCTGGTGGAGGTGCCAGTGACAGGGGTGAGCAGTCGGGCTGGGTGACAGGGCTTGCTTGGGCTCCCAGCACAGCCAAGGTGTGCCAGGCCTCACTCCCAGCCCCTGATGGAGGCACTCCTGCTAGCTGCCCCTCCAGTTCCTGACTCCTGGGGTGCTCTCCCTCCCCACCCCCGGTCGGGGCTCCTGCCTGGGCTTCTCGGCCGCCTGCAGATGGGTGAGACGCCGGCACCGAAGCTGCGGGCGCTCGCATCCTCAACAGGCACATGTGAGCAATGTGCCTTTAAGACTAGCAGGAGAGCAATAGTATCTCCCTCCCTCCTGTTAATTGTAGCATGTTTTCAGCCATGCTTTCCAGTCACATTCGCAGGCGGTGAGAGGGAGCAGCGCTGCCGCTCTCCGGGTGCCCGCGGGCAGCGCCGTGCCCTGTGCCGAGCGGTGCCCGGGGTGCCGGGGCAGCGCCGAGCCCCGTGCCATAGCGGGACCCGCCCGGGGTCACACTGCTGGGTCACTCCGCTCCTGCCGTGTCCCTCGCCCCCCGGCCGTGGCCTCCAGCCGCAGGGTCAGACCTCTGGCCACCCCACCCTCGCCGGGGCTCCTGCGTGAGCCACGAACGGTGCTCCGCTGGAGCCTGGGGATCTGCAGTGGGTGATGCAGTGTGGTGCCTGGCTGGGGATGCTGGGGGCTGCTGTGGGAATGCCTGGCTCCCTGGGCACAAAGTGACTGCAACTAACACGAGCTTGGGACTACTTCTCGGAAGATGCCCTGTGTGTCTCCGGTCATTCCTCTCCGGCCTCACCGCAGAATATTTGGAGTTGCTAGCTTTCTTCTGCCGAGGGGGGACAAAGGCAGAGGCCTCCAGAGGGTTAAGAGCATCTGCTTTTACGCCAAGTGTTTGAGCAGGAAATAATCTGCAGAGATACATGTGCAGCAATTCAACTGCTGCTGCTCTGCCAGGCTGCCGCTGCTGCAGTTCGGTGTGTGAGAGGAGCCGTGCTGCTCACAGAAGATGCTTTCTCGGTGTGTCCGAAGCTCCAGGCATGGCAGCAGAGCCCCGGCTGTCTGAGCTGGGGTAAATGTCTCCAGCCAAGAGGAATTATGTTGCCTTGCTGGCTCTGTCGGCTCACGGAGGTAGGTGCTGCTGCCTGTGCAATATGCCGTGATCTATTCCGGAGGGATACAGTCCTCTCCTCGGTCTGGGGTATACAATTTTTAAAAATTTTCCATGGGAACAGGGTTGAATTTGAAATCTATAATGCCAGACAGAAAATACGTGTATGATTTCGTTGTGTGCAGCAGGGAGGAGAGGGCAAAGGATACCTGAGTGATATCTTTTCTGATTGGCAATAAAGTTGTTGCACTTAATTGGAACAAACTGCCCTCTGTCTCAGCGAAATGCACCTGGGAGCTTTTACTTTTTCCTGCTATATGACCTTTCCATGAGGTTGGCTGCAGTATGCTGGGTTATGATTTGGTTCAGAAACTGGGACACAGTGCACTCTACAGGTCCCTTCATTCTGCTCCTGTGGACGTGGGGAGGACAGAGGGCACCCACACAGAAAGGGGAAATGCTGCTGATGGGGAGCTGGTGCTTTTTTGAGGAGTGAAATTACACTAAGAGGAAGAAAAAAGGTGATGGTCTTCCCTGAGGAAGAGGGAATGTTGAGGTCCTTAAGGGTTGATCTTGATGTTCAGAAGTAGAGAAGTAAATTTGTTTTAGAGGCAGCAGTGTATGAGTCTGGGATTTGTGTTTTGCTTTCCCAGCCCTATGAAGAGGAGTTTTGTTCAACTCTAACTACTTTACCATCCAGAATCTTTGCTTGAGGATTTTTTGCACCGATACCTGGGAGAAAAAAATCTGTCAGTGCCATCAAATTTACTTAGGCTTGTTTTGAAAGTTGCCTTCTTGAGAAATCCCTAACAAAATCAACAGCAGCTAATACTGTTACCTTCTCACCATCAGGGCATGCTCTTTTTGGTTTGTCTTGAGACCTCCAGTGGGAGTTTTGTTCTGTAAAGATTAAGCTGAGAGGAAAGTTTCCAGTTTTTTGGAAAAGCAGTGCTGAGCATTGCATACCTCTTTGATTTTGTTGGCCTGGTTGACCCACATGTGTAGGTTTGCCTGTTGGCTCCTGAGTGCAGACCCTGCCAAGGAAGCCTGGCTGTGCAGAAGAGGAAGGTGCTGCCTGGATTACACATCTGCATCACATGGACAGTGGTTTGTGTTTGCTCCTGGCATTGCAGAGCCATTGATACAGCACAGCCAACAGTGCCATTGCTGTGTAACAGTTTCAGAAGTGTTTCTGTGGCACCCTGGCAGAACAAATGTGTCATTCATGACTGCACTCTTCGGGAGAAAGAGCAGCACTGTCATCTGCACTGTAAATCTCTTTAGTCACTTTTGTTTTCTTTGCTCAGGTAGCAACACATTCTTAACTGGAACGTGTTGCTACCTGAGCGTTTTTGTCAGCGCGTTTGTAATTGCCTCCTCAGTTTCCCCAGGGCTGCTGTGCTGTGTTTGACTCAGCACTGACATATCTCATAGGGAAGTCTGGAGTAGAATCCCCCTGCCTTTTTCTTCCTTCTTTATTTATTTTTTAAAATTTTTTTCCTGTAATTTGGGCCCAAATGCAGTCAAGCACATGTTTCCTTCTCTTTTTGCTAGAACATGACACTTTTGTGTGTCCTCCTCTGGGATGCTGTAGAGAAGACCTCTTCTGCTCTGCAAGACCTCTGTGTTGGAGGTGCAGAAACAGAAGCGGGTCTGGTGGATTTGTTGTTGTGCATGAATCAAAAGCCACAATCCCTGCCAGGGATGGAGGCTGTGATGATACCTGGGAAGCAGCTGCTCTCTCTGTCCTGAGAAATAGGATCCCTTCTTACCCACACACTAGGTGATATCCAGTGCTCCAGAACTCTTATTTCTCCCACAAAGAGGAGAAAAATCTCCTGGTTCCACTTTGGAGTGGTGAAAACGCAAATGTACGAACATTCAGTGGAGTCTCACCAGTGTGGAATTGGTATAAGGTCATCTGAATGACTTCTGTCTAGAACAGCGCTTATAAAAGGTGGTGGACATTAAGTAACACCATTGCCTGTGCAGGAAACATTGGAAGAGAATATGTATTAGTCATCCCATTTACTGCTGTTTGCACACAGACAGAATGGTGATTAGAACTGGCTGAATCAAAGCAAAATGGTTCTTAAATAAGATTTCAAAATTCAGAATTGGATTGGGCACTTACTGGCCAGCAACTATTTTGGTCATCTTTGTGCCTCTATTCCATCAAGTGTCTTTTTCAAAAGGTCCTTCTACAAGAACAGCAAAATGTTGGGGCATATTTCCATGTGTTGTGTTCTGAAGACGTGGATGGGAATATCTTCCTTACTGCCTTGTATCTGCTCAGGAAATCAAATTAGTGTATTTGAACCACTGAGTATTTCTGAGCAGCTTTTCTGGTCAGCACTAAAGTTCTGCATTAAACTCGAACTGTGTGGAAGTTGAGAGATAATAATGGTAATTTTAAAAATTTTTATATATTAAATGGGGTCTGGCCAGCATTTTGTGTCACACACACTGTACTGGTCACTTCTCCCTGACAGTCACATTCTGCCCACCCTGGAGGCTGAGGGCAGGGACTCTCCACTGTGCCCCTCTGCAACAAGGATCTGAATTTGATGTTCTTATGGGTCCAGTGCTGACCTGGTAGCAAAGATTCTGGGATCTCTTCAGGTTTGCCCTTTTGGAGACAATGCCTGCCCTTATCCATTAGGTCCTGTGCCTGCCCAGCCATGCTGGAGTAGCTGGTGAGTCTGTGCTGCTCATCAGTCACAGTGGTGAGGAGATGGGTGACAGACAGGCCAAAGAAATAACTGTTTGCTAGGGAGTGATTCCCCTGGTTTCTGTAGGGATTTTTTAAACAAAGGCCTGTCTTTAGGTACCTGCACTCTTTCAGCAACCATTGCATTTTTATGGTTTGTATGCTGCTTGTAAACCAGCTACAGGTGAGTAAAGCCTGTGGTCCAGAAACTGTTGAGCTGGAGATAAAACTGTTCCTTTCTGAGAGTGCCTGGAGTGTCTTTAAGAGTCTGCATTTGAAACCTATCTGGCTTTCTATCACTTATAAACTGCATTCACGGTAGGTGGTGGCATCAGTCTCGTCTTAGTGAATGCAGATATTTATATTATGCAAAAGGTTTTCTCACTTTGCTAGATTCAGATGACGACTGGAGATCATTCTTGTTAGATAAAAAACTGAGTCTGACTTTAGAGGTGAATTCAAAGAGCAATTTCTATTTAATATATATAGCAACAAATAGGAACAAAGCTGCTTAAGGAGTACTTTAATGATGAATCATTATATTGCTCTCACCAGTCTGAAAGGCAATAAAAGTAAAAATGGAGTGCTAGGATTGCTTAGAAAATGTACAGAAAGGGATCCGTATTGAGTGGGTTTTACAACACATCAAAGAAATGTTTTGAGGTGCAAAATTATCAAGTGTCTTTCTACCCCAAAGATGAGGCAGCTGCTATCTATTGTTTATTGTTCCAGAAGGTCATTTTCTTTGGTTGTGACTAACCAAATTTAATAATTTATTGCTTTTTAAAAAAATCCTGACTGTTTCTCCCCACCCCCGGATCAGGACAGATGCTGTCATAATGCTTCTTCAATGCTGTAATTTTTATTACCAATCCTAATTAAATGCTGTAACTTCTGAAAATCAGATTAATTTGAACCATCAGCCCAGTGTAAATGCTGCTATCATCAGAGATCATAAAATGCTCAAGGCACCATAATTTTACTACATAGCTGCAGTGGCAAGTGTCCAAGGATCTGGCTACCTTTGTTCAGCTGACATGGGCTGAAATGTGAGCCCTTCTGAGCAGTGCAGCATGAATAGGAATGGTACATTCCTCAGCTGTTGAATTGCACATTCTAGCCATAAGTCAACAAACATTAGAGAAATGGCATCGCCCCCATCACTGTGATGCTCCTCCCGTGCTATAAATATTGTATGAATTCTGCACAATCATAAAGGGGAAAGTAGAGGTGGGAGGTTGTTACACAGCACAGCTGCACTTCACTGGTGAGCAAGGACACGATACAGATCAGCCCCACTGCCAACCAAGGTTTTTCCATCCTTGGGCCACGGTCCATGAATCCAAGTTGCACAGTAACTACTTCAGCTAATTTGCTCTACAGCTCTACTCTGATCATCACTTTGATCTTCTGGACAGCAGGACATGTTCTGGTTCCTTCATGACCAATTTGTTCCTTTATGACCAATTCATGTATTTTGATTTTTTAAAAAATTTTCCTCCACAGATATTAGATAAGTAATAAATTCTGATTCCAACTCAAGCAGTGGCAAAGTTGGTCTCCCTGCTCTGTCCCAGCATTATTTGTTAGGTGTGACAGTGTGGAAGATCTCACTGGTCATTACAGATATAATTACCTGGCTCTGACAGACAGGAGGGCATTAATCTGACACTGCAAGCATTGGTGTTGGAGCTTCATGTTTAGATTTTCTTCACAGCAGAGAAAAAAGCCCCCTGAGGGAACCATTACCCTTGTCTACAGCAAGATGAGATGGATTACAGGCCAGAAATGCCCAGTCCTCTGCAGCCCCTCGGGTGGAGCCTGTGTGACAGGCTCGGGGCTGGTGTGGGGTGCTGCAGCAGCACTGGGTGAGATGAACCCCCACAGCAGCAGCTGGGCTCAGCCCACATCCAGCAAACCACCAGCCCCACCTGGGATGCTCCAGGCTCCTTTGAAGGGTTGGTGGGGCTCTGACCCTGCAGGTTGAACTCTGCCTTGCTGAACTGAGTGCCTTTCCAGTCCCTGTGGTGGAGTGGGGCTGTGGAGCGTGTGCTGCTGTTTGCTCCTGGGCACCCCAAGGCAGCTGCTGTTCTGTCTCTGCTCACTGGGACCCAATGCTGCTACTTGATTCTATAAACCATCTCTTTGGCACTGCTGGTCATGCCTCCTGTTCAATAGCAGTTTTAGCTATTATACCAGACCTGTATCTTCCAGGCTTTATGGTGAAACCAAAGTGGCAAAATCTGTGTCAGTTACAGAATGATTTGGATAGTACATGTTTGTGTCAGTGGGTGGACCTTCTGCTTCTGCACACTTCCCAACACCTTGACTGTATGCAGGCAGCTAGTGCTGCAGAGAGAAGACCAACAGAGTGGGATTTGTGCCATAAAGAATTTTACGTTTGAGATTTACCCAGCAGGCTTGTTTCAGCCAAAACGTGGAAATTTGAGAGTGTTTTCATGCCAAGAGTTGCAGCATTTGACCACAATTTTTCTTTTTCAGCATATGTGACATGATTTTAGAACAACTATTGCTTGCAAATGAAAAAAAAAAAAAGCAGAAGCATATTAATTATCCACACTTTATTATGTATGGTGGTTTGCACAGAGTTATTGTGGACATTGTTATCTGGAAGACTATAATATTAATGTTTCTAATGGGGGCTATTGTACATCTACTGAAACTCTTACAGTTATGGATTACATTTAATATACACTCCCTCTGAAAAAGCCTGATTTTTTATATTTTATGGTACCCAGTGCTATGTACTCAGCTTACAACAATAAAATAGCTGAATGCTGGAATAAATGTACCAAACAACTCTCTTGTCTTGATAACTTAACTGCTTTTAAATGTTAATCATCTCATTCTCTATTTTCCAAACCTGTGTGCAAATGTAAAACCTCATGTAAGTAAGTAGGTCTGAGCACTGTAGTGTGAATATGGCAAATATTCTCTAGTGGTCCTGAGTTCTGCAATGCTTGTGTGATCCTTGGGATCATCCTGATGACACAGGCTATAGAAAATTTCACCCAGCAACTTCTCTCTGCCTTTCAGAAGAATATTCAGGCTTATTTAAAGAGTGCAGATAAGTGGATCTCAAAGGTATCCTCAGGGTAGTTGTTTTGGTGAGTAATTATTTCTGGTGATTTATAAAATAATAAATCCAATCTGTTTATTTTCTTGTTCCATAAGTTGAATCATCTTCATCCTTTGTCTGCTTAATTAAGGAGCCTCCTGGTAATGCAAATCATTTCCCATGATGTGGACAAATTGTTATTCAGCCTTCTTTTTGCTGAAGAGATCATATAATTTAAACCCTTTCCACACAACCTGTTTTCAGGCACTTAAATTATATGCATTTCTCTGTATTTTTCAGGATCTTTTTGAGCTGTGGACATTAGAGGTGGCTTCTCTGGGATAGCAGAATCCCAGATTTTACTAATATTCTCACTAGCACCATACACAGAAACAACATGACATTTCTAACCTTGCCTCTCTTCAAACATCTGAAAGTGTCATTAGATCTTGTAGCTCCAACATGGCCCTGGGACCTTGTGTTCCATTTTTCTCCCCTGATTCCCATATATATTTTCAATTCTCCAACTTTCAATGTAACATTTCCCCCTTCTGTAAGTGGGGTAGATTCTTCCCCACTGCATTCTTTGATCCTAGACAAGTAGGCTTGTGTTTTTCTCTGATCTCTGTTAGGGCTGGGCACATGCAAAAGACTGAGTTGTTTGTGCTTGTCTAAGTTTGGCAATATTTATCACTTAAGACACTTCTGAGTGGCATTGGGCTGTGAAAGTTGTCTCTGTAGGCCCAGTAAAAAGCACTTCCATCCACTGATGGTTCCTCATTAAAATTACATCTTGTCAATTATCAGTGATCTTTAAAGTGTGCTGTAGTAATTTCAGGTAATGATATTCTTACAGTCAGTGTGTGGTGCGTCACTGAGCCATTTGCAAAAAACAAGTTTGCAGTGCTGGCACAGCTGCTAGTCCCTCCCCCCATCCTCCCCCTTTATTAAGTAGATTAAAGAAATTCAGGATTATTCAAAAGGCTGCTGGAGGCTCCCATCACATGCAGGTTCAGGAGGCCCTGCAGTCACAATGATGTCTGCTGCTTTCAGGTTCAGCTTCCTGCTGGCCACTGGCTGATGCTTTCCAGGAGAGACTGAACAGGTTGCTGTTGAGGCATTCATAAAATCCATGACAGAGATAAAGCAAATTATGAAATTGGTTTTTGAACACTTTTGTTTCACCATACTTTTCATTGGTTCTGAGGTCTCTGCTGGTGTTTAAATACATTTTGGGGTTTTTTTTGCTGCTTAGGAGTCCTCTAGCAATTGCTCTGTGATGCTGCTTTGGATCTCATGTCCAGGTGAGCACTTGCAATTGCTGGACTAATATTTGTGGCCCATCCAAAATGCTCCTGTCCAGCTCCTTGGCTCATCTGTGTCTTTTCCTTAGCTTGATCATCTTTTTCCATTGTTCTGCCCTTGAGGTACTTCCCTTCTAGCAGGAATACGGAGTAAAATCTTTCCTCTTCCAATCACTGGGGTATTGTTTTCTATTTCCTATCCCCTCAGTGCTCACCCTGGTATTGATATTTTTTTAGCACCCCTTGACCTCATTTCTGAGACTCTATGATTCCACCTTGATTACTTCTTCCTCTCTCTTTTTACCACCTTCATTTTTTACACAGTTTTTTCTTGAACAGTCCATTTGTTTCCTTGACACTAACAATTACTGACAGCCTGGTATCCTATCTCCAACAGTGGCAAATAGCAGATGCTTAGAGAATAATGTAAAAAGCAGGGTGAGAATATAATAATCCTAATATATCCTGGCAGCAGTGATCAATGTCACGTCTGCCTGACTGTTGTGGATGTGTTTAAGCACAGCCCAGTGGGGCTATGCCTAACACCATGTGGGTGAGGAATGGACAATTTTACAAGATGGCAAATTTTCTTGTGTAACTGCCTCTTTCCAAAAGTGCTGGCCTTTCCTTGTGCCATGGCCTTGCTTAGCTTAGCACAAACAGCCACACGCTTGTTTCTGAGCCAGTCCTGAGGTTTTTTCACAGGACTCCTCGTACCTGATGGAGTAGGAGCTTGTGTTCTCTCCCTTCTGCCTCCTCGAGATGGTGGCAGTGTGGCAAGATGAAGGGAAAAGTCCTTGTGTTTGGTTATGAGCCCTTATATGATTGTGCTGCTTGACAGATTCCTGTGGTGTTCAAGCTGATTGCAATAAAATCTGGTAAGTGTGATGCTGAAAATCCATGAAAATCATGGCCACACAGGGAAGGGAGAGACCCAAAGCAGTAGAAGTTATGTGGAATGTTTGGGGGGCTTTTCTCTCTGCATCTTCACAGTTGTTTTGGGGTTCATTCCTTATTTACAAATTATTTGTTTTCTCCAGTATTCCCTCAAATCTGAAACAAGGTCTGAACTGTGTGAAGGAGATAAAAAAATGTACCTCAATTTTACAAATGCTAGGTTTGAAGTGTTAGTATGTAGAATACACTGTCCAGGGTGCTGAGCAGCTCAATAAGATGAGGGATGCTGCAGGTGTTAGACCTTCAGCTCCCAGTCCTTCATCTGATGCTTCCTCTGTTACCATCACTGCTCCACAACACCACTTAAACTTATGAAGAAGGTAAAGAAGCCTCTTCTTTAAAACCTCTCTCTTGCTTTATATGTATTACTGTATTCTAAAACATTAAACTCTAAGGTTTTACCATGTGATATTATACACTTTTAATCAAAATACACACCTATAATCTTAGTTCTATTATTCAGTTTTGGAAGCTTTCTCCACGGCTTCAGGTGAAATGCAGTGTTCTCTTGGGGGTCAGTGTCTGTCAGCACAGAAAGTCTAAAATCCTCAGCAACCAGGGTTCCAACACTCCAGCATCCAACACCACAGTTTGATTTATCCTCACCTGATTGCCAACTGGACTGATAGAATTATTCTGAGTCTTATTTTCTTCACATGTTTTCTTTTCCGGTTATTACTTCGTACGTTATCCACAAAATTTTTGGAGTCCTTGGGACTTCTTTAGGATAACATGAAGGATCAAAGGGAAGTCGACAAGACTGGTCATCAGCACCCAGCTCTTCACTGTTTGACCTCACCAGTGAGGAAAAGGGTTCTCCTGTCCATGGAGGTGAATCCACAAGTCCCACCAGCTCTGACAGCTCCAGTGCTTGCTGTGTGATTGTTGAATACGACTGGGCATCGTTCCTCCTGTCTGTTTTCTGCCCTCTCCTTGCAGAAGCAGAGGAGTGCCTCTAGTGTGCCAAGTGGTGCCTGCAGTGGCTGTAGAGGATGTTCAGAACAGGGTGAGGCACACAGTGTGCCTTTCCCAGATGGAGGTTTCCAACTTTGTGCAAAGTTGTGCGTGCCAGAGCTCAGGAGTGTGAGCATATGCAAATTATCTCGTTAGAAATTCAGGGCAGAAAGGCACAGAGCTCCTTTGCTGCCACAGGGAACTGTATCCAGAGACTCAGGGTAGAAATATGCCTCCTGATACATGTTTGAGTTCTGTATAAATCATCTGTAAGTATGGCTCACTCTATTCATTTAGCTGGTGACACTGTTATTTAGGAGTGATACGAAACAGTCACAAAGTAATAAGGACTGCCTGAGAAGAAAATATGTGCTAAAGCTCTTAGGTGTAATGCTAATTTAAATAAAACATGGGCTATGTTGGGGCTGAAGAATATTTCTTCTAGAAATCCTAATTATATTTAAGCCATGGATGCTTGAAAGTTGGTTGTTTTTTTTTTTTTTTTTTTTTTTTTTTTTTCCAAATGAAGATGCCATGATTATTTAAGAATGTTTTAGACTCCTTTTTAGGTTGAGTGGATTGATTTTGTTCTTAAAAGAATGTTTTATTGGTATCTTAGCAGTAGGGACACCTGTGCTCATCTAATGTATGCAAATGCAGCCCAGCAGCCCTAAACACGAAGGAAAGCTCAGAGAAGGACTGCTCATCAGGCTGCCAAGTCAGACCATGCTTCAAGTTAGGCTGATGAGCAAGGGCATGTTAAGCAGATATTACTTTAATGATTGTTAATGCAGATAGGGTGCATAGAAAAAGAATGTGAGTCTTTGTAAAAGCTGAATAAAAAGAAATGTTGCAAAAACAAATCTCCAAATTTTACATTAAGCCAAATTATAAATATGCTAAAGGTAATAGACATTTTACCTAGGAGGTGTTTATTGCCCCCCCCCCCTCTTTATTTCTCTGGAGTTTATTCACTGTGGGGGCATGCTGTAAATCCTTTGCTGAATTGATAACCTTGTGCTACTTGCAAACAAAATTTGGTTACATCAGAGTTATTGCTGCTATCTCACAGTGCAGATGCTTTCTAGTTGTGGTGTAAAAATTAGAACAAACAAGTCTTACTGTCTTGAAGTACTCATTTATAAATATTAAAAGATAGGTGTGCATTTTTTAATGTGAGAGGATTGGAATTTGGGTTGGAGCATGGTTATGATAAGAGGATGTTATGCTGACAGTTGAGGAACACTCCTGGTGCAGGAAGCTCCCTGAGAGCTGCAGGTTGTGTCCTGGGTGGGGCAGATGGCCAGAGCAAGGCAAGGGGCTGGGATCCAGCACTGACCCTGCACCTGACAAAGGACACGGGGCCTCTGCTGCTGGCTGGGGTGGCCAGGCACTCTGACACTCTGCAGGAGCTGGTGAACAGCAGCAAGACCCCAGACTAAATGTCACCTTGGAGTGGGTGCACACTGTGAGGGGAGAAATGCCCAGGGATTCCTTTGTTGGGGTCCTTCCCTTGAGGCACCAGTTCCAGTTGTTATCATATCCTGCACCGTTATTAAATTATTTAAAAGAACCAGGTATTTGGGGCTCTTTTATGGGACACCTGGGGATGAGCCAGTGCGGGAAACCTGTCTGTGTTTGGGGGGTGTGCGGGGAGACAAGCAGGGACCTGGTGGGTGACTGGAGCTGCCACTGCTGAGAGGCTTTGGTCCCAGCAGGGACAGTCTGGAATGGTGCCAGTGTGACCCCAGGAGTGGCTTCTGAAGGGTCAGACAGACCCTGACTTCATCAGGCCGTGGGAGTGCTTGATGAAGTCCTCAGCCTGAGGAACAGTATTTTTTTTCAAAGTGAGATGAAATTCTTTAGTCTTTGGTGAGCCCTGAAATAATACGTGCTATTAACCGGAGATTTAAACTTTGTCCCTGTCTGCTGCTGGCTGCAGATGTTATGATAGTTCTCTTTTTATTCCTCCTATTTGTGTTCTATGGTTTGTGTTGCTTTAACCTGTCAAAGTAGGCTGGAGAGACTTGGACTTCCAAGTAATTTTCTGAAGAGCTGCAATGGATAAGGTAAGGCTTCCCCCGGCTCTTTCATTGGTGGCAGGGCAAATATTATGTCTGCCTGCAGCATTTGAGTGAAATCTCCTGTGGGCTGAGAAACAGAAGGTGTGAATACTGTGTTAATGATGCCAATTTGGGAGAAGAGATAGTCAGGAGGACACGTTGTCTCCCTCCTGCTGAAGCAATAAGCACCGTGTGCTTACAGGGGTCTCTTCTGTTGTGGTTTGTGCTGCCTATGCTCACGTGTCTATCTGTCCTCACAGCTCAGAAATCATGGGTTTAAAATTCACAGTTTTTAAAAATGCTTATCTTAGTAGGACAAGATGACCTACAGTGATTGTTTTATTGTTCTGCCATGTAAACTTTTCAGTAAATGCGCATGATCACAGAACCACAGAATTCTTTAGGTCAGAAAAGACGTCCAAGATCATAGAGTCCAATCTTTGAACAATCACCACCTTGTCAACTAGACCATGGAACTAAGTGCCAAGTCATTTCCTGAACACCTTCAGGGGTGGTGACTCCACCCTCTCCCTGGGCAGCCCCTTCCAACAACCCCTTTCGTGAAGAAATTCTTCCTGATGTCCAACCTGATCATCCCCTGACAGCTTGAGGCCACTTCCTCTTGTCCTGTGCTGACTGCCTGGGAGAAGAGGCCGACCTTCACCTGCCTGCAACTTTCAGCTGGCCTCAGCCCGTGGACCCAGCCTGGCCAGATCCCTCTGCAGAGCCTTCCTGCCCTGCAGCACAGCACTCCCACGACACTGGTGTCACCTGGCTGAGGGTGCCCTCCTTGTCCCCAGTGCTGAGCCCGGGGAACGCCACGAGTGACAGCTGCCAGCTGAAGGATGGCATGTGGGCATCAGGGGAGAGGCAATTTTGCTGTTGTCCCAGGCAATAAAAAGGTGCCAGGACACAGATAAGCAGACGGAGGGAATTCCTATTTTTTTTTCTAAGTGGAATCATACATTTTGGGTTTATTTTCTAACCAGGTATTTTTAAATCTATCCAAACTTTAGGGTGTTGGACTGCTGAACATTGCCACTATTCCTGCAGGTACAAATTCTTTAACTACCTAGGTTTTATTAAATTTCCAAATACAAATCTCTACAGGTATTTTCACTTTTTTTTTTTTTTAATATCACTATTTTTACAAAATATTAGGAAAGCTCATATTTCACTAATCAGTACAAATTTCAGCATTGACATCTGACTCATGTAGTGGCTTGCAGAGCAATGTGAAATGACTGCATTAATCTCACAGGGTGTTTACTGCTTCCACAGCACTGACATTTTGTAGGGAAAAAGAAAGGCCTGTGTCTCATGCTCTGCTGACAAGCTCATTACTCTGGTGGCAGGTCTTGGGGAGTCTCTGTGTTCAGGTCTGCTGCCTCTTGGATGGCACATAGGCACATGTTTTTCTGAATGAAATTTCCTGACCTGTGCAACCAGTGAGGTGCGTCACAAGCATCCCTTGGCTGTAGCATGTGCACACATAAACTGGAAAACTGAACCTGTTTCATGTTTCTGGATTTCACTTTCCTGAGCTCCCCCTGGGCATCCCTTCATCCCTGACAAGGATGAAGCCAAAAGAAGTAACATCACCTGTCTGTAAGACAAAGAAATACTTAAATTTTTGTGGAATGCTTTCCAATGGATCTCTTTTTAAAACTTTACAAGCTTGTAGCGTTAATGCTCTGTCATCTGACTATTAGCTGTGGTTGAAGGAAGAACTAACTCCAGACCCTAAATGAAAGACTCTCAGTATTTCTGTCATAAACAAGCAAAGAAACTCTTTTCTTAGTCTCTAGGAAGTGTTGCTCTACAGCTGCAGCAGTGTTTTATCGTATATTCTATGTCCTGGGCTATTCCAGAAGATAATTTTGATCAGGAAATGACTACCAGCCACATCACTGCCCCAAGCAATGATGAATTCACAACCCTTTATATAGTTTGCAAGTGAGTTTTCCATGTCGTCTGACATTGATGCAGAACACTGCATCTCCCAGAGATGAGGAAAAAGCTCACTGGAAACACTTTGTGAATAATAATTATAGAGCTACATTCACCTCTGATTTCTTTTTGAGATTTCTGTGAGAAAAGTGGATACTGAGATAGAATTTTCTCTTTTGCTCTGTGTCCCTCAGGGATTTTTTTTACTTCTGGCTGATTGAGGAAAAATGAGAAAATGCTGAAATTGAACACTAGACTTCCTAATAGTATGAAAAGCATCCTAAGGGGCTTGGATGTATGTTGTAATGGCAGTAGTTTCTTGGGTGATTGGTAGCTAAGAGGTCAAGCTTGAAAATCTTGATATAATTTTCTAAGATAGTTCAGTTTTGTCAGGATGACAGATTTTTGATTGGAGATGAAATATAAGAAATGAGGGGTTTATTTTGTAAAGATGATAGGAACAGGTAGCTCTTTTTGTACAACAGACCCTGTTATCCTTTTCCTGTTTTGCTCAAATGTGGATGCTGACTCTGGAAAAGATGAAGATCCAAGGACAAAATATTGCCTGGAGCAGTCGATGTCATCTTTTATAATAGCTGTGCTGCACTGCTATATAAAAAATGCTTTGCAATGGCAGTGTTGGGGCACGTGTAATTCTGGAAATGCATTCAGCTTTTAGTGTCTTCTAAGGCAAAATTGCCTGTTAACAATTGCTTCACTATCAGGAAAGCTTTTAAGAGTACCCTGTGTTTACAGATTCAGTAATCTGTTTTCTGGAGTTTGGGGCAGTTACTGCTCAGGGTAGAGTTCTGCAGAGGCAAAGGGTTGATTTTGGGATGGTGTGGTTCATTTCTGTGCAATCTCTGAGACTTGACATAGAATATAGCAACTCTAGATTAAACATTTTCCCATGTCTGTGACTTTTATGTGGACAGTGATTGCAAGCAAACAGGGAAGGATATTAAAAAAATAAGCTTTATAAGCATATTGTGAATAAAAATGACGTAATATTTACATAGCAACTACAGCCTGTTAAATGCCTTTGAACAGCAAGTAACAACATCTCTCCAAGTACCAATTACTGTTTCACTGTAACTGCAGTGATTGAGGTGGACTCTGATCCCAAACTGCTGAAAGGTTCCTTAAATCAAGACACTGGGTCTTTCAGAATAAACATTTTACTGCTCAGGTTTACCCTGAGTGATTATCAACAGCACTGAATAAATGTGTGAAATCCCAGAGGCTGTGTGCAGTATCATACCCAGGAAAGGTCCCTGGCAGCTGTGAAAACCCTGCTGGCAATCAGCAAGGGGTTACATCCTCAGGAGCCACAGTCTCCCACACATTATGTGAAGAGGAGGAAGGAAAGAGAGGTGCTGACCCTCAGTGCAGGAACTTCTCCAGCTTGCAGCTGAATATCTGCCAGAACTGAGTGGAGAAAAATCTCCTTTGTCTCAAGTTTACTGAAAATGTCCCTCAAAACAGATTTAGCCCACATTGCCCTTCGTTCAAAAGAAAGAAAGATGATAACTTTGTCTTCTGTCTTCTCGTTGCACTCAGAGAAACACAGAGATGCTGCCAGAATGCGGGTGGGTATCGTGTTCTCAATGTGCAATAGTCTTTTTTTCCTGAGAGGCTTTATTTTATGATTTAATTATTGTATGACAAGGGTTTGTTTGAAGAAGAAGAAGAAGGCAATTTAATTGGATTTTCTATTTTACAGGCAGGATCTAAAGAATTACTGGAAGGTGTTTCTCATAATGTTCACAGCTCTCCTTTTATGACATGTATTTACACGCATTTCATGGCTAACACAGATGTACGTAGAGAAATAGTACATATTTATAGACTAAGCCTATAGTTTAAGGCAAATAAGCAGGCCTTGCCTTTAGTAGAATATTTTCCTGCATAAGGACTGTGATTTTAAATAGTGTGGATAATGGTGTCTTTGCTATCCGAAGAGTGTATGGTTATGACTCATGGTGTCATAAATACTACGGCTATTACAGTGAGCATCCAAGTGAAATTACACAAAATTATATATTTGCCAGGGTTCTTTTCTCTAACGGCCAAACTTCAAAATAGAAAGCTTTATTATTCATTTTGATGCGTCTGAACTACTGAATGTTCTTGCTGGCCCACTAGACAGTTTAATAGGGCTCCTGAACATCATCAATAATTCATGCGTCTCTTAAACAGGGATGTGGTACTTGTTGTTCAACTATAATCTGAGTGTATTAAATTGTGAGCTGCTATAGGATGGTCAGGGACATGATTAGTGCTGGGCCTAGACCTCATAGGTGTGCAAAGTTCTTTGGATCTTGTGGATGTAAACTCCTTTTGTGGTGCTCCTAAGCAGGGAGCTCTCCTCTTTGCCCTGCCCACAACTGTTGCTTTTCCTGAAAGGGAGGCAGCTGTTAGCCAAGGATGTAGTTAACGTCCTTCAGTGCAGTTTGGATGATGTAAATAGTGTAAATCATCCCCAGAAAATGTCTCTCAGTGCTGGCTGGACCAAAGATGGGGAAACTGGTGGTCCAGGTGGAGGGGTGGGGAGGAAACCTAGGCTGGGGTCCATGAAGGTTCAGGTGGCACTAGCAAAAGTGAAAGTTAAACTGGAACGGGTTGTTCCAGAACTGAAAATCCAGTGATTATTGTAGGATGTGTTAGTTGGTATTTATGAAAAGATCTAATGGGATGTGATTTTTTTTTTGAGGTATGTCTTTGACTTCATTGTTTCTTTCTTATATGTCACACACACTGTGACATCTCTTGTTGTGCTAAATACCATATCCAGAGAGAAGCTTTTACAATCAAAGAGAATGAGAAAGACCAAGGGTGAGTACAAGCAAGGCTGTCCCAGGGGCCTGTCATCTGCCATGCCTCAGGGGGGTCTGCTGGTAGCAGTGGCTGTCTTTGATCTCCTTTTGCCACTGCAGAACTGAGGCATGCACAGCACTGAGACACACGACATGCCTGGGATGAGCACCCTGAGAATCACCAAGATGTCTGTGTAGCAATCCAGGCTTTTTCTGCAAGAACCTTCCTTCTTCAGACCTGTCACACTTGAGCCATGCTCGTGTCTCAGCGGGAGTTGAGTAAGAAGTCACAAAGAGCTCAGAAATTAAGGGTATATTGTCTTGTGCAGATATTTCTTAGAAACTGTTGGCAGTGTTATTTTCGAATAAGAATTTGTTGCACAAAGAGGAGTAACTTGTCAGACAAGTGCAAGAAAACATATAACCATTCAAGTGAAAGTTTTACTGTAGGTGGAATGAGTCTAAATCCAAAACCTTCTTCTTCTTCCCTTTTTGAACTTTTTGTCCTTTATCAGGCTTCTAAGAAAAATCTCATGCTGACTTCTTGAGTTCTGCATTGAGTTCTGACCCTTCTGGGTAAGGGTCAAAGTGTGCCCCTCTTTGCTCAGGATGCAGAAGACTCTGAAGAACTCCATGGCCATGCAGCTTTCAGGAGTGAAGCTCCAAAAACCCAGGCAAACATGAGCTGTGCTGGTTTGAAAATAGCTTTTTTGCAGCTGACTTAGGGGCAGGTAATGCAGCACAGGGTTGTGCTCTGCCAGTGTGATGTCTGTGTTGAGCTGGGGAGCAGGAGGAGCTGTTCAGCTCTGTCCCAGCCTGACATTGGTTAAGGCTGGGGGAAATGCAATTTCACTGCATGCTGGCTCAGTGTGCCTGATGCCTTATGCACAGGGTTTCTAGCAAAAATGGGCTAGAGCTCCCATTTTTCTATCCAGACTGCAATGAGGTTAATCCTAACAACGTGCAGCTCCTCCTGGAAATAGTTTTTAGGTGGTGGAGGTGTTTAAAAATAAAGGTAATGCTTCTGCACTTGCTTTTGGCCATAATGGAAGCATTAGATCTCAACATTTGACTGCTGCCTTTCAGTGAACCTTTTCCTCTGTCAGGGTGAAGTGTTTGGGTCAAATGAAAATACAGGCTCTGTGGTGAAATAGCAGATGATGGCAGTGGTGTCAGTGATTATCAGTCATCTTGCACCTATGCCTTGCAGTGCTGGCTGGTGGAAAAGGGATGGTGGTTCCACACAAGGGTTACTGTGCTTGCTCCTCTGGGACACAGCCTGAGCAAAGCCAGTTTCTCAATAGGCTGCCAGCAGGACATCTGAGATCACAGCTCCTGTACCACACTGGGTAGGGGGAGTTGGAACTGCCAGCATTTGAGCATGTTTTAAGGTGTTTGATTCTGACCTGGGAGGGCTGAGTCTCGCTGATCGTGGCTGAGCTCTGAGTGCTGCTGCCTCCTTTGCCCATTGCCTGCCTGGAGCTGCTGCTTATGCAGTGGTACAGGTTGTCCTGCTTCTGCCCAAACTGCTCATCTCCAATAAAACAGCTCTGAAGTGTGACAGGATGAAACCATTTCATAAGGAATTATTTTATTCCTATTTTCCTCTCTTATTGCTGTGACAAGTGCTGGAGTTTCTCCAGACTGTCAGTGGGCTACAGCCTGGGACCCTCTTTCCAAATCTGTTTTCTGCTTTATTTCTTAGTGTCATGTTTTGTTTCCATGGAAACTCCCCAGCCTAACTCAAGTTATAATACTGTCAGGTGCATGAACAATGCTGTCATTAAAGAGCATCCTCAGCTCTGGATGTTTGCTCATCATATGTCCTGCTAGACAGTCAGTATGGTGTCAGGAGAGGCCACGTGGTCACCAAAACTTGATGGGAGCCTGAAGGCTTTGGAAGAGCTGCTGAAGCCAGCTGTTGCACCCCTGGAGAGGAGTTTCCTTTGGCTGGTGCTCCTTAAAGCTGTTGTGCCCACAGCAATTCTATTCATAGGAAAGGAGGGATATTTTGCCATTTTCAAAAGAACTAGCTTGGGCTGTGTGTAAAAGCCTGTCTGCAAAATTCATATTGAAAAGAATAGATTCACAACAGCAGCAAAAGAAGTTAAACAGAAAATATATTGTTTCCAGGAAAATCGGATTAACTGCAAACTGTGCCTTGGAGTGAAGGGCTGACTTCTATCACTGAGCATGGAAGTATGTGAGGCAATTTTTGTTTGCTGTGATGAAGAAGAGTGGCTGATTAGATCAATATTTCTCATTCTGTTTGCGCCCTGGAATCTGCTCATGGCAATAACTTCCTTCTTTCAGCCCCATCCCTACTGTTTTCTTTGAAGAATATCAGTATAAGAAAAAAGCTTACTTTTGTGGAGGCAAAAGTACTGTGCCTAAAATAACAGTTTCCCCCTTTCCCCTGAGAAATTTTACAGATGCTGTTATATTGGGAACCCCATTCTCTAAGTGCCACATTAGCAGGACAAAACACAGTGCACAAGAAAATTTGCAACCCTTTAAGGAAGAGCCATTAGACTGTGAGATAAAATGTGGCTCTGCATCTCTAAAAATAATATATTTGCATCTCTATAAGAACTTCAGTTTTGGTAGCCAAGAATAGTCGAGGCATCTTCATTGTAATTATTAAGAATTACTAGCTTGCACAATTACTGCTTTGAGAGAGATGTGAATGTACATGGTATTTTCGAGGACAGGGAGAAGTGAAGAATTTATTTCTATTTAAAAAGCTGAAGTTTACTTGTTTGCTGGCAAACAGTACAGGAATTCAAGAACTGTCAAGGTGGAGAAGGCTGCAGGGTCATCTTGTTTGGTGTCTCTGATGGATGCTAAGATGTTCAAAGTAAGGGAAAACCTTGTCTAAGCAGAGGGGAGAGAATTTCTCCATCCAGTGAAAATGAGTTGGAAGAGGGAGGAGAGCAGAGATGCAGAGCACTTTTTTTTTTTTTTTTAAATGGCTGTTACTTTACATTTGAAAAACCCTAAAAGAAAATCATCAGTTTGGAAAGAGATCAGTGTCAGGAAGTTCTTTTACAAAAATCTGCAGCTACTCTGCTTTAGGAACACAACATTTTGGTCTCAGAAACTCCTTTTTATGTTGTCAATCACACAGCCATAGCCTGAGGACTGCCACAGAGCCCCCTGAACTCAAGGAAAGGGACTCATCATTCATTGTAGCTTGTATCATGTTCAAACAGCAGAACTGGGCCTCCAAGGCTTGCAGCCTGGAAGGTGGGAGCAGCAGGACTTTCTGCAGAGTGGAGTGGGGTGATCAGACCATGGATTTGCTGGTTTTCTGCTTACATGATGCAAGAATAGTAATCTTTTCTAGAACTGTTGAGAATGCCTGCAACTCTGCATCTTAGAACGGGTTTCACATCCCAAGTAAAAGTGGTTTTCCATTTTTATTCAGTAAAACTGTATCTGTGCCCTGTGGTTCCATAGCAGGATGGAATCTTTCCATTCAGCGGTGTAGATCAGCTCTGCTGGCTTTTTGTTTCTCGTTAGCTTATTGCAATGATTAAAATAGATGAGATAGGATGTACTTTATGCATGAACACTGCCAGAAACTGGCAGCCCTCCACAGGGCTGTACTAACAGGTGCAGATACTCCTTGTCAGCACAAAGGTGGCAGCTCACCGTTCCTGACTGCTTCTCTCGTGGCTGGGCTGGGAATGCTCCTGCTGGCTCCTGGTGCACACCAGCATTTTGACCTCCATAAGTACCTCCTGCTGCAGGATGCTGCTGGGATAAGCTCTTAACATGCCTGTCTTCTGCTCCTCAAAAAGCCCCATTTTTCACAGCACATTTTCTTTTGAAGTCTGATTCAAAGCCCATTGTAATTGGTGTAGTATCCTATGCATTCTAATGCAGCCAAATCAATGGTCATGCATTTAGGAACGAAGAAAATTGCTTGCATCTGCAGGGTGGGAGGATTCAATCTTAGAGTGCCATGATGTTTGAAAGGGTCTTGGATGTCAGGCTGAAACCCAGCCACGTGTGAGCTCCAGCTTTGTGTGGCTGAATGTGGCCCTTGGCTGTACCTGTGGGGGAGGGATTGTTGCTCACATGCACCCTGCTGACGGCAACTGCTTAGACATTCAGCCCCTCTCTGATGTCAACATGTTTTAAAAAAGGATTATAGAAATTCGTAAAGGGCTTAGGAAAGTTCTGCAAAAATGACTGGGTGTCTGTAAAATGTTCATTTTTAACGAGAGGCTCAGTCTAGTTAAAATAAGGTTAAGAGGATACTTATTGGAACTGTATAAACACTGCAGCAGGAGATTTATGGCTGCAGGAGGCTTTTTAAACTAATAGGCAAAAGTGGAACTATATAAATCAGTGGTTGGAAACTAAAATTAAGCCAGTACATGTTGGAAGAAGTGTGACCCCCAAGAAAATCCTACATAAGGACAGAGTAGGTCTTTATCACTAGAAGTCCTTAGGAATATATCAGTTTTGAAGGTCAGCACATTACTGACTTCCAGGGTAGCTGCAGGAGACTCTGATTAAAGATTTCTGGGTTATACTATGTGTAAGACCTCATTAAATATTTAGACACCCTACTCTTGGCCTTAAAATCGAAGCACTTGGCAGTCACTAATGTGAGGGAGCTTTGCAGAAAATCCTTCCAAAGTTTTAGACTGAATATTAGGAAAAAGATCTCTTCACAGAAAGAGGTCAAGCACTTGAAAAGGCTGTCTGGGGAAGTGTCACTGTCCCTGGAATACTTAGATATGGCACCTGGGTGTGTGCTTCAGTGGTGGGCTTGGCAGTGCTGGATTTATGTTGGACTTGATGGTTGCAGAGGGCTCATCACACTGTTAGGTGATAATTTCCATAAAGATCCAGACTCTACCACCCAGGATTGCTCCAGAATCCAATAATTTTAAAAAATAATTATTTTAAATTATTTTTCTTTGCTAGTCTGATTTATTGTTTTTGTTAATAACTTTAAACTGATATTTCTTAGCATATATCTTTGCTGGAGAAGTTTTAGATGTAATGTTTTTAACTATGTATAAAACTATTTCTGCTGCTGATGCTTATGAATGTTTTATCCCAAGTGCAAAATCTGAGCTAAATATTCTGGGCAAGTAATGAAACTGTCTTTAAGAAACCCTTTGAAATGTACATATTAAGTGAAGAAAGGAAGAATCGACAATTTTTTTTTTTCATTCACAACGCTCAGCTGTAGGGATCTTAGATGTTGCTCACAGATTTAATAAGTATAAAATAACAAAGAGGATTTCTTTTTCCCAGATTTTACTTTCCTTTAAACAACTGTCATCAGATTTACAGGTTACTGTGTGTGTTGCAAACAGGATTTTATATATAAGATCACAGTTTTGAGATTAGAGCTACGTTTTTTTTTTTTAATACACCATTTATTAAGGTAAAACTGAATAAATTTCATCAATGCCCTTTGAGAAGCACTCTCCATTTCTGAGTTCTGTCAACACCATGCTAGCTGAAAATATCACCCCTGTAAGAATCATCACCCCTGTAAGGAACCTCATCCCAGCTCCTCAAAGACAGATTTCTACCCATGACCACGTGGCAGCAGTTTGTGTCCTGCATCTTCCTTAATTGCTGGTAAATTACATGCTTTGGAAAGCAGAAAGTGGTTTTGATTTTTGAAATACAATACTGACAAGGTAGGCTTGCCTTGAGAAGGGGTAGGCTGCATTCTTGCCTTGGAGATTTTTAAATTCACTAAAAAACTTAAGCTTCAGCAGAGGCAAAGGGTGCGGGTCAGTTCAGCAGTGTCACAAAATACAAACTGATAACATTTTAATGCCAAACAGAATTGTACTTCTGGAAAATAATAATAACAGTGTTCTACCCTGCTTGATTTGCTTTAAAATGTTTCATTTGCTTTAACAAAGCCTTGGAATGACCTGGTGTGGCTGATGCTATTAATATTGAAGACCAATGATTTTAACAACAGTAATGTCTCTTGAAGTGCAGCACATGGGTATTATAGGAGTAAGAATAATATAAATTAAACTAAACTGGTTTAATGTGCCCCCTCCTGCTGGGGAAAAAAGAACCTAACAAGCCAGAAATGAGAAGAAATGAAGAAGCAAAGCAGCTCATCAGATAACAAAAGCACAATGTGCAATCAGCCACACCGGTCCTTGCAGAGAAACTGCCCCAGAGATGCTTCCAGATAATGAAGCAGATGCAAGAAATAAAAGTAAGTGGGAATAAAGGAGTCTGTCTATTTAAAAGAATGTGACAGGCAGAATTGAATGTTAGCAGGTGATGGCGCTGGTGAAGCTGCACACCACCCAGTGTAAATCTGGAACAGAGCCATGGGTTATGTGGGGTGTCCTGAGCAGCAGAGTGGTTCCTGAGAGCACCCAAACTGTGAATGAACCAGTGAGCAGAACTTTCTGCACTTCTGGTAAGGGTGTTTGGCTATTTCCCTTTCCAGTTTCCATCCCTAAACTTTTTGCTGTGTTTGGGTAAAACCTGCTCTTTCCTTGACCAAGGTTTGTTCCTTATGTTTGTTTCACAGTGGTTATCACTCATGCTGTTCTTTTTCAAGTATTTGTTGCAGGTGCACTTCAAGGTTTGTGTTGTTTGGGAATTCTTTTGATGCTGAAGAGCTCTTTCTAAAGCTTGTCTGCACTTTTCGTACTAAAATCTTGGGAGCTGTTTTTTTTCCTGAGATTTTGGGAGGTAATGGTAGCTTCTGCAAATATCAGCTGCCATAGATCAGGTTGTGTTTGAAATCTGGCTTTTCCAAGATTTTTATAACTTAACAGTTGAAGCATCTAAAATACAGAATTTTGGTGGGTTTTTCCTTCACAAAATTCTGTCTTTTTCTACTTTGCAAAGCTGGCACAGCCTTGTGGGAAGGTAATGGTTGTGTGCCTACAATTGGTAATATGTGATTCCTAGCAAATTTCAGCTCCACTTCAAGCAGAAGTCCCTTTGATTTGGGGTGCCTCTGTAGGGCTGTATGGTGCTTAATCTCTAGGGTTATCTGTACTGCAGACACTAAGCAAACAAAAGTATTTTAGTGCTAATGTGTATATTCTTTTGCTGAAATTTTTGTGCACAAAGCATCTGTGTGAAGTCTTTGCTGCAGGAGAGAGCAGTGTGAGGGTTTGTGCAATATCCTTCCCTGGTATGTTCTGTTCTTACTGAGTCCACAGCTTTTATTTGTCCTTCATGTTTTGAGTCTACCAAAGTGTGGGGCATTTCTTAGCCTGCAGACTTTGTGCAGCTGCTGTTCTTTGACTGCTGTTTTGTCCAAGGGACTGGAAGACAAAGTGTATTTCTGCTGTTAAAAATAAGGTCTTCCTGCCCTCAGTTACTGATATAGTCTGCCTTGTTCCTGGAAGTACAGAATACAGCAGTTGGAGTTGTCACTTTGGGGTGAAATTTGCTGTGCTAGTGTGCTTTGGCTTCAGGCAGTGTATTTCACATTTGAGGAAGGAAAAGTTTCTTGATTATGAATGTTAATAATTAAAGATACAGGACACCACTATTTTGAAAGCCTTTTCCTTAGAAACAGAAGTTTTTCAGGTGACAAATCTATTGTGTGTGGCATTATTATCATCACACTGGATGCAATACTGTTGACTTGTGGGTTTCTAATTTTTTGGAAGGGTATGAGTGTCAGTGTTCAAATGGCCATTTCCTATAAATACAAATAAAATACATCCGAAGAGGGCTGTCCTAGGCAGTACAGTCTGGGCCTTAACCTCAAGTCCTTGCAAAGTGAAGAAAAACGTGATTTCCCAAAGCATTACTGTCTTGCTGGCACTCTGTTTTATTCTTATTGAGATGTTCTTTAACTGATAATCTCTCAAATGATTCCTTATATTGATTTGAGCAAATCACCTGCTGTTGTGGGACTTAATTGCTGGATAATCAATGTGTAATACTGCTGCTTGTTTTTTGTTTTTGACTTTAAACAAGGTAAACCCCAGCTCCTGGTGAACAGCTGAATTTCTGGCTGTCCCTGCCAGCATGGCTGGGGCTCAGGGGGTGTGGTGGCCACCTGGGAGCTGGGCACTGGCCCCTGGTGCTGCTGCACTCACTGGGCCGAGGCTCTGGCAAAAACTTGCCAAGGATGTGGAATAACAGAAATAATTTCCGAGGTTTTGAGTCTATTTATAACTAGGAAAAAAAAAAAGTGCTTTTTAAAGGCAAAAATTGCATGAAATGTGTCCTGTCAAACTCTCACTCATCAATGTCAAATTCTCATGACATTGACAAAATAGCTATTTCTGCATGGAAAATGTGACAAAACTGAGTTTTGAATTTGCTGGTGACTTGTGTTTGTTGCTTTCCTTGGAATTAGCTGGTTTCTTTGGGAAGGTGTTAATTTTAATCTAGCAACTCTAAAAATGGGTGAATTTTCTGCTCAAAGCAGTCTTGATGTTGAGTTTTTATTAAAACTGTGGTTTACTTTTTATGAAATGCATGTCTGGGGAGCTGGGAGAATTGTGCACAGCAGATTGTGAGGCAGACATTGAGGCGCTGCATTTATGGCCTGGCCCGTGGCTCTGAGCTGGATTCCCTAAAGATGTTCTCACCCCACAATGCAGCAGGAGGGCAAAGCTGCTGCCAAATGCTCTTCTGAGGGGTAAGGCTGTCAGTTTGTCATCATAATGTTGCCAAACATACGACATGCTGGCGCTTAATTGACTTATTAATTATTAGACTTACTGGATTTAGTATGTACTTAAAAGTTTTATGAAAATTGTCATTTGTCTTGCTCAGCGGTAGGTAAAGATAAGTGTGAAGGACAGTGAAAACCAAGTACATGTGAATGTTCCGTGGATGTGGCCTCACTCTGAGTTTTTATTGACAAAAGAATAAAAAGGTAGCTGATAATCCTGACAGACAGTAAATTACAGGCAGGCATTTGTTTCTGTGCCCAACTGCTTTTGCATTTCTTTTTGTATCCTAAGGGAACATCTCTACAGCAGATAAAAAGGAGTTAGGAGTTAATGGTCCCTCATCTGTAGATCATTTCCCCTTTAACCACGCACTGAAAGCTGCCCCTTTAGAATGTGACTTCCTCAGCTTCTGTTTCAGAAGTCACCATTTGAAGGATTCGGGTCCAGTTTCTTGGAAAAAAGAAATATCTCACTGCCCACACAATTTTCCTCTCCTCTTCCCTCCTAGGTTTGCTGGCTAGCGTTCCTCCCAGGAGAGGCAGGACCTGCCAGGAAGCTGTTTGGAGGCTTTCCCATGCTCTCCCTGAGGCTGACTTTTATCCTTCCTTTGCAGATGCCTGTCCTGATTGCTTGTCTCTCAGGTCCTATTCAGAAGTCTGATTTATTTGCCTTTATCTTTGGGTTTTTTCAATGCGGTCATTGCAGCCTGTATTAGTGGCATTCTGGGTTTCTGTTTTGTATTCTCCATCTCCTGGCAGCAAGCTCCTCCTTTTGGTGGGAAGAGTGCTTCATCAATATTTGTAATGTAGATTGAGCAGGCTGGGAGGTGACAAAGGTGGCCAAACATACCCTCTTCTACATACCCTCTTCTACATACCCTCTTCTCCATACCCTCTTCTACATATCCTCTTCTCCATACCCTCTTCTCCATACCCTCTTCTACATACCCTCTTCTACATATCCTCTTCTCCATACCCTCTTCAACATACCCTCTTCTACATACCCTCTTCTACATATCCTCTTCTACATATCCTCTTCTACATATCCTCTTCGACATATCCTCCTCTACAGGAGCTGTGCTGGTGTAGCTTTGCAGACTCTTGTTGTGGGCTGAGGTACAGCTCCACTGGGGCTGTAGATATGGCCCTGGACCATCAAAACCCACCAGGGATCACACTCTTAGTAGAGGTGTCATAGTTTTAAAGTCTGTGACCCCGAACATATTGTCAGGGTGTGGTGAAAGCCAAGGGAAGTCAAGCTTTGGTGCCAGCGTTGCTGAGGTGGCTTGGCTTGTCCTCCAGTCAGTGAGCAGAGTAGGATGAAGTGGGAAGGTGGTGGAGGATCATTGAAAAGACTGCTGCTAGCTTGGCATTGGTTCCAGAAGGAGATACATGGAAATTAATTCCTGGAGAGTAGGCTTGAGAAGCATCTTGAATTCTCCTGGGAGCGGGTGATATTGAAGTGTACAACTGAGAGGTTCAAATACAGGTTTGTCCCTTACCCAGCCTTGCTCAGAGATCTGTGGGTTTTGGCTGTCAGTGGGAAGAAGCAAAGCAAGCAGATGATGCTGAATTATACAGGCAGTAATGCATTATCATATTTTTCATTCATGGCGGAGGTGGATGAAATGTCTGTAGAGATATCTTTGAAGTTCTCCTTAAATATTTTTAATAAAATCATGATTTGCTGGTTTCAAAGCAATTGGTTCCTCAATCTGTTTGGTTACTTGTGGAAACCAGGACATTTTCAATGTAAAAGACTGCCTACAAGTTTTGTATCTTCAAGGTTTGTTGTAAATGGCATAAAACCCCAAAGGCATCTTAGTATGGGAATTAAGATGCAATCCTTCTTTGTGTGTATTATCCACTTTTAATTCATTTAGATAAGGAAATGCAATCTGCTGCAGAACACTGAATCCCAGCAGTAATAATTCTGGTACACATCTGTCCATCCAGCATCAGCTGCAGACCAACCTATAGATTTTTTTGTTCTGTAATAAAAGCAACTTACAAAAAAAGAAAAGCCAAATCCTGTAATCCTTTGTTCATCTTGAAGTGAAATTCTTCTGTGCTCTGTGTGTGAGAGAGACAGCTGCTCCTCAACACACTAAAGCTTTGTTTGCTTCAAAGGAAGAAGCAGAGAGTAAATATTTGTAGCTGTCAGTGGGGTCCTGTTGTTGGTGTGCAAACATTTGATCCTGCACCTTCCTTGTTCATTTTGAAACTTTTGGGCTGTGTGGTTCTCATGTGCATGGCTTAAATATTCCCTGAGAACAATATAAGCTAGCCTCTCATTTTTGAGGCCCATGATATTTTTTATCAATGATATACTTTGTATTTGTAACTGTTTTAAATCTATTGTCATCTCCACAACAACTGTTCTTTTTGTGCTATCACTTTTGATGGCTTTGTCATGTAAAGTTGTCCCCTAAATAGGGGTAATACAGCTGCCACAAAAATGTTATACTGATTTTTGAAATATGCTTCACCCCTCAGTCCCCAGACTAATTTGGTACAACCAGGGCTCCAAAATAACTTCTGCATGCTGTGGACATAAACCTGTATAAGCCAATCTTTTATAACTACTGGAGCAATAAAAAACACAGCTAAAAACCCATAATAGAAGTAATCTTCATGACAGAGTGGTAAAACTTGCTAGGACTTCTCCCACTGATGACTATATTTATCTGGTGTGCCAGTGCTGGGCACTGTGAGCTGCCAGGGCTGGCTATGGAGGAGTTGAGCTCGAAGTATGAAGTTTTATCCACTCTGGTATTCACTTATCCATTAAAAATCAGATTATAATTAATCTGCATTGGAACTGATTTTTAGTTGGAGTTTTGATTTTAAGAAGGGAAATAATAACATCCAACATGTATCAGTGCAGTTCATCTGTTGTTATTTCCATTTAAGCCCTAATCTTTTCAGCACAAAAATGTTTATATGCCTAAGAATATGTCCATGCCTCTGGCACCAAAATCCTTTATTTTCCCATGCTTACAGAAGATAAACATTTATAGATCCTCCTGCAAGATATTTCCATGTTGCAGAATGCTTTGATAATCTCTGTGAAAATGTGTGTTTGGATTCTTTCTGATGATCAGTTTGAAAATGAAATTACACATCTCTTTAGGGAGGAAGCCTTGATAAATTATTTAAGCCTTTTAAAAATTGGTGTGTAATAAATACTGGCATATTCTTGTATAAAGTTCATTCTCTTATCTAAGGTTAAACTATAAAAGGATATAAGCCTTGAACCTGAGTAGAACTGATGCAATCATCATATCCACTTCAAGTGCTAGCTCATATTTGTTCAAGATATTGTGCAAAATATATTAATTTCCCATGAAAGTTGCTCTGAATTGGTAGCAGCAGCATTGCAAAAGCTTGCAGACCCATAAGATTAGTACTACCAGGATAAAATGAACATTTAGCACTCAGCCTATAAGGCTAAGAAGGGTGCACCCTCTCTATTTGTATAATTTCTTAGAGTCCTGGACGTGTTCTGTCTCTGAGGCCTGTATTTGAAAATGTCAGCCTTAGGAGAATTTGGTGCCTGTTTGGGAGCTGGTTTCAGTGCCTGGTTATCAGATTTGTGTGGGAGGGAATTGTACCAGGCTGGAGGTGATGTTTAAATCCATGTGCTTGTCAATGCCTGGGTGCTGAGCCAGGCTCACACTGCCCAACAATGACATCAGATGGGTTTGGCCAAAAAATGGAAAGATGGAATGAACACAGGCACATGGAAGAAGGGGGCAGGGTTCTTCCTTCTACAGCATGTGTGGATCACCAGGTCTGTGTCAAATCTACATTTCCAGTGTTGGATAGCCAACAAATCTGCATAGCTGCAGGACCAGCTGGGCGTGAGAAAGATGAGCCTGGGAGCACTCAGGAGTCAGGGAATGGAGCACAGCCCTGCCTTGGTCCCACGGAGCCTCCAACCAGCAGATTTCAGACTGAACATCATCCAAACATGGTAAACTCAAGACTGAGGAGTAAGAGACTGCTGATTCCAGTTCTTTTTTGCAGCTCAAAGGTTTCATTCTCAGCATATCATGTTAAATGTTTTCCCTCCTTAAATGTCAGTGGAATAACTGTGTGCCATTCTTTGTGTAGTCTTCTACCAGGATTTGTTTTGTTCAGATAGTCTTTGCACTTTTGCTCCATGATTAAAATCTGTGTGTGGAAAATTGAAAGAAACAGATTCCAATACGCAAGATGTAAAAGAGAAAGATTTTGCAATGGTTATGGGACCTGAATTTTATTGGTATCCCCTTCCCATCCTTCCCTCTTCTTTGTTCAGATCCTGTGTAAGTGGCCTGCCAGTCTTTGGGGAATCCTTTTTCCCCACACACAGTAAGAGGAGCTGGCAATGTGGTTTAGAGCATGAGCACGTAGCTTCAGTTTTCCTGCAGCCACAGGCAGGGTCCTGCCTTCATCACACTGGGGACACATTTTGCTTTTTCTTTAGTAGCTGCCCTGTGCCACACTGCTGACTCCTTCTGCTTCATGTGGATGTTCTGGCAGTCATGGCTCACCTGTGATTGATCTGACTGAAATAATGAAAATCCCTGACAATCTGGGGTTGCAGTTTTGAATGGTTTTTGCTCCATGACTGGTGGCACCCCAACCATCAGAAAGTACAGTACAGAATCTGTATGTATTTCACTCTATTATTTCTCAGATCATTACCTTCTTATTAAATTCCTTGGTGAGGAGTTTCCCTTTCTGGATATTAATATAAATTAGCACACTAATAAAAGAAAAAAAAAAAAACCCAGCTTGGAATGTCTGCTATCTATTTTAAATTGTATTTTATTCCTCCTTTCTTTCCCAAGGTTCTCCTTCTCTCCCAACGTTGTAATACATTGAAAAATCCAATGAATATAGGCAACTGCATCCATACTGAATACACCGAATACATACTGATCATAGGAATGCTATTTTTAAGGTGAAAAATAAAACAGTAAGCCACCTTCTGTGAGGTCATAAATTCTTGAAATGCTTTATCTTTTCTCTGTTTAAAATGTGCTGCTTTCTATGGTATTCTGAGGAATCTTTTTCCATCTCATTCTGCAAAAAGAGCTTGGGGAATAAAGTTAACAGTTTTTCAAATACTGATTTTGAGTTGCTTATGTCTTTCTTTCTAGTCTGCTACAAAAGTGCTTGGCTCTGCTTGTAAGAAATCTACATTTTGGGGAAGTTCTGTCAAGCTAAAGTGATGCTGAGGTGCATGGCTATGCACAGCAAAAAATGTTAGCTGAGGAGCTGATGATATCTTTGAAGTGGTGCAATAACTCTTAAATAACTATTAAGTTTGAGGGTTTTTTTTGATTGCTAATGAGGGATGTATTGACATGACCTATAACTTATTAGCATTTTGTTTTGTTGTTGTGCATCTTGTTTACTAGACAAATTATTTTCATTTCAGATTGCTCAGCAATAACTGTTTCATATTTAATTAAACTGATTTTTTCTTGTCTTTGCTGATTGTGTTCAACTGGAAAATAGAACAGCTGAAATATGCTAATCAGATATTCTTTGAGAGCTGAAAATGTCTTTCTTTTGGCTGAAAACAAGTTTTATAAAATCACTTAGGACTTCCTCAGAGAAAGATAGAAAGTGCTCACTTTCAGTTTGTCCTCTTTACTTCATTTTGAGAGATAACGTTAGCACAGAAGGATTTTGTGTGTTTTGTTTTTCCTTAAACCTTTTGGCATTTCCACTTCCATCTAAACCTCAAAGCTCTGAGGTTAGGGCTCATTGGATATCCTCAATATCTCTTGTTCCTTTATTTGCTGCTAAGTTTCCTTTTGATGTGTCTGATGTGTTTAGGTGCTGACTGTGCAAAATTAAGCTTCAGACCCCAGGTAAGAGCACCTAAGGTGCTGCCAGTGGATGTGGGATCTCCCCTCTGCAAGGAGCAATGTGGGACACAGCAATTCTGCATTTCCTCACTGCAATTTGAGATTATTTGCTGAAATAGATGCTATGCATAGATGTGCTAGCATCAGTAACTTCATCTTAACAGGTTGTAGCAGCAAGTCTGCCTGTAGCATCCCCATGTAAAATCCATTTGCTCATCTTCACAGTCATAGCAGCTCTAGAGCAGCCTTGCAGCTCAGTGGAGAAAGAAACAAGGTAATGTGTCAGTGTCTGGAGAAGTGGGAGTGTTCCTGTAGTTTATTTGAAGCTGGATCACTAGGAATCAGTTTATCCAGTGGAATAAATAGCCCCAGTGCTTCCTGGAGTATACCCAAGGCTCCTCTCCACAGGTTATTAAAAATAAAATGAAAGGTGGGAAAATCTATTAGTGCAGCATCTTGTTTGGGAAGGCAAAGAAATTCTTTAGAGGGATCTAAATCCTGTAGTAATGTGGCAGCCTTGTGGAAGACCTGGTTAAATGCAAATAAAAGGGACAATTTCCAAAAGAATAAACAAGTATTGAGAGACTGATGTTATGAGCTTGGGCATGTACTGCTTTGTGCTGATATACATATATTATATTGATATATAGTTGATGTTTCCATAAAACCTGTTTTCCTCCTTTCTTACCAAAGATCCAATACCATTATGGTTTTTGTATTGGGACCAGAGTGATTTGGCTGTGGCTGGGGCCAGGTGCCCACCAAAGCTGCTCTGTCACTTCTCAGATGCACAGGGGAGAGAAAATATAGCAAAAGTTTTGTGGGTAAGGACAGGGAAATCACTTAGCAGTTGCTAAGTGATTTTGATTTCCCCAAACACTCAACTTGGGGACATTAGTTTACTCTTTGACCAATCAAGTCAGACCAGGGTAAGGAGAAATGAAACCAAATGTTACAACACCTGCCACCACAGCCCCTCCCTTCCTCATGGACCTGCTTCATTCCCATTTTCTCTGCCTCCTCCTCCTCTCTGGTGTTGCTGATGGGCTCAGCCTTGGTCTGTTGGAGCAGGCTGCTGCTGGCTCTGTTGGACATGGGGGAAGCTTCTGGCAGCTCTTCAGAGAAGCCAAATCTCTGGTCTCCTCCTGCTCCCACAGCCTGACCACACAACCCAATACATCCCACACCTCCTAGTTTAGTGTTTATGTGAACAATGAACATTTTCTGATGCAGCACCCTTGCTTATTCTTTAAATAATATCCCCTACAGACACCTGGAATAAGTTCTACAGTAGTTCTTGAATACAGTCATGCCTTGAATGCTGGGAGAAGTATTCCCCTGGCATTGCTTGTATTTGGTGGAATTGTTCACCTCTGAATGTTTTGTCAACAGGCAAATGCCTTTCCTTAGTTTAGGGAGGTGACTGAGCTGTGCCTGATCCCGAGGTTGCTATTGGAACAAAGGAGTGGTGCAAATGTGTTCCTTTGCACTTTGTGCATGTACAAATGAGAATGCACAGCCAGCATTCCCAGGGGAGGGAAATAATCCAGCTCTGATTCATCATCAGCCAGGAGAATTCCTAGTTTAGTTTATTCAAAGGAAGATACGTGAAAATAGTTCAGATATCCCCCCAGATAAGTTGTTACTGCCTCATCACAAGGTCATTGTCTGTTTATGGAACTTTTGGAGAAAATATTAACACAAAGTAGAAATTTCCAATGTAAGTTTCTAAGTGCCTGCAAAAATATGTAACTTTAATATATTGTACCCCTTGTTTCTGTTTTCTAGGGGAGGTAACATGTAGAGTAGATCAGTTCCCGTGCAGTACAAATTGGCTTTCCTTTTCACTGAACCTGTTATTTATTAGCAATTTACCAGTTTTTCATAACAATGAACACATTCTATAGTATGGATAATTTTACTGTCATTGTATTAAGTTTTAATAATACTTTAAAATGAACAGTTTTTTATGACATATGTAATTTCAATGTCCCATAAAACAGTCAGGAGAATAGAACAAATTAATGGTGCTTACCAATAATGGATCTTGTCAAAATTAATTTTAAAATAACAATGATCATAGTAATTAGTTACAATGCCTTTCTTGAGTCAACCCCTCTCTGTGCAATTTTCGTTTGATAAGAATGATGATTGTTCATCAGAACCTGTCTTGTGATCCTGACTAAACTTCAGCTTTATTTACCCAGATAAACATGAATGCAAGTTCACAAAACCAGTGGATAAACCTTGTAAAATGCAATAGCTGCAATACTTGTATAACAATTAAACCCACCTATTAATAAGAATACTAAAAAAAAAAAAATAATCAAGTGAACATCATCCCAGGAGCAAAAGGCTGATTGATTACTGAGCTCAGCTGAGATTTTTACATGGATTCTCAGACTTGCTTTGCCAAAAGCCTGAGTTATGGGTGCAGTCTGTGGAAGCCCAGAGGATCCCTGCTCTTGCTGGGGTTGCTGCAGACACCGTGGTGGGCTCTGCCAGCAGAGTGCAGGGAATGCAGGACATGGATGGATGTGCAGGGTGGCTGCTGCCCCTGGTAGCTCCTTGAATTTTGACTCTCAGGGCTCAGGACAGCTCTGCAAGGAGCAGCTGATGTGGTGTAAATCTGCAGCTTGCTTTATGTTGCACCCATTTACCATGTGCTTGCTGATTTATGCTCTGGGCACAGAAGAAATGCAGATGCTGTTGACCCAGTCTGCAAGCCAAGCTCTGAATGTTGTGTCCTCCCCATTGCTGGTCCCTTGTTCATGGAGTGTTACTGGGCAGCGTGCTTCCCAGTTTGAACACAGGGATTTGTGAATCAGCCTCCTGGATGCCTTCTCAAAGTTCTTTAGCATCTTTTTTCTTTTTTAATTAGTTACCTCTAATAAGCAAGTGCCAGAATCAAACTTGCATTCCCTGAATCATACAATCCCCACATGCTCTGTATTAAGGACACTTCACTTTTTAGGGAGGAATAGTGGTTAATGTCCAGCCCACCACAGGGGCAGCCAGATGTGCCCCTTGGCACTGGAGGTCTGATTCTGTCATTTAAGGATCCTGGCTGACTCAGGGGCTCGTTTACATTTCCTCCTCCTGGGTACAGCACTGGAAGCTCAAGGGAAATTCCTCCTTCCCAGAAAATTCCTTTTAGGCCAGTCAAGCAATGCTCTGTTCTTCCTACTTCACATAGAAGAAAAAAGTGTTTAAACCTGTACTTCATACAGGAGCTGGGTAGTAGCAAATAAACTCACAGCATTTTGCATGTGGCATGTGTTTTACTGTAAATAGTAAGGAAACTTCTCTACTGTTGGTTCTGGAAGAGAAAAGCCTCTTGAATGAGGAAATACAGAGTAGTTCTGAGGGGCAGGAGCTTGAGTGCTGCTCTAGAGCACCTGGCATCTCACAGCACTGCTGGTCATGTCTCCAGAGCCTGAACAGGAAACTCAGAGGGTATCAAGCACGAGTGTGTTATTGAATGTTGGGTATTTTTCACACAGAGTTACCTGGATTGTGATTTTGGTGTGCAATTTTGGAAATGTAATTTGGATAAGTTGAGCAGGTGCTGTTGGCACCCAGCATGCAGTGACTGGCCCAGAGCTCTGCTCCTCCTGGGCTCTGTGGGGAGCTCTCCTCTGGGGGCTGTGCAGGGAAAAGGACGTGATGGGAGGTTGGAGGCAAGCACTGAGCAAGGCTTACACCTGCTGAGACTTTCGTTGTTGCTAATTAGTTGTTGCAATCATTTTTTACTGCAAATTAAAAAGTAAAATTTTGAGTAGTAGTAAACTAAATTCTTAGTGTGTTTGAGCCAGTGAGAAGAAGCCAACTGTATCACCTTCCAGAAATGCAGATATTTGTCCACATGTCACACTTTAAGACATTTTAAACTGAATGCATTAAGTGTTATAACTTCTGGAGAACTAATCTAACCACATCATCTATTTCATAAGGCTGGTGTTTAAATCACTGTTTTCAGAAGTTGTTTGTTTGGCCTTATAAATTCAAATACATCTGAAACTTGTCATGCAAAATTCAAGTCAGAAAGCAATTCTCTGCATTGAAGTCTAAAGAAAAAAAGAGATAAGTAATTTTCTTGTAAGATGTTTACTATGAAGAGAACAGCTTGTTGCTATAGAATCAAAAATAAGTTTTTCAGATTTGATTTTTGAATGTCTTTAGCTGTTGCACTTAAAACCGTGGAATGAATTACATTTGAGATGGGAATATGCTGCAGGAGCAAGGAATCTAAACTACCTCTTTTAGGAATGAAGAGGTGCCGTATTAATACATATATTAGGTCAATCTCTTGTTTGTCACAGTAATTGATGCCCATTACCTGTGCCTGAATGCCACAGTTGTTTCAGTGTGCTGTGTGACACCCAGCAGGAAAATGAGTCTTGCAGAGACCTGGCACCTCCTGGCTGCAGGCTTGGAGTGAAAAACGAGGCTTTGAGGAAGGCTGGGGGGGACGGAGCTCGTGGCTCAGCCTGGAGGAGCTGGTGCCTCCCTGGAGCAGGGCTGGAAGAGGAGCCCCAAAGAGGAGCCTGAGAGAGAGTGAAGAATAAGAGAGGATGAGAAAGAAGATGAAAGAGGATGAAGGTCCTGTTACAATACAATAAATCTTATTCTGTGCTAAATATTCTAATTTTCACTAGCCAATCTAGTACAAGATACAAATCCTATAGCATTTACATACAGCCTGTAAGAAACATTACATTACTGTACTGTGTCACATTTTAAACCCTAAAAACTGCTCTTTGGACCCCTTCTGCCAAGCTAGTAGGGTCTGCTCTGACCTTTGGACCTGTCTGCAAGCAGAAATATTGTCTAAACAAAAGGGGATTACCTTCAGGCAGCCATACCATTGTTCTGTAACTAAGGTTTGGTATCTCAAAGCTTGCTTTCATTTCAATCTC
This sequence comes from Pyrgilauda ruficollis, assembly GCF_017590135.1. Lineage (NCBI taxonomy): Eukaryota > Metazoa > Chordata > Aves > Passeriformes > Passeridae > Pyrgilauda > Pyrgilauda ruficollis. The sequence continues at coordinate 13,699,843 of NW_024528821.1, read as the reverse complement.
ACTTATAGTTTCCATATTCTCAAAATCTTTTTCCAGGCAATCATATTTACAAGGCTTTCCTGTTTCATCTTCCCCAAGATCCACTGTTCCATCCAAGGTTTGGGGGTAGCAGCAAGGGCCCCCCTGGCACAGTGGTGTCACACTGTGGAGCTGGCTCTTCTGGAAGGCACCAAAACCTGAGGCCCCAGCACTGGGGATTTATCACAGCTTTTGGAATATTCTCTGATGGTATTAATCAAGCTATGATTTAAACCCTGATAGTAACATGCTAATATGAATACTCTTGCTAAATTCTAGCCTGCTTAATTATATTCTTCTTAGCTGCCTTCCCACCAATGTAGTTCTGTTCTGCATTTCTTAGCCTATTTTGTCGTATTGCATGAGATCTTGTAGCAGACTCTGAGTATTCAACCTCTCTTGAGAAATATCTTTTGACTGGCATGTGAGATGAATAGGGATTCTTCTCCTCTAAGGAGGTGCTGGACAGAAACATAAGGTTTTGCTGCAAGAAAATTCATGGAAATTTATGACAAAGTGACATTTTACCTCCTCTGATGCTCTGAAAATTCATTGCAGCAGATGGCCTCGTGCTCAGTGATTTCTACTGTTAGCTTTGATGCTGTTTACATATATAATTACACCATGCTCAGTGGCTTCTACTCCTAGCTTTGTTGCTGTTTATATATATAATCTTTAATACCTAAAGAAAACAAAAGTCCCTGGCTTTCTGTGCTAAGATGCAGAAGAATGAGAGAAGTATACTTCTCAATGAGTTATTGGTGTGCCTGCTGACCCTAAAAACTTCATCACTTACATCCTCAAAATAAAAATCACGGTAGGAAAAGAGGTGAATACTTGAGGAAATACTAAAAAAGAGCTTAGTGATGAATGAATGCTTCCAGAGCCCTTCAGAAGCTTAATAATTTATAAAAAAACATCATAAGCAAAATTATTTTCTAAGGAAGACTCTTTTATATCTACTTTGTAATAAATGAACAAGTAGTTAATGAAACAAATAGTTTGTCTAGCCCTGTATTTTTTGAAAAGGTGTGAATTGTTTGACATAGGGCTCAGACATAAGGAACCCTTTTAGCCCTGTCTTTGGATGTGCAGGTGCTTTTCCCACTGGCTCTGCTAGGAGAGTGTGGAGTTTATAATGTTTGTATGGTTCTGCAATATTGGGTTTTGTCACCAGTTCTCCACCCCAGCATTTAGGTCCTCACAGCAGCCAGCCCCTGCTGCAGTTTTCTTTCTGTGAGAGGTGGGGCAGGTGCCAAGGGCCCTGCACGGTGCCTTGGCCAGCTCTGATGGCCTCAGGTTGCCACCCAGTCTGGCACTGATGGGAGGAATCCTGTGCCCAGAGATGATGGGAACAGTCTGGGTCACCACTGTGCTGGGAAAGCCTCAGAGAGGAAGGCCCCATGCTGTCTGCCCTGCAGTTTTCTTGCAGAAGTGTTTAATAGAGGAGAAATGAAATAAAATGTCACCCTCTAGGTGGATTTTGATATTATAGATTCTGTTCCTGTTAGTGTTTCCAGCTGTAAGTGTTGCTTTGCTGTAAGTGTAATTACCTCATACTGGTAAAGCTGCAAACAAGGCAAATGACCCAGTGTAATTCAAGCCCTGATGAGACCTAAATGTTTGGCTCTCTTTGAGGGATCATGTCCTTCCTAGATTGAAACTTTGAGACTGATTGTCTGAAATTCAGGAGGAGTTCAGCATTCCTGTGCAAGATGTCAGGGACACAGTGATCCTTCCAAGGGCAGAAGGAGCTTCCCAGCTGGGCAGCTGCAGCTTTGGCTGGCAGCAGCCTGACAGCTGTGACAGATGTGCTGTGAGAGAGCCCAGAGGAGCCCACGAAGCTGTTCAGGAGGGCTGGAGCCCCTCTGCTCTGAGGACAGGCTGAGGGAGTTGGAATTATTTAGCCTGGACAAGGGAAGGCTCCAGGGAGACCTCAGAGCCCCTTCCAGTGCCTGATGGGTTCTGAGAGAACTGGAGGGGGTCTTTTGGCAAGGGTATCCAGTGACAGGACAAGGGGGAATGGCCTTAAATTGAAGGAGAGCAGGTTTAGATCAGATATTAGAAAAAATCCTCACTGTGAGGGTGGTGAGCACATGAACAGGCTGACAAAAGAAAATGTGGATGCCTCACCTCTGGAAGTGTTCAAGGCCAGGTTGGATGGGCTTGGAGCAGTCTGGTATACTAGAAGGCATCCCTGCCCACAGCAGGGAGGTGGGAACAAAATTTTTAAGGTCCCTGCCAGCTCAAACCGTGCTGTGACTCTGTGGTTCTGAGGCTTTTTACTTTTAGGTATTTATTTATTTTAACAGCAGGCAGGAACTTGAATTATGAAGTAGCAAGCTGGATTTTGAGAGGCATGGGAAAGCATTTGGTGGGCACTTTGCACTTTGGGCCTTTGTGGGTTCTGGACCCACTGAACTTTTCATATAGCACATCCCTCAGCTCAAAGAGTCCACGATGTCTCTGCAGGGAGCAGGATTTGTTGTTTAAAGGAGTGGATATGAGGCACTGTTAAGAAGTTGGGGTGCCCCACTCTGTAGTGCCCATGCCCATTGCATGGTGAGGCTCATTTGGGGATGAAATCTGTCTGCACAGGCAGAGTCTGCACTGATGCCCTGCTGCTGGCTCAGGAATTCAGACTCCTAGAATCCTTAAGGCTGGAAAAGACCTCTAAGATGCTCAAGTCCCACTTTTGGTGTAGCACACTCATGTCCACCACTAAACCATGTCCATACATTTTGGAACATTCCAGAGATGGTGGCTGCACCCCTTGAGAGTGGTCCTGAGGAGATTGCCTTGAAAATGGTAGTCCTGTATGCACAGAGGATGTGGCACTGACAGGTATTTCCTTCCCTTCCTGTTTGGTGCCTGTGTTTTGGCTCTTACTAGTGTGTAGAGGTGAGCAGGTATTTAATTTCTTTCTCTGTCTGCCTCTGGCCTCCTTCTCTGGCTGGTGTGGGAGAGCTGGAATGTGCCTTTTCCCTAGAGATGTCAGCCTAAAGTGACCTCTGCTCTCTCTGGCCTGGAGACAATGGAAGGTAATAGGATGAGCCACCACTTCCACCTCTGGTTTGGTGAAACCTGGAATAAAATGCTGTCTGATCACCACTGCCTTGCAGAAAGACAATGAGATCATGCAGTGCTGACACTCTGGGATGGGCTTTTTAAATGGAATGATGACTAGTAACTGTGGGCTATGCAGGTTTCTATTGAATTTATTAAATTTCTTAAGGTATGAATCCTCTAGGCAATATTATGCATTACCACAGCAAATTATCCAAATGTACAAGAGTTATTGAAGAGTTGAATGCATCTGAGTTTTGAAGTGCCAAATGTCCTGGGAACAGACAATTCTGATTATGTCCTTTATTGTGTTAGAGCCATTTTATGGGTAATGTGTCTGAATAAATCTGAAAATGTCAAACCTATACATTAGCAAGAGATTTGTCTTGATGGTCCACACCACTGAACAGTGCACTGCACAAAAACTGGATTTGGCTGGGAATGAAAACGAGAGCTCATTTGAAGGGACAGAACTTCTCTGCACATTATATTGCATATAATATTCTGCTGAAATATAATATCCTAATTCTGCTGAAAATCTGTGTGGCTGGGGATGACTTGTGATCCTACTGTTTTCTGGGGGATGTTCTAGAAATGTTCCTGTTAGTCTGAGGGAGTGGCAAAGTGGGTAATGTGGTCAGTTCAAATTCCCCTCTGCATTGCCTTTAAATTCCAGCTACACCTCTCATGGGCTCCTGTCTCATTCTGGTGCATCAGAATGCCACAGAAAACAAAGCAAATGCTTCTATCTCAGTGCATATACCTCGACAAGTGAATGTAACAGGTCTTCATCTCTTATTTGAATAGAAGTGGTCACTCCAAATACTCCAAAAATTAAAAATAATAAAAAAATCTGATTAAAACAAGTGATCATATTTAATTTTGGTGGGTGTTCAGTATTTTGGAATTCTTTGGTGCTCTTTTTGTTTTTGGATTTTTGTCTTTTTGCTGGTTTTCCTTGCTTTAGTTTAATTTCAATACAACTATGCCTGAAGGAAAAATTAACCAGCTGGACTGCCAGCAGCTCCCTGCACTAGCAGTAAGATAGCATTGTGAGGGGGCAGCTGCTCATTGCCTGTGGGTGGCATCTGAGGAGCTTCCTGCTCCGTGGGAGTGCCCCACCAAAAAAATTACCCTTCTGGAAGGACTGCTGTATGTGTGCCTGTCTGTGAATCAGGCAGCAGAAATACTGAGCAAACACCTGTGGTAACAACACAATTATTTTGTCTCTGCTGTTGGGGATCAGGCAGCCAAGAGAAAAGCTGAATGGCCTTCCCCAGAGATGCAGGGTGGCTGAGGTGGCTGGAGAGTGAGGCTGTAGCCTTGCCGTGGTGGGAAGGTGTGTGAGCTGAGCTCTGTCCCCTGTGCAGGGCAGCTCTGGACGCTCCTGGGGTGTTAATAAACTTTGCAGCACAGAGGTTCTGTGATATTGTAAATTAATCTAACCTTGGTAATTATGTTAATAGCTCCTTATGAGCAAGAGCCTGCCCCCAAATCATACAGCTTCCCACAGGTGTGGGTGTGCAGAAAGGATAATGGCAAGAAGGAGGCACAGGAAAACATCTCAGCAGAGCTGAGACAAGGTGTGCTGTGGATTCACTGTCTCCTCTGTTACGGTGGAGATCTTTTTGGAAGGAGGAGTTGTGTCTTAAGCCATTGCATAAACGGCACTGCAAATCTTGCCCTACTATGCTATGCTGTAGTATCAAAGGCTTTTATTGAAGTCATTTGCCATATGGGGCCCGTACTTTCATCACTCTAATTAGATAAACTAAGAAAATAAGTGTAAATACTTTACTGTGTGAGACTAATACAGATAGCAACAGCTACTTTTGCTGTAAATGAATGGCAGATCAAATCATCAAATTCAGCTGAGCTTGATTTCTTCTGTCTACCAGCACATATTTCCTTTTACTTCTCTTCTGTATAATGCAGCCAAATGCTAAAATGTGCACCATACACAATCTATATAAGAAACAGGCACCTGAGAAATTATTTAGAGAGTGGTCAGCCGTGAATGGCTTTACAGACTTGCTTTTTAGGGCTTGAGTAATTTAGCATCTTCTGATAACATAACTCTGGTTCCTGGGTACAGGAACACCCGTGAATGCCAGAAATTCAGCTGTGGGTTTCATCTGAGGTTCTGAGGCTTTACTGGTTCCAGTAACAGGAAAAAGATGCAAATTGCAGAATATTTGCAGTTCAAGTCCTCTTTTCAGTGCTGTTAAAATGTTTAATTTCCTGCATGTAAGGCTTGGCTCCAGATAATTTTTGTTTGTTTAAATACTTGTATTAAAAATGCGTGCCTTCTTGAAACGTATCTCCCATAGAAATAAATGCAGAAATTATGACAAGTAGCTCTGTGAAGGAGGACTGTGCTAGCAGTGCCCTCAAGCACAGTTACAACTGCAGAGCAATCCTTTTGCAGAGAAAATGGTGAACTACCTGCCCAGTGAATTTCCGAGTAACCTCCTGCCCACAGGTTGCAGAATTCCCTCTTACCCCAAGGTGAGGTGGACGGGGAGGATGAGAGTCTGAAAAAGTGATGGCACCTTACTCTGGGCTCAGAAATACCTGGCTTGAGGAGCTGTGCCAAGGATATAAAGCTTGCAAGAGAAGGAGCTTGTGATTAGTGAATTATAAATGGGAACAAGGAGAGTCACTGTGGTTTGTGTTTATGAAGTGCTTGGAGCTGCAGCCCTAGTGCGTGCTGGTGACTCGGGGGTGCTGTGGTAGTATGGAAACATACTGAGAAACATGATGAATGTGGGAGTTCATGATTATGACTAATTATGGCAATATAACAGCATTTCCTATGACACTTTAAATGTTCTTGGATAAGTGTTTCGTTATGTATTTTAGATTCTCCTTGGTTAAAGGGAGTCCTTGAATAAGTAGCGATATTTAAAGCATAATTTACAAGAAGGAAAGAAACCACCATCACTCCAGGGACTTTTACCCATTTAGCCCATTTACTGATTCAATTGTGCAGCAAAATAAATGCCCTAAGCTTAAAGATGCTGAAATGTGTGAGGAAGCCTTGTCACTCCACCCTATGGAGTGACAGTATGCAGGGCTGTGATCTCTCACCTGCAGGGCACCTGGGCCATACACAATTCCAGGGGAGTGGGAGTAACTTTTCCTTCTCTGAGTGAAGCTGTTGCTGTTGTAATCCTTGGTGATTCTGTTTTCAGACTAACACAATTCAGGTGTTTGTTGTCTTTTGGGGGGCAGAAAAAGTATTTTCAGTTAGAAGCCTATTTCTGATTGAGTATCAGGACTGTTGGAGAATTCAGAAAATGGTGGAGTATATAGATGTTTTTTTCCACTTGTTCCTTTTCTAAGCCTTTCTTTCCTGCTTGTCTCCTTCCATATAAGGAGGCTGATGGCATGGGGGGCAACAGCCAGTGTTCTCTGGGTTACTGAGGGGCTCTTCTGAGCTCCTCTCATGGAACCTCCCGTGATTCCAGCTGCTACTGTGTTTAAAGTTTCCAGGGAGATACTGCATTTTTTCTGAATACTGACAAAATTCTTTCATTTGTGCTTTTATCCCCTAATGGAAAAACATGAAATACCTCAGTGAGACTTCAGTGCTTTTCATTTTAAAAACTTTTTTCAGTATGTTTCCTGTATGGTAATAAACAAGAAGAAAAGCCATGGAAGTACCTCAGCAATTGCTCATGATGTGCAAATGTATTTGCATGCTCTTTTTTTAACCTTGTTTTTAAGCCTATTCTTAAAACATCTAATTTCCAACAGGAATGAAAGAAAAGTTTAAAAATATTGAAAGAGGAGGTAGAAATGCAGTTGCTTTTCTTTTTTGCCAAGGCAAGATTTCATTTCTCTGAAGACAGAGAGTAGGCGATGGTGAGGACAGCTGTGAATCATTCATCGTGTAGACCTTCAGTTGCTGGAGGAGATGCACATCTCAGCTCATGGCTGATCTTGTGCCCCAAATCTCCACCCTCTGGAGCAGTCTGTACCTTGGGAATATGAACAAGGAGTAGGTTCTTGACAGAGGAAAACAGCAAAAAAATTGCATCTACTTCAGGTTATCTCTGTCTGACCTATGCCACCAAGCTCTCTGAGAGAAAGATAGAATCTAGCAGATTTCTTGTCTTAAAAAAAATGGAACAATTAGGCCAAAAATTTATTTTCTGTTTTTGGGTGGTTTTTTTTTTTTTTATTTTATTTTAAAAGACTAATTTTGTGAGTAGGCAGAAACCTGGAGTGTCTGCCAGTTTGCACATAGCACAGAGAGTTTGGCATTTGCCAAGAGGGGTTTTTTTGGCAGTTTTCTGACACTGGATGATTTGTATCTGAGTCTGATCTCCCTTAGTGTCTGAAATGGCAAAAATGCAGCTGACTAATCAATGACATTGGGATGACCTTCTTGTGCTCCTAAGGATACCAAGGAACCTCTTCTTCCTGGCCTTGAGATCTGCCTGTTCTCCCCATGCTGGAGCCTCATTGTTTCACCATATTGTGGAGTTATTTCAGTGCCCACAGTAGCATCAGAACTGTAAATTCTTCAGTTTGAAAGGTATCTTAGAAAATGCCACAAACCAAAAAACCAACCAACCACCTCAAGTGTAATGATGTGGGGTTTTTAAATCAGGACAGAAGAAATCAGAGCTCTTCTCAGACCCTGAATCAGACCCTCTGGCTCATTTCTTTTGCTGTTTGTGTTCTCCCCTACCACTGTAATTATCTGAAGAGCTGGGTTTATCCCATACAGTATGGGTTTATCCCTACTGTATGGGTTCATCCCATCCTACACTGCTTGTTTCATTTTATTAGGCAGGAGAGGTTAGTCCTGTGCATCTTCCCAGACAGAGGGATGGGAGCTGTCAATCGTATGCTGCTCAGAAAAAGCTCCCTGGATATGCCCTGGAAATGGGCACATTTCCTGGGATGAAATGCCCATGTGCATCCTCCAGCTTGTCCTGTGGCCATTTTTGAGTGTCCACACTCTTCTCTGCCTCTCCCAGTGCTCTCCAAAGGGCCCCTTCACGTGCAGCTGCAGAGGTTTTGTGCTGCCTCCTCCCTCACTGGACTGCCACAACATTTTGGATGGTGCTGTGCAGATCAGGGCACCCCCATGGATCACCCCAGGCACCATGGAGTGTGATTTCTGAAATGTGATGGCAGCATCTCTGCCTGGATGGCCCCTGCAGCTGTTGGTGCTGCTGGGGTGTGGGGCACTCATTAGTGCAAACTCCCAGAGTTCATAATCACACCTTAAAAGCCTGACCACCTTTGGGGGAAACCCCCAGCAAAGGCAGTAATCAGTCAGTGGAGTGAGGCTGACAGTGGTGGGTTTTAATCCAGCACAGGGCTCCCATTGCTCACCCTTCACAGCCTGTCTGCAATGGCAGCAAGCTGTCAGCTCTGCTCCTGAGAAATTCCCAGGAAATATTTCCTCTTGGAGGCAAGAGGAGCCAGGCAGGCTCACACGATCTGCAGCATATTTTGGGCAAACAGATAAAAATTCCCAAGGGGCTCATTCATCCAATGTTAACATTTTTCCTGAGGTTGGACTAACTTAAGTTATTGTGACTGTAAAGCAGCAAAACATTGCAGTGCCCTAGAAATGTGACCTGAACATGTATGAGATTGCTGCGTGTTTGGTTTCTTTCACATCTGAAAGTCCTTTCTGTGCCAAATATGGGTGCTGCAGTGTTGAAATGAAGCTCAAATCTGGCCTGGTGACAGCTGTAGTTAGCTTTAAAGTTTAAGCCATCTGTATTTTATGTATTTAAAAGAAAATTATTGCAGTTGTGTTTCTGTGTATGTGGTCAGAGGCAGATTCTGCTCAGGTGGGATGATGATGATGTGATTCCACTGGCAGGTACAGAGTTACTGTTGCTGCACCTTCAAATGTTATGTTCCAGTTAGAGCAGGGCTGGGCTCTAAGTGTTCAAGTGAGTGCACAAAAACAGACAAGCTGTGTGTGCCTGAAGTGGCAGGGAGTGATCTTTAATTAATTGAATGTCTCTTGTAGGCTGTGTCACCTACTACTGTAATGTGGGATAAAGCACAGCTGCCAAGGCGCAAAAAACCATAAATCCAAATTTGTACCTGTGTGGTTACAGGCCATAGCAGGTATGTTATAATATTAGATATCACTGAGTGGAATATCTGCAATCCTATGAACGGATTGCAGTCTCCACCAGGCACCAGTGATATTACATGGAGGAGGATGTGCAGACAGAGTGATAAATATAATGTTAAAAGACACATAGCATGAACCAAACTCATAGCACTGCTTACAATTTGAATTTTTGTGCATAGTTACCATATGGATTAAACAGGCTTTCAAATAAGTGTAATAATAGATACTTGATAAATCATGAAAAGGAGTGCATGGTATCGTGTACAAACAGAACATTTAAATGTTATAGAGAGAAAGGTTTCTTTGGGTCACAGTCTCAGTGGTTTTGCCTTTTTATTAATGGCAGCCCAGTTTGACATTGCCCTAGCAGGGAAAGCTGGAATCTGCAATGAAGGCAGCTATATATGGTAATTCTGGAATCAGGATTTTATAGAATTTAGATGAGCCACTTAAAATGAAACACCAGCAGCCACTTTGCTTCCCATCACGAGAAGGCATTGCACTCTGCTACACATCACCTTTCCAGAGACCTGGGTGGGAGAGGCAAGTGCCAGCAGTCTGCTGGGGCAGAAAATCCTGGGAGTGCTGACTGGCAGAAATTGGGGCTGCACTGGTGATACCCCCTGGTTTTGTTGGTGTATGTCATCACAAATTAATCAATTAGTATTTGCTCCTCCCCCCGCTCCTCCCCTTTTAAGGTCTGCCCTAATACACAATTTAAGCAGTTATGGATGTGTGCTCTGTAAAGTGTTTGTGTATCTGAATTGGTTCAGCATTCAGGTCTAGTTTCTTTTATCCTGCACAGATCTCCAATACTTTCTCCCTGACTGTTGTTTTCTCTTGAGCTGACACTAGAGAGAAAAGCAGTTCTGGATCTCTCTTGTAGCCCAACAGTTTCTTGTCTGCTGTAACCACAAATGCAAATCAGATGGTTTGTCAGTAGCTCACTTTTCATTCTTAATGTCATTGTACAGATGGCTTCAGGAAAAGGGGATTTGTATACAAGTGGTGCCTACATCTTGATTAATTCTAGATGAGCTCAAACAAAAGCTGCTCACCCTTTAATAATGCCACGTCTTTGAGCTCACTCAGCAGCACATGCATGGCTGGGGACCATGTGTGTGCCAGATCTGTGTGCAGCAAGGGGAGGAAATGTTTCCCTTCATGGTGGGAGCATATCTGTGCCCTGTAGGACTTGTGTTCAAGTGCTGGGAGACAGTGCTGAATGATGAGAGAGATGGAGAGGGTGTGGCACAACTTCTGTGGTGGGGCAGAAGTCCCTGGGATGCCTCCTCAGGAGTGGAAAAGAGCAAGACAAATCCTGGTCCTGACCTGCACTTTGTATCTCCCAACCACCTATGGGCTGATGCCCAACCCTGGCCTGAGCTCATCTCCATTACCTCAGAGCTGACAGATTTGAAGAAGGAAGACATAAAAGCATCCTGCAGTTATTTCAAGAAAAAATGCCATTAAGAAGTTAGATTATGGCCAAGGCAATATTATGCACTGCATCTGTTGCAAACCAGAGGAGGGGTTTGAATGCCAGAAGCAACCTGCAGTTATCTTTGAGACATTTCTGAAAAACCAAAAGGAAAATATAAAGAGGTGAACTCAAAACAATATCAGCTGTGTCTGCGAAAACAGGCTTAAAAGAGTGAAAACATTCAAAAGAAAACAAAAGCAAGTCAAAGCTCTAACCAGTCTGGTATGCAGTGATTGACAAGAGCAGGACAGAAAACCCTATAAACAGTTTTTATTTGGGAATATGCTTCATGTGTCCTAGCTGTTGCAAAGAAGAATTATTACTGTTGTTTGACAGACTTGTCATCTAGCAAAATACTTCCCAGCATATGAATAATAGCTTAGCAATATGTTTGTGAATGAACAAATCAAGGTTGATGTGGTGGTAGTTTTCCAGTGAAAGTAAAAGGAGTATTTCTGGAAAAACCTATTGAGTTCAAAAAAGCATCTTTCTATGTTTTAATCTCTAAAGCAAGCTACCTTAGCAACATGGTTCCCTCTTCCTAAACAGGAAAAATGGAAATAAAAATTTGATGGCTTAAAAGGAGGAGGCAGGTTTGCTCTCAAGCAGAGGATAGAAAAGGGAGGGCCATGGCTTTGTGTGCAGGGACGCCTGGCCAGTTCCACTTGATTCTCACAGGATTTCAATTTATCTGTTGGGATTGTGCTCATGCTTCTTATAGCACAAGTGTTCAGGTGCTAAATAATTTATGTAATTTGTATTTGTCATTAGAACTGGAGATGAGAAAAGACCTTTTGGTCTTTCTCCTGCTGCATAAAAGGCAAATGTGTATGTCAGTGGGCTTTTTTCTTTTCTGATTAGAGAGATGATTTAATCATTTCCATTGAGTGGCTTTTCCAGGAATGGGAAGAGATAAACCCCCGTAGCTTGCCTGACATTCATCCCTCTATTCTTCTTTGATTAATTTTCTCCATTTTTTCCATCTCTTATATATTCTAATTCCTTTCTGCAATCCCCTTAAAACATTTAGCATCCACTGCACGACTGCTGTGTCCACATGTGTGTGCTCTGCTCTCTTTGCACAGTAATCTCTACAGCCCTGTAATCTCTACGGATGCCTAAACTAAACAACTAATTGTGTTTATCTGCAAACTGCTCTGATGACTTGGTCCACTGAAAAAGAGCATTAAGAGCAGGTGGTGAGCTGTGATTGCTGTTTCTGATTGGAGAGGAATTATGCATATCTTTATTTTTATTATCCCTTTCCTCTTTCTTCCCACCTGCTGTTGGCTCTGCTTTTAAACCTGCAGCAGGGCCTGCCTTTTTTCCTTTCCCTGCACTCAGACATGGAGGTAATGCTACAGAGGGGCCCTGGTTCCCAGCTGCTGTACTAATAGCGCAATTGACATTGAGGTACCAGGGCAAAACATTTATTGAGAACCAGGGGAAGACATAATTGAATGAATTAATAATGGAGGGAAGGATTAAGATTATGTTCCTAGCTTCCAGACATGCCAGATATTTTTAAAGCAGTAATTTAACAAGGAGAATGAGAAAAATGCTAAACAACTGGGATGTTTGAAGGGCTTGGGGGTTGTGTCAAGACTGGGTATGCTCCTTCCCTACAGGGAAACTCAGCTTATTTTGGCTGGATTTCTGATATCGGGTGCTCCAGTGATGCCTTGTGAAGGCTGACCTAGAACAAAGACTGGACAGAACTAAAGAATAAAGCAGGGATTTATTAAAAGGATCTCCTCAATACTCCTGGGGCAGCACAACAGCCCAGCCAGGGCTGCACCCAAGATGAACCAAAATGGTCACAAAATGCATGACCGCTCACAGGGTCTGTCACTTTTATAAGTTCTTGGCCATTTGCATATTGAAGTTAATTTTCCAATTACAGCTTTAGGTTATGAAGTCCCATCCTTCTTGTTTTTCTCTCTTCAGCCCACGTTGTTTGTGCTCTTGGGCCTCCTTTGTCCTTGGTCCCCAGCCGGAGCAGGAATTGTTTTGTCTCCCTGCTCTGTGCAGAGAGCTCACCATCCCCTGATATGAAGATCAGACCCACACACTAAAGCAGCACAGACTCTGAGAAAGATAAAAGCTAAAACCTGAGGAATCACCAGGACTTGAGCAGCCAGGGCTCACTGGTTCAGAGGTTCCTTGCTGGGATACTCTAAACCCACAGCAGAGTGAAAGGCCAGTGCTCTCCATGCGCTGAGCTCTGGCTCAGAGGAATGTGCTGCACAGAGCTCGGACCTGGCTGTGCATGCAGCTTGAGGAAATCACAGTTATCTGTGCACCACCTACAAAGAGCAAGTGGGAATCCTCCAGAAACAGAGCTGTTAAAAGCCAGGAGTTCCTGATGTGAACATAATAGCTAATTGTTATTACATTTTCTTTCTTATGGAAGTACTGCCTTGTGATCTGGCTCAGCTGGTGGGAGGAAGAGGTCAGGGCTCAATTTCTGTTGGGTTCCTTATGTGCAGAAGGCCCAAAATGTAAAACCTGTGAAGGGCTTTGTAGCATCTCATTGCCTTTAGACCTTGGTAATGCTCATGTCACTTTTCTAAAGGGTCTCACGTTGCTAGAGCAGCTCCTCTGAGTATGTTACACTGTGTAACTGCTTGCTGTTCTTGCTAAATCCCTGGTAAGCTATCCACGAAACAAAATGACAGTTAAGGGTTGAAATCTGTCTGACTTTCCTTAGGGTTGAATGTATGACCTCATGCTACAGTTTTAGCTAGACTTGGGTCACCAAAATTCAGGAAGGCCTGAACAGGCTGCCCTGATGTGCACTGTGTATCCAAGTGAGCTCATGACGGCTCTCTGGCATTGTTACCCTCAAGGTTTTTCATTGCAAACCATCCAGCTCTGCCTCTGTTCACAGTCTGAATGCCAAGGACCTAATTCTGGGTTAGTTTCAAATTTTCTCTCTTGTCTAATTTGGATGTAAGTGGAACAGTTTGGTTTTGGACAATGAAGCCAAAAATACAGGTGACTTGACTTCATTTTCTCTGCATTCTTTTTCTGAAGTACATTTTTATCTCCAGAAAGAGGGACACGTTGCTTGAACAGCAATGCAGAATTTGGAATCATAGAATAGTTTAGGTTGAAAGGGACCTTTAAAGATCATCCTGTCCAACTGCCCTGCATGGGCCATCAGTCCTGTCTACTTACAGAACAGAGAGGGAGCACTTCAGAGCTGTTTCTTGACTCTTTTCATACGTGAAAAAGGGGGTAGTGAGGAGGATAATACTTTTTTAAAGTACAGAAAAGCATTCCTCTACTGTTTTAAGCTGAGTATTTAAACTATTCAGTGAGCCCTGGGGAGAGGAAGAGCTTTCCGTTTACAACCCCCTGCAGCCACCTTTGAGCTTTTTTCATGAGCTCAGGCAGCTGACAAAAATGCTTCAATCCTTTCAAAGGGTGAGCCAGAATCCACTATATTTTGTTGCAGTCTCGGCTGATTTTAGGCTTTTTTTTTTTTTTTCATAACTGTAGTAACGATGTTCTTTTGATGAGGGAACAATCAGAAAATGAAGATTAAGATAATAAAAGAAAATAAAGTGTCCCTTACATACCTTGCAAATCTAATGAAATTAATTTTACTGGTTTCAGTTTTAAAAGACAGTGAAAGCATAGCTTCAGCAAGGCTATGCCATGCATCAGGAGGAGAGGTGGTGATAAATCTGAGCTTCAGAAGGGATCTGCATGTGGAAAAGCATTGGCTTGAATAGACAAGATATTTTTTAAGTAGCTGTTTGTGCCCTGTACAGCCATGATGGGTAGTGATGCTGGGGGTTGTGCCACTGCAGTGGGCCAAGAAATGTCAGCTGGGAATCTTTTGGGAACAACCCAGGTAAAGGTGAGCAGTGGCAGAAGGAGGGACAGACACACTGGGGCCAAGGGACTGGCAGGTAGGTTGGGCACAGACTGGGAGATGAGATGCAGGACAGCTTCTGCAGGATCTGGGAGAAGTCAAAATTCCCCGGGATCCCACTGGACAAAATGACCAAGTAAAAAGTTCCTGAACATGTGCAGCTTTTGCTGCTGCTGCTGGCATTTGATATGAAGATCAGACCTTTGGTTCGGTTCGGTTTGGTTCGGTTTGGTTTGGTTCGGTTTGGTTTGGTGTGGTAAGTCAGGTCTTGCCACTGCATGCAGTTGCTTCACAGAGATGGGAGTCAGAGAAATGGAGGGTCTCTTGTCTGAGGGGATTGTTTCAGTCTTTTTTTCCCACTTGCTGCCCTTGTTTCCTTCCTGTTTCCAGCAGGAGCGTGCAGAGGATGATGGGGGGAGCAGAGCAGTGGATCTGTGAGCAGGGGCACTGCCCTGGGGACAGCCCTGCAGCCTGGGAACATCCACAGCCCCCGAGGGGAAACCAAGGGAAGCCTGCAAGTACTCAGCAGGAGGCACTCACAGAATCCAGGAACTGCAGCAGGAACAGTGAAGGGGTTTTCTGGGTCAGAGGACGATGTGTAATCCTAGTTTGGGACCAAGGGTTGACATGAGTGCTCTGGGACAGAGGGGTGCCACTCCTGGGGCATGGGAGCTGTTCAGATCTCTGCTCAGGCTGAGCCTGGTCCTGCTTGGTCTCAGGGGAGCAGCAAGAATCTTCCTGCAGGGGAGGATGAAACAGGCTGAGGCTGAGCAAGTGTCCCCTACAAGGAAATCAGGAGCTTGCAGTCACTGGAGAGTCTTGTTCATTGTAATGAATCCTAAATGTTCTTGTCAGGTGATATCAGTGCTCCATCCTCTTTTAACTCCTGCTTCAGCCTTAACCTCATGTGTTTGGCACAAGGTTCCAGTGGATTAGCTGACATTTTATGTTTTAAATTGCTGGCTCTTCATCCCTGAGTCTGTTCTCTCATTTCACAGCACAAGAAGGACAAGCCTAGACATTTATGGCTTTGTGTCTGTAGGTTGCTTGCTGCCTTTGTGTTTTTATTGCTATAATTTGTGACATAAAAGTGTCAAAAGTGAGATGAACAGCCTGTGCAGATGGGAACAAGCTGAGCATGAAACTGGGCTGAGCTGCAGAATGGAAACCCAGCACCAGAGCTGCTCCAGGAAACCTTCCCAGACCACTGCATTGGTGTGAGCCTGGCCCAGCCTCTGGTTTGCAGTTTTTTTCTGTCTAGAATTGACACAAGCAGGGAAGTTCAGGATTCAAATACTTGTGATATCACCTCTGTTTCCAGGAGGATTTTTAAGAAAAGGCCAGTGATGCTGACTGTCCCATAAGCCTTTTATTAGTGACTCATTTAACACTGGGAATAAACAGGGAATTGAATCAAGCTCGGCCTGTCTTGGACTTTTCCCTTGAATCCTATTTTTATCTGCAGAAATGCAAATCAGAAGTACTTTGCTGAAACTAGGGAGGTACTTTATAATTTATTTGTCAAATTGGTGGGAAGTTTCTGAAACACATGGTTCTAAAAGTATCTGTTGCTGCTAAATATCCCCTCCCTCTGGACACAGAAGGCTCTTCAGATGTGCCTGAGGATGTGATGAGCTGCTGGGAAGGGAATGCCAATCAGTGAGGCAGGCATGAATGCTCTGGCTTTTCCATTAAATGTGAAGGGTGCAAATATTTAGTATCATTAACAGAACAAAGTTGACATATTAAATAATCAGCTTAGTAAAATCCATTTTGCAAAGGAACTGTTTCTGGAAAGTAGGTGATGGCATTTGGTAAAAAAAGGCAAAATCATAAAACACTGCTGTGAATATTATGAAAGTAAATCAAGGAGTGTCTGTAAAGTCAGCTGCAGGCTTTAAGTCTGCTCTGATGTTGAAATAAAATCTTGATATTCTTAAGTTTTCACTTGCATCAGTGCTCTACTCCGTCCTGTGTGCTCACACAAGCAGCAAACTGAATTGACAAGTTGTTTGAAACCAGAAGTAACTTTTTTCCCTTGGGGGGCTTGGTTGGTTTTAGCTTACTGCTAGGGCTCAGAATGAGCCTCACACACTTGGAGCACAGTGCTGACTGTTTTGAGAATGCTGTTGGCTTTATACTTTCCTGAATATACAGGCGTACATCACTGCTCTTAGGTGTTTGGCACTTGCCAGCAGTGTTTGTACCCAGTGCCCTGTGCTGTGCCTGCCTCCCCAGCTGTGATTCAGGAGCTTTCTCTGAATCTCTGATAGCTTCTCCTCTGGTAGGGAAATGCAGCTTGCTCTGGAAATCAAATTATTCCATGAAATAATACTTCATAGCAGTCCTCAGTACTAAGCCTTTTACGAGCTGTCAATATTTAGGATTTGTCTCTATGTAGTGGCTTAGTTTTATCTGTGAGTGAGGCCAGAGAAGAAGAGAATTTGTGAGCACAAGAGGATGAGTGGGCTGGCTCTCGTGCTCAGAAAGCTCCGCCGTGGCTGTCCCTGCTCCTGCTCGCAGCGCCTCACCAGGTAAGGGATGAGGTTTTCCCTCTGCCCAGGGTGGCTGGAAAGATGTTTTAAGGTGGGAGTTGACTGAAAGAGGAGGCAAAGCCCAGGCTTGTGTAGTGCAGAGTGTAGCAATCACCTGCTCAGGATGTAAATCAGGCTGGGTTAGCTCTCTGCCTGTGCCTGGGGAATAATTGCTTTTTGGCCTCCTGACTCATCTGGGATTTTTGTGGTACAAGGTTTGACTTAGGAATGAAGAAAAGAAGACTAGACTGATGCATCTCTGTTAGTAATTTCTTCTCTGCAACTGGTTTTGTGTCTGTTGCTCTGGCCTTTGGGGTCTTCCATTTTGGTGTGTGACCCAGCACGGGGATTACCCAGGCTGAAGAGACGTGTGTAGGAATTGCACCATCCTGAATTCTGCTCCATGCAGAAATGCAGTTTCTCTGTCCTCATCCCCTGCTTCTGCAGGCTCTGGTTTTACAGCCTTATAGTGCTGTGGGGACCCTGAGTGTCACTGGGCTCATGGGGTGGCACACTGCAGCCGGAGTGTGTAACAGCAGCATCAGTTCTGCTTCCTTCTAAATTAGAATAAGCCTGTGAAACAAATTCCCTGTGAAAGCTGTGCTCTTAATGTAACTGCTTGAGGGCTAACACCTCTCCTTCAAAAGATCTATTTCCTTACCATGGGTGGAGCTTTTTGATCTCTTTAAGGTCAGTCATTGTTTACTGAAATGTATTTTCACTTCATAAACTTCTATCAGTTGTTCTGTATCATTTCATTCAGGTGCATTTCTTATGCTTGTTGTGCTCAGCTGATGCCCTTGAAGTTACTAATTTGACTCTGTACCTTCCAACACTTCCCTGTGCTGAAATGCTGATGATTCCCACAGCCTGTCCTCTCCTTCCTGTACACTCAACATTATTCCTTCTACCTTCTATAAGGTGTATGCCAGTGGCCTTTTGCCAGGCACTGGTACTGTTGCCTGGTGAAACAGAAGAATATAATTACAGTTCTTTGAAAAAATAATAATACCTCTTTTATAATTTTGATCGTAAAATATAATTATAGGCAAACATATTAGCACTTTGCCCACTTATTATTGATAACTATACCAGTTTTGGCTGGTTTTCATGGGATAGGGAGAGATTAATTTCCTGTTTAGTTCTGGAGACAGTGGGAGTTACTGGGCTTTAGGGCAAAGCCCAGAGAAGATTAAGTCATGAAGGGTGAAAAGTTTCCTGAGGATCTATCAAGAGGAATAAATGTGGAGGTGGGAGGGGTGGGGAAAAGTGGAAAGATGCATGAAAAGTTTCTCATGGATTGGTGGTACCTGCACATATCCTGCCTCCCTTTTTGGTTTGTCACTGAGGTGTGGGCTAAAGAAAGGAGGTGCTGTGGCAAAGAGCTGTGGGGCTGCATCTGCAAAATCAGGGCAGAGAAAATCCACTTAGAAGTGTAAAGGCATGGCTGTGTGCTGCACCTTGGGAAAGGCTGTCGATTTTGAGGTAAAGTACCTGTCAGAAGAAAAGCTGAAGCAAAACTAGAAAACTGTCCAAGGTGTCTGGATGCAGCCCTACAGAAAAAACAAAATAAGTGTGTGCTGTTGTTAACAAACCCTTTTGTGACAGGAAGGGGTTGATTAACAGCAGAACATCTAGACAAGGACCACAGACAGCAGTGCTGCTTCCCATGGTTTGCAGAGGCCTGCAAATGCTTACAGAGGTCTGGAATATGCAACAGGCTTGGCATAATGGAGATATAAAAATAGATTAAATTATTTTCATAGTAGTAGGTCTTGCTTTATTAAAAAAGTGCCTGAAATTTTGTTAATTGTAAAGTTATGTGTTATGGGATGTGCCAGTGCTAAATCAGGGGTGCAGCCTCTGCACTGGCAGCTTTGACAGGTACAAGGCTGCCTGCACTGAGCTCCTGTCTGAGCAGCTTGTGCTGGAGTGGGTAAAGAAGCACTGAGTGAGCTCAGTTAATAAAAAGGAAATGATCAGAGCTGAGCAGGCTCATTTTTGCTGGGACAGTTTAAGGTCTATCAATAGAAACACCTCAAATGCATGGGGAGGAACAAAATCTCTGGTGGGGACAAGCTGTCGAGGCAGTGCTGGGCCACAGCTTCAGGTGGGAGAGAAGAGCCCTGTGCCACCAGAGAAACTGGATTATTGGCTGCCCTTCTGTGCCCACCCTGCTAACAGCAGTCCTGCTGCTGCTGAGATTACTGTTTATCGTAGTGGTGGCAGTCAGTCCTGGATGCAACTCTGGAGCTCCAGCAAGGATTTGAGTCATTTTCTTGTATTGCACTTTTAAGCAGAAGCCCCTTGTAAGCCATATACCCTTGTGACATTAATTTCATTGCTTTGGTTAATGCTCCTTGAGACTAGTCACTTTAATTTTGCATGATATGTTGTAGTTGGAGTATAAATATCTACATGAGTCTATGTGGTTGCAGGAAAAATCAAGCTGTAGTACCTCTGGGGGAATACAACTCCATGGGGACTCAGAGTAAATATTTCTTGAAGCCTGTTGAAGTTATTTCACTGATTTGATTCTGACTTGTGGAAGGAGCTGAGAGTCTGCTGGTGCTGCTGGGTGATGGTTCTTCCTTTTGTACAAGGGAACCCACTTTTATTTCTGTGTTGAATGAGAAGAATTTGCTGAATATGCACAGCTGAGTAAAACAATTTTGGTTAAACCTGCAGGTGTAAGCCTGGGGCAGGCAACGGGTGCAGCCACTCTTTCCAGAGCTGCCACTGAAACAGGTTTCCTTCTTGGATTTCAGCTGGATTTGCATGGCTGCAGAATGCACTGTGTCATGTTTGAACTGTGTGGGCTATGACCACAAAACTTCACCCTGCAGCTCTGTATGGTTGGCTGAACTTTGCATGGTTAGGATTGGCTTAACTTTATGTAGGAGTGTTTCAGCAGTGTCCTAGGGGTTACTGCAGGGCACAGCCATCTCCAGGGTGAAGTGCAGTGTTTGTCTGAGGTCTCTGTGATGTTGTTTTGGAATAGAAAGACTCATGCTTTGGCTTGTAGTACTGCATAAGGCACAAGGGGAGAGAAATAGAACAGCATGTAGGGAGCTGCAGCAGAAAGTGAGAGAATCACATACTTGAGTAATTCATTAGGTGATTCATCCTGTGATAGTTCTTTGGATCTGTTATAAGAATTAGTGCTCCTCCTTATGCAGTGGAGGAAGAAATTAATTCAGACTTTCTAGAACAACATAAGAAGTGACTTTGAAGCCCTGTCAGATGTTCCTATGATTTAGGAATCCAGTACATGGGGGCAGTTTATCAGTCTGGGCCAGCTGAGGGACTGCTTTGAATGAAATCATCTTGATCAGCGCTGAAATCTGCTGATGGAAAGCTGTGAGCAAAGCCAAATATGTGCCTGTCTGTAGTTTCCTCTTTAATACTGCCTTCAGTAAGATGCTCAAAAAATACAAAATACATTGGTCTTGTTTGAATTAAAGCAGTCCAAGAACGCAGGTCAAGTTCACATGGTGACCTCTTTATCTGCTGGCAAAAGATGTTGCATTTCTTCAGTAGAACAGGCAGCAAGGCAGATCAATTGGAACAGGACTCTACTTTTCCTAAAAAAGCCAAGACTCTTTTGTGCATGAGAGAAAATCTTTCCAGCTCATGAGCAAAGAAAGGGTGGATCACTCCAGCTCATATTGACTCTCTCAGTGGTGCAGATTTGGGTATGGTGTGCTTTCCTCCCTCTAACATCAGAGCTGTACCTTCCTCTTCCATCTGGAGCCAAGGTTCTAATTTCTCTCACTTTCAGGCAGCCCCAGAATAGTCCTCACCATCATTGCAGATACTTTTCTGACTGTATTTAAACTGACCCTCTCCTCTGTATACATGGGACTTTACTTCTGAGGACATCAGTGCCCATTGTCTTAATTTCACAGTTTGGGACTAAAAGGTTTGTAGCTTTTGGAAAACTGCAGAGTGAAATCTTTGAAGTAATTGTGTGCTCAAACAGTCATTTGAGAATATATAAGTTGTCCTCAGTTTGTAACTGTGTACAACTTTTTGTAATGTATTTGCAAACCAACTTTAAATAATGTAGCTTCAACAGTCTCAGAATTTTGAGTACAATCATCCCCAGTGAGTTTTGGCAGTGGCTCTATAATTTTTCAGACTAATTTTCAGCCTTTTAATTTGGTTGGGTTTTATTTCTTTGGTTTTTTGCTTCATTTTGTTAATTTGTCTTATTTTTTACCTTGTTTGTTTTTTGAGAGGCTGTCCATTTTGGTAGTTTGCCTTCCACTTTTATTCCTAGAGAGCTTTATTCCCATCTGCAGCTTCTGAAGGTGTTTCTGTTCTGTGTCTCCTCTCCAAGTGCCCTCTGACCTCAGCAGCCATCCCCTGTCCTGCTTCCTGCCCACACCTCTGCCTCCAGCAGGTCCTGAGCCAGTCCTCAGAAAAGAGGATCCTCCAAATTCCTTGGATCCTCCTGCTTCTTCAGACAAACCCAGGCTTCTGCTTGTCCTGTGGCAGGATCTGTGCTCCCTGTAACCTGATTTACTGACAGCTGCCCTGCTCCTCCTCTCTGCTGTCTCTGTCATTGTTCCTTGATGCCCTTTCTGCCTCTGTGCTCACCTCCCATGCTGAGTTCCTTCATCTCTGGTGAATCTTGCTCAAGGACAGCAGTGAGTTGGGCTCCTCAAATATGAGTGCTGTGATTTTCATTTACTTTTCACCAAATTTTCACTCCTCATCCTCTTTTACTTTTTACCTTCATCATTTCTGCTCCTCTGTCCACACCTGGCCCAGGCTCAGAGGTGTGTCAGAGTTATCCCAGTCCCCTCAGCCTCCTTGCCTGGATCCCAGCATTTCTGTTGCACTTATTCCCTCCCCGCAAAGCTGGGCTTGCTCAGACAGAGCTGAGGTGCTGTGCTGTGCTCTCTCTCCTTGTGCCTTTGCACTCCCATCTTCCCTGGAGAGGTGCTGTCTCTCTGTTGGATGATGATTTACAGTGTGCACCCTTATGGTTTTATAATGAAGATTTTGAGATATTAAACACATTAACACTTGAAATGTGTTGTACCTGTTTAGTTTTTGACCTCAGGGAAATTTTCTGAAGATGTTAGCTGTTTGCATAATAAACTTATGATGACAACAATATTTTAGCAAGGAAAGAACAGATCTAATATTTGCTGTCTGAGGCTGTAACTCTGAGTGTGACTTGCATTAGAGTTTTGTGCCATTTGACAAGTTTTATGCTGATTCACTTTGCATATGGGAGAGCTGAAAGCAATTCATGTCGACCTGAGTGTGCAGGATGTGAGTCATTGCCCAATGGTCAATGCCTGGTGTGGCTAAGAAGAATATTTTCCATGAAACGAGTCCGTGAATCTTTGAAAATTACCTTTTTGCATATTCATGAAAATTTGCCTAAATTCATAGCAGCTTTGCATGGAAAATGAATTGTGTTCTAGGAAGTCCCATGTGGTCTGTGCTTTTATATTTGAACAATTACTGCATCAGAAATGTAAAACCCCAAAACATGTTCTCAGACATGTTGGAAGAAAAGTTACTGGACATTGGAAGAAAAGTCATTTACCTGCCATGGTGGCCATGTAAGAGTTGTGTGAGATCCTCTGCAGGCTTCCTCTGTTCAGGAGCACATCAACACAGAGCCCTGTCTGCTGTCCTTTCATGGTTTTGTAACCCACCTCTGATGACTCTCCTTGAGCACTGCTCTGGGTGTGGTATAAGGGTCTCCTGGAGCCAGGTCTCATAAGCTCTTGGAGATCTGTATCGCACCTGAGGTAGCTCAGCCACCTCAGGTGGCATAAAATCAGCAGGATGGCTCCTGTGGTAGTGTTGGAAACACAAAAGTTTTAATAAAAGGCAAAATAACAAAGCTCTTTACAGAGAAAACCGAGCCAGGGGCAAGAGGCTCTTGCCCCTGGTAAAACACATCACAAAAGCATCACTTCCTTTGTTCTCTTCTTTTTCTACTGAATTGCTTAGGCTGGACTTTTTGGCTGCTGTCCAATTGGCTATCCTTAAGTTTGAGATGAAGTCCCCAAGGTACTATGAGGTCTTTTTTTACCTAGCTGGGGAGAGAAGCTTCTGGGCTTTTTTCCTTTTTAAGGAGACAAAGGATAATTTTTTCACTCCGTCATCAGGGGGCACATTCCTACATGGTGTAAGGAGCAGAGTGGGTCAGCTTGGTTGGTGTGGCAGCCTAAAGTGGGGTGTGTAAGATATTTCATGATGGCCCAAGTCTGGGGATGACCCACTCTGTGGTGCTGGAGCTGGTGATTGCCCTGGGAACAGCACCTAAATCTATCCCTTCTGCTTGCTCCACAAAGTTCTGCTCTGCTGTCAGGCAAAGATCAATTTTAGCATGCCCAGGCCAGGGGCAAGAGCCTCCCAAACCTCTCCTGGCTGTTTGGAGCAGTGTGTGTACAGAGCTTTTTGGGGACACAGCTGTGTTAGCCCCCAGAGAATCTTCTGTCTCAGGGATGGAGCTGGTCTCCTCCTGATAGGCAAGCACCAATATTTTACGGCAGTGTGACTATAAAACATATCAGTGCTTGGCTGGAAAATCACCCTGGTAGATGCTGCTGTATATTCAAATGTGCTTGAATTTAATCTAGGCCTTGTGGGGAAATAAGCATCATCACCCCTAACAAGACACTAGGCTAGGAAACCGGTTTCTGTGAATGTTTCTAAGGGAGCTAATTCCTTGTGGAGTGTCTGTCCCTTTGGGTGGCAGGCAGTGGTTAGCCATGGTGCCCTGGTGTTCAGGGAATACTGGATTCACAGGAAGTGTGGAGCTAGAGCAGACCTGCAGCATCAGGTTCTAAGGTAGCATTCCTGTTCTCTGGTAGAGAAGTGAATGTTCTGTAATTGCAGAGCAGCATGAGATGGTGCACTTTTTGGGGTTTTTTAACATTAAGGAAAAAAGAATCACATGCCTTTGTGTAAAGAGGATTAATTAGTCACTGGATGTGAGCCATTTGTGTAAAATGCTAAATATTGTTCTTCTGGAAAGTGTATCAGCTAGAACTGGCCAAGTATTGAAGTGTATGTTTGCCTTTTCTTCCATGGACTAATTCACTAGAGTAATTATGATTAGAAATCTCCTACAGAGATGTACATGGAGGAGGAGAAGAGGGCTTTGGCTAAAAATTAGATTTATGGAAATCTTTTTTTCCAGCTGGTTCTATTTCCAGTTCTTCCTTCCACTCAGACTTGCTTCTTCGCTTCCACTACTGATAGTGGTAAATTGTTCAGTAAAAGCACTAATGTTCTGTCACAGCACAGACAGAAGGTGACAAAAAGGATGTTTCTACCTCTCCTTGCTTATTTCTGCAGCTATGAGCTAAATAGTCACTGTCTTGCAGGCATGCAGGGAGCTGAGGAGAAGCAGGAAGGGAACCACCAGGGCATTCCCACTGTGCCCACTCAGCACAGGGTAGGTAGTTTACAGCTCGTGGTAGTTTCTGTTTTCTCCTCTTCTGGCTGGGATGACTCACAGTCACCTCTTGCACGGCTCTCCCAGCCTCCTGGGAAGATCCTTCCTCACCCAGGTAGCTCTTTCTCCCCTTGAATTTTGCTAGCTCTGTCCCTTTCTCTCCTATCCCTGCTCAGCTGTTGGAGATGTCTCCCCAGCAGCCCCGGGTTGGGATGGAGTCCTTCCATCTGCTTTGAGCTGCAGCTTAAAAGATGGAAGGACCTCAGCACATCCTTTAAAAAAGACACAGGAAAACTCTGAGTCATTTTTAGATTCTAAAAACTTGCTAAAAAATGAGCCTGGATGTGACAGTTGCAGCCCTGCAGAGGGTGGATGGGATGAAGTGTTGTTGTGACACTGTGATCTCTGCCACGGGAGAGCTGCTGCTGTTTTTTCCCAGGAGCTGCTCTCCCTGTGTGTCACTCAAAGTGGTGCAGGGGCCATACCTGTGGCACAGGCTGTGCTTATATATATTTAATAGAATCTCAGGCACCAGTTTTTGATCTGTGCTGTGTCATAGGCTTGGCTTTTTCACCATTCCTTTGCACACTACTGTTTCCACCATCCTCTCCTTGCCTGCAGGCCGAGGCAGAGCAGGATCTCTGGTCCCCTCTTCCATGTCCTGATCCCAAATCATGCTGAGGGCTGACTTCTGTACTGCAGCTTTGCTCTGTATATGTCTGAACAGCTTTGTGCCTCTCACTTGTCTGCCTCCCTCATCATGCAGGCACATAGGAGGCTCTCTGCAGGAAGAATGCTAAAAGAGTATTGTTTCAGCTTAAAAAAAATCTCCAACAATTATTTCCTTCCTGCTTTCACCAGACTGCATCTTCTGTGGGATGCTTAAGCTGCTGCCTGGAATGCAGCTGGTGCTCTCCCATCCCAGCAGCAGCCTGTCCAGCTTGTTCCTAGGGGTGCTCAGGTGTAAATGCCTTGGGAGGTGATTTTGGGCAGGTAACTTGTACTGGCTGTGAGTTTTTGTCCACTCAAACAGCTGCAGTCATGCTGGAAATGCCACCAGTGTGTGAGAGGGGGTAGGAGCCTGAGGCTGAAAAACTGACAAGGACACCCTCTGGTCCAGAGTGCTTGGGGCATAAGGAATTGTTAACAACAGGCAATTTAGGAAGAGACTTGCAGTGACATACCCAGCAGCCAAGATAATGCAGCACTAAAATGGCATTTGGAGTTGTGCATTTTATTTTATTGTGTGTGTGCATCTTCAATATCTCCTAGAATTTAATGTTGAGGGCTGGGGGAGGGAGAGGTTTTGGGTGTCTAAGGTGGGTTAGTAATGTTAACTGCAGTTTCTGCTGCTGCTCTGGCATTGGGGAAACACCTCATGAACAGATCTGGAATATCTCTGTGCTGGGAGAGTCCAGCTCTGCACTTGTGTAAATGGTTGTCTGCTGCAAAACTTTCTTTTGTTTGTTTGTTTGTTGGGTTTTTTTAGTCTGTGTGACCAGTACTTTTTGAGACCATGCACCTCAAATGAGCTAACTCTGTCCCACAATGAATTCAGAAAGTTTAGGGCTTAGTGAGTTGGAATAGCGCTAAGATTAGAAACGCATTTTATTGGAGAGGCTTGACAGGAATAGTAGTTAAATGTTGCAATCCCTTCTCAGGTGAGGAATTTACATAAGTATTAATGTGGCAGCACAGCAGGGGAGCAGCAAAACACACAAAAGTAAATGGGCATCTTTGCAGCAAGCCCTGGGTAAGAAGTTTTGGTGGTGTGAGGTGCTGCTGCTGTAGGCACAGCAGGGAGCAGAAATGGGGCATCCCCTGACCTGCCATGAGGGTTTAGTGGTGCACCTTCCTGGCCCCAGATTTCTGTGCTCGTAGATCCCACAGTGTTAAAAAACTTTAATCAGGCAGCTATTTTGTACCCTGATCAACTTTTCCTTGCTGTTTGGAGAACAGCAGCTGTGGGGGTTACTCACTGAATGAATCATAGGAGAAATTAGTAGTTGTCTCTATGAATTATCCCCTCACCCGCTTACCAGATTTCTGATTGGGGTTTTTGTGTTTGATGGTTTTTTTCATTATTTCTTAATTGTGTTTAACATTAGATTTTAGCTTAATGTGAATGTCTGGGGAAGTCCTGGTGATTTAGATACTTGTATAAATTGGCCCTCCTCTGTGGAAATTCAGCATTTTGAGCTATTGCACAGCGTTTAAATGAAATGTGTTTGGGGGTTTAATATGTATTACAATTTGTTCTGTTGAAAGAAACAAGAGCACTGCAAACCATTTGTCATTGTAACACCTCTAACTTTTTGCCAAGCTATGGCTGCATTTCTCTTTTGCTACCTGGCAGAGCTGCATTTAGACCTGGAGCAGGGGCAGACACCCTGCTCACCCTCAGAGAAGCATCTCCAGGTGCTTCTGGTGCTTCTGCATCATTGCAGATGATGAAGGTGTCAGGGATGGGCGTGCCTGACGCTTGGTGTGACCTTTCAAAGGAGCACTGCTGCCAGAGCAGGGCTCATGTGCTGAGGGAACTTCTCAAATCAACCTGTAACCACGTGCCAGCTGAAAAGTTGCAGTGCCTTGCTATTGGCCAGCTGGATTTTCCAAGAGCCACCAGCCTGTAGCTGATGGTTTCCAGACCTGAGGTCTAGTGCTTGAAATAAGTAGATATAAAAAGAAAATCAAACACCAATCATGAGCTTACATGTGCTGCATAAATGTCAAAAGAAAAAAAAAAAAGAAAAAAAAACCAACCAAACCCCTTTTATTTAATTATAAAGAACTTTGAATTGCTACTGGGTTATTTTTGTTCTTTTTCTTACTTTATATTTTTAATAAAATGCTTATTTTTAAATTTTTTAAAATTTTAAAGTATTTTTCAAAGTCTTGCGCTTGCATTTTTCCTTCCTGAGGGTTGCTGCCCTCCCTGCCTGGATCCACTGGAGCATTTCGGGGTTCTGCTGCCATCCCTGTCCTCCCTCCCTGCCTTCCCCTGGCAGGGCTGGAGCCTGGATGCTGCTCCGTGCTCACTGCAAGGAGCTGACCTGAGGAGACAGCGCACACCCCTGGGATTTCCTGCTCTCCACCTGCACTTTCCCCGCTCCTGCTGGCAGTGGTTTTATCTGCTGCTGAAACGTTTTAATTTTCCAATTGATCTGAGATTCAGCAGGAGGAAAGATGCCTCCTGGAGGAAGTTGGAGTGTGTGATGCCAAGGACTGTCCTGGCTGTTTTCAAGGATCAGTTTTGGTTGACCACAATTTCTCTCAGAGCAAAAGGGATTAACAAAAACTAATTTATTTTTTTTTCCCCCCCAGGATTTGAGCCACATAAATAAACAGTTAATGTAGCTTTTCTGAGAAGTGTGAGGAGATGTATTTGCCTTCCCTTGCAATTTTTAAATGTCTAGGATGTGGGGCAGCTCCTTTTACTGAACCCTGAAGCAACACAAGTGCTTCAGGAAATGTTAAAACACAGCACTTGTGGTGAGCTTTATGTTGCAATTATCCACTCAGGCTTTAAAAAAGTGACTGTCAGAAGTCCTTGTCTTTATTGCCAGCTGGAAAGATAAATGTAACCTCTTAAATGTTTCTTTGTTTCTTTTTGCTGATGGATTTTATTATTTTTTTTCGTTTGCTTGTTCCATCATTATTTATTTATTTTTAGCAAGAGAAAAATGATGGTGCTAGACTAACTGGTGGTAAACAAATTAGCTTTTCAGGAAGAAACTCCACTGCTTTGAACTCATAATCTTGCAGCAGGACATGGGAGTTTTGTAGGTTCTGTTGTACATTACACAGTATGAGACAACTGGAAGAAAAAATATCCAACTGGGACCTAAAACAACACAATAACAAAGAGGGCTCCTGCAAACCTCAGTGACAGCAATTCAGATTTTCTTTCCATTCTTATACACGGGCCTGCAAACTAGAGGAACAGAACTGTGGTCTGGGAAACTTTCCAGGATAATTTGCAAGCAAATGAGGGATGCAGCCCTGTCCCCCCTGGAGAGGCTCTCTGCTGCCTCCATCCTGCTCCAGGGAAGGGCCCGGGAGTGTCTCTGGGCTTGCTCAGCTGCCAGTGAAGCACCAGGCCCCTTGGCACACCCGCTGCTCGTTTTTAGGAAGATGCTTTCCCCATTTGTCCAGATATTGAATACATTCTTATAGACAATGCTTCTATATTAGGGCTTATTTTAAAAAAAAAAAAAAAATCAGATAAAACAGTGAAAGGGGATTTGTTGCTTGTCAGTGTCCCAGCAGATGGGTGGAGGACAGCACTGCCACAGTTTCCCTGGTCTCAGAAATTGTCCTGCCAGTGTGATGCACAAACCACAGACACTTGTGATAATATTTATCTTTTCACCTCTTGTTCTGGGCTTTACTCAAACTAAGTATATGTGAGAAAGCACTGGAAAGGGATAGCCATTGAATCCTCATTTTCTGGGTCAAATTTCCAGGCTATGAAGGTGAACAGCCAGGATTTTCTGGTTACGACATTTTCTTTCTTTTTTTTTTTTCTTTTTTTTTTTTTTTTTTTTTTTTTTTTTTTGGTGTTTTGGGGGTTTTTTAAAATTTTTTTTGAGTGCCTGCAGGCAGAAAAGAAGTGTTCACTGCCCTACAAAATCCTTCTTAAGTGTGAATCACAGCTATGATTTATTTTTAAATACACTGGTATACAGGTTAAGACAGAAAGGATCTGCTGCTTTTGCCTTTGGTACAATTACTTCTGTACTTTCTTACAATTACTTCTATACTTTCTACAATTCACAATGAATTCCAGAGTAACTGTAAGTCTTTGAATATGGAAGGAAATCCCACTGAGGCTTTAACAGAAAAAATTGTTTGATCACTTAAGTTTCAATAAAACTCAGATATTCTAAAAGTTTACACATTAAAAAAAAAAAAAAAGGCAGCAGAATGGCAGAGTCTTTAACACTGGCTTTTCTACATTTGGTCCCACTTGACTTGCTGAATTCACACAAAGCACAGGACACATCTGCAAAGCCTCCAGTCCCAGTGTGTCAGAGGATGTCCACTCATCTGGGAATTAGCCCTTCCCTTGGAAGGACCAGATGCAGAGAGGTTTGGATGCCTGGGCAGCCTCTCTTTTTTTGTGAAAACCTTTGTGCACGACCTTGAACAAGGAGCTGAGTCACCTGGAAGCTCATTTCCCATCTGCAAAGGGGGGATGATAAAAGCTCTGGCCACTAAAGCAGGACAGATTGTCGAAGGATGAAAGCTGTTGCAGGAGGCAGGAGATCAGTGCGTTCCACCAGTTTGTGTCTTTGGGAAAACGTTACTAAACACTTTCCCAAACCCAGCTGAACAGAGCTGTTGCCTGGGGAGGAACAAGAAGGGCAGAGAACCTCAAGGGGAGTGGGGGGTGGGAGCTGCCTGGGTGCTGCAGGAGATGCCTTGGCTTCCTTCCCAAAGCTCTGGAGATCCCAAACCCACGGATGCCCTGATGGCTTCGCAGCCCCGTGGGGAGGTCAGGGCTGTGCCCAAGTGCTCCTGTCCGTGCTGTGTCAGGGACACGGGGCTGTCCCTGCACATCCTGGGCCAATTTTGGTTTTCTTTGACTTCTGTTGTACTTCTTACCCATCCTCTGTTTTTGTAATGTAGTACAAGTGTAACCACTCAAAATCCATACAGACAGATTTTGCAGCAATATTGGTCTTTTCTAGTGAAAAGACTGGAAATCATTATTCTTTTTGACAGCCAAACTTCTCCAGAGAGTGAAAAGGAAGCATTATTCTTAAGTAATGAAGGGATTAAATGAAATTTCTCAAAGCAGTAATATATTCAGCTTCAGATTTGAAATGTTCAAAACATTACTCTATGACTGCAAAAAATTACTTTGGCCAATGTAAAATGCCAGGGAAGTTCTATCCTGGATGGTTTGTGATCTGGGGAAAGAACATGTTGTCTTATGTTGATGGTGCTCTCTCATATTTCTATAGCTGTATTTTTATTTATTAATTAATTTATTTACAAAAGTCAAATGCAAATACTTTCAGTAACTGGGAGAGAACTGTCTTGCGATCACTCTTTTTTTCTGCAAGTAGCAGAAAAAGCAAGCATAGAGGTTGGTGTTAAAATAGTTCCTTGCACCTCTCTTTAAGGATATCAGTCTTTTATACTATTCAAAAGGGAAGCAGAACAAAAACATTGTGGGCAATATTTTATAATAGAACAATGAGCTTGAATAGCTAGATTTAAAACGCCCTGTTTCATAAATATTTCAAAGAATCTTCACAGATTTAAACTTTGTTTTTTTTTTATCATTGCTTTCCTTAATATGCATCAGCTTTTAAGTTCCACTGCGAGAGAAAACTTCAGAGTGAAGGATGTTATTATCAGTATGCAGTGGCACTTTTATATACTGATTATAATGAAGCCTCTCCACATCACTTTCCTTCATGACTTTCATTTCTACACCTAAAATTAAAATGAATAAACGCACCTTTTGCTCGGCAAATATTTTTACAAGGTCAGCAATTGGTTGCTGAGTGTCAGAGTGCTTCAGGGTTTTTCTGGACGTGCCCAGTGATCGTGGTGACCAGTGGAGAGCCACATCCCTCTGGTTTTAAGCATATCTGTTCTCATAAGGGGCTGCTTGTGATCAGAGGCACTTGCTGCAATGCATGGTTTTCTGTGTCACAATTTTCCTCATCCTTTCCCATTTGCCTTGTTGCACCAGCTTTTGTTTCAATGCAGTTACAAACTCTGCTGATGGTCTGAGCTGCAGTGATCCTGGGAGTTCTTGAGTGGCAACAGCCTCTGGGGTCTGTTTAGATAATGTTGAGCAATATTAAAAAAAACCCAAATGGCAAGAGTTTGATATGCTGATGTATATATATATATACATACATATATATATATATATATATATAAAATAATAAATACTGTTGAATATCATCAGAACAGCACACAATGATCTGCTACTGAATCTTTTCTGCACTCTTCACAGAGGCAATAGAGGAATCTGAGTTGCAGGGGAAGGCTCTGCTTTGGAGAGCTTTCCCAGGTACCCCAGGGTGTGAATAATCCCTTTTGGCGACAGGCTGTTAAGGAATGCTCTAACTTGGTCTGCCTGCACTTGCAATCTGGTTATTTCCTGTTATTTATGATGTTTTGTTAATTGAATTTTCTTATTAGTAATAAATAATAGCCATATGCTGGCTTTCCCAGCTTTATTGTACAATAAGTGTTAATGCAGTGTGGCTGGTCAGTGCTTTCACACCCCTGACACGGAGTGTGAAGCTGGGAGAGTTAAAACAGTGAGAGTTCAGCTCCTTGTATAGTCTTCTATGTTACAGAAAGATCTCTTTAAAACTAAAGTGGAGTATTTCTGCAGTTTTAAAACACACCAGGTATTTTCAGGCATCTGTTTTTGGTTTATTGCTAAGAAACAAACTTAATAAATATAAATGAAGTTGAGCTTCATGCTTTTAGCAGATCCAAAGTGCTCCCTCTATGACTATAAAGCTGGTGTTGCCATCCCATATACCCTCATTAGATGGACCAGAAAGGCTGCAGAGTCATCTAGCTTTCAGATTATGACATATCATGCTTCCCTTTGGCAGGCTGGAAAAGATAGCAAGATTTGTTATTTACAGGATTTTTTTTTCTTGGGGCAGAGTTGTCCACTTGCCATCAGAACATCCATGAGCATTAGGTGTACACTGATTTATCTTACTTTTTCCCCCCTGTATAATATTTTAATACTAGGATTCTTGGGCTGGTGTGTGATATTTATTTATCTGTTTATTTTTAATTCTCCTGGCCTGTTTTCTGAGTGGAAGGGCAGTCCATCAGGCTGGCATGGAGCGTGCCCACAGCAGCAGGCCCTGCACTAAAGCACCCCACCTCTGGGAATGGGGGGAGCAGGGTTATCACCTCAATCCACCTCAGCTGTGCTGCTTTCTCACAGCCGCTATAAATACAGCCTTGATTGGCACGGTGAAGGATTGTATTTTTGGTACTGCAGGTACACACAGGGCTGCAGTTTAACACAACCACGTGCTGCTGATTTCCAAGGGAGATCCTCACCTTGATTCCAGCGCCTCCAGGCCGGTGGGTGCTGGGCAGGGACACGGGCAGCACTGAGGCTGGGTGGGCTCCAGAGGGGCTCTGGACATCAGAGGGATGGAAACCTGGCTGGGTGTGGGGTCCATCCTGGGGATGGCTGCTTCCCTGTGCCTCCCGGCTGAGGAGCTCTGGGCACAGGTTCAGAATTGCTCTTTGCTCAGCTGCATCTCTGCCTCACTCCCTGCCTCCATCCCCTCTCCTCTTTGGCTTCCTAATCTGATTTATCAGCCACCTCCCTGTGAAGTGCAGGATTAGCTTTTGTGTGGTATTTCAAGCACTGTACTCATGTTGAAGATACTTTGTAAGGTAAATAAGGCATACTCCAATATCAGGGATGCATTGCTAGCCCCTGGTGCTTCACCTGACATCTTCTTCTGTAAAAAATGCTTGCCACTGCAGTTTCAAAATGACCCTTTATTTTGTACAGCTTTTTAGTGTGGTGACTTTCAAGATCATCTCCATGTAGTTCTGGGTTTTATTTGTGATCAGTAAGCAATTAAGTCTTTGATATGTTTCTTTTGATTACAGTGGGAATGTATTTCTCCACAGACAGAGTTGACTGAAATTGTTTTGTGTTTCCAGTAGTGTAGACATGTAACAGTCTGCAGATTGCTTGATAATTGTCTGGTGGGTAAAATTACAAAAGATAAAAATTGTGAAATTAAAAGATCATTTAAATTATAGCCCTTTGTTCTACCTTGTTAGTTAACATTCCAAACAATGATGTACAAACTGCATAATTTATTGTGTGAAAACGTACCCAGTGTGGCACAATCTGTGTACCAGTTGACACTATTTATATCAAAAGGGACATTGCAATAGCTGGAAGAGCCCCTGTTCCCAGCTAAGCATTTCCAGTGTGGCTCTAAGTTATTGATTTACATTCATTCTCTATTAACCTATTATGAGTTCATCTGCTGCTTCCAGCTCTCGTATCATGTTGATGTACTCCTAATTTTCCAAACTGAATGGTGATTTACTTCAAAGATGTTGGGATGAATTGCTCTCCAGTGAATATCTGAAAGCCTCTTATGCCCCAGATAACCTCTTTGATTTGAAATCTGCATTGTGAGCTCTGGTACATAACAAGCCCAGCAGCAGTTCCTTGGTAATCCTGGAAATGTCTCTTTCCTTTCTGTCCATTCCAATCTGCTGAATAAATGCTTGTATTTCCAAAAAGAGCATTTTTGAGATAACGTGCTCCGTGTCTGAGGACGGAATGACCATCCCTGTTTAGTAGGGAGACCCCATCTGCAAAGTACTTTGAATTTACTGGGTACTCTATGTGATGTAATTACACTTGGTGGCTCTTTTAGGCTTACTCTGCTTGAGTGCATTTTGTTTTGCCCTAAAATACATGTTTGCATATTGTGCAACCACTGGGGAACCCACAGAACCATACAGGAATGAAGTTACTTCTAAAAGTGCATTTTCCCAGTTACCTTACATGGTGAAATAAATTTGGAGAATGTTTGAATTGGAAGCTGTGACTTAGAAATCATTTTTGAGAAAATTATAATGCAGTAGTAGAGTGAGAGAATTATACGAATACTATAATGGAGAGAAATTCTATGTTCTTAGATTTGACCGGTTTTGAAGACATCTAGTTTGATCAGCACTGAGTGTGATACAGTATTTCACCTTTTCTCTGGAATTATAAAAGTATCACTCTGATGCTTTGTGTTGTTGACTCAGTGAAGATGGTTTTACCAGCACCCATGATGAATGCAATTAGTGTCTCACAGTTGTCTTGTTGTTTTGAACAACTCCGTGTTTCTTTTCCCGAGGCTGTCTAAGCCACTGAGCCAAGTAATTCCTCCCTAATGTGGATGATACCCCCAGGGCCCCGGAGAGATGCAGCGGGTGATGTGGGCGGGTTCTGGTGACATTAGTGGTGACAGCTCCTCTCCGTGCCCCACAGAGGTGGCAGCTGTGGATGGTGGCAGGGGACAGTTGTGTGCTGTCTGTCCTGGCACCCCAGAGCAGGGAGAGCCTGCGCTGGGAGCTCTGGTGAGAGTCTGGGATTGACTGGTCCTGCTGAGTCCCTCAAGGGTGACAAAAGGTGCCAAAGCTGCGGGCTCAGTGGGAGACAGGGCTTTTGGGCTCGAGCCTGCCGCTGCAGGGAGAGCTCAGCAGGACCCTGCCGTCACCAGGCAGTGTCTCCTGCTGGCATATGGAGGCTCTCGGTGTTCAGCCAAGAGCTGCTGGGCTCACTGGGGCATCTGCTCGTGGGACAGGGCTCCTGATGAGCCTAGCCTTGTAACACAAGGTCCCTCTTCGTTTCTAGTCTCAGGGGACACATTTTCCCTCTTGTGTGCAGCCACCAAGGGTTCCTCAGTGCTGTTACACTTCAGTGGCAGTGCCACCCTGTGTGAAATCCCTCCTGGATGCTGCCACTGCTGAGCTGGACTCCAGGCTGCTTTAACTTGGGGTGTGAGGAGACTGATCCAGATTCTACTGTGCAACTGAGGCAGAACAGAAAGTGTTCAAAATAAAATGTGCTCATCCTTTCCTTCCTTACTCCCCAGTCCTCACCCTGATCTCCAGGAGCACCACGTGATGTCCAGATGGTTGTGAGTAGTTAAATTGTGAGGACAGGATCTCTTCCAAGTACTGTAATACCATGTAACCTAACTCAAATATGTATTGTAGCTCAGAGGCAACATCTCAGTTTATTCTATTAAAGTATAATTAATTACCATTTCAATAGGGCTACTAGGTATATGTATTCACCCAGTGCACTGAAAAATAATAACAAAGCTTCTTATTATCCAACAGATGATGTTATACATTGTGGATGCAGTCTATTAATATGGAAATACTGGCACATTCATCCAGGATAATTTGTATGGTGTGTTTCCTGGCCTAATAATGAAAAAAGTAGGTTAGCTTCCAAGTTTTCTGAGATGGGAATTAAAGCTTTATAGCAAGAAAATCTTTGATAGTTTTGCACAAATGGCTGAAACCTGCAAACCTTGCATATTTAAAATGGTTTATTCCACAGTGATGACTTGGAGATATTTCTAATTAATTGGAGTAGTACATCACCGCTGAATTTCCTTGGCTTTCCCATTATCTCACTGTGGTTTGCAATTTAATGGAATTAAAAAGCATTGAAAGATACAGCATACCAAACATGGTGTAATCTGAGAAAATATGAGCTTATAAGGAGATTTTATAAAATGTAGTTTACAGAAGATTATGCAAAACAGTTTTCTCCTTCAGGAAGCATTAAATCAAGCATTGAGCATTTCAGGTGCTTTATGGTTGCTAGAGAGTGTATAGTGTGGGGTGGCTATAAATACTGAACTGTTAGGTCTGAGCCTGGCCAGCATTTTGCCAAAGGTATATTTGTGAAGCAGCTGTTGTATTTATGACCACCTCTAAGATGGTTTCAGTGTTTAATCAATATCTGTTC
This sequence comes from Pyrgilauda ruficollis, assembly GCF_017590135.1. Taxonomy (NCBI): domain Eukaryota; kingdom Metazoa; phylum Chordata; class Aves; order Passeriformes; family Passeridae; genus Pyrgilauda; species Pyrgilauda ruficollis. The sequence goes on along the minus strand of NW_024528821.1, from coordinate 13,663,794 downwards.
CAGCCATCAAAATGACGATCTTCCTTTCGGAGCGTTGCTTCTGTGCCAGCACAAGTGTGAGGTGCTGAGCTGTGTTTCTGGAATACAAAGATTGCCATGTTGCACTGGAGCTGATGTCCATCAAATGTCAGGCTCTCAAGGAGCACCTGTGCTGCAGGCTAAGGTGTGACAGCATCACGTGAGACTCCATTCCCGTCAGCCAAAGGCCCTGACAGCCCACTGCCCATCCCTTCTCCCCTGACCTGTTCCACCTCTTCCTCCTCCAGCTGATTGTCCCAGTTCCACGTTGCTCTGGCTGTAGTGTGGAGGCAGATAGACACTGGCAGTGAGGAGGCAGAATGACAAGCACAAACTTGGCCAGTATTGCAGGGGTTTTTTTAATTCTCACCCCAGCCCTTGTGATGTCTGGGGAGAGGCACTGAGTATTTGAGCCTTCGTTTCTGGGTGATGCTTTGTGCTTGTGCAAAGTTCATTTCTGATGGAATTCTGTGCATTGCTTACTGTCATTTTGTATTGTTCAGAGAAAACACATCCTTGAGCTCTCCTGCTGTGCAGGAATAAATTCTTTTAAAGACTGTGCACTTCTCCAATGCTTTCAGTATCTCTTCAGCTAAATCTCGCAGCCGTGGTCTCTCACCCAGCAGACATCTTGCCCCCAGATGCTCAGATAGTAACTTTTAAAATACAGCACACCTTGGTAGTAGTTGGTTGTCAGAAGAGTTATGTCCTCTAAAATGTTTTCTGAAAGAATGGTAATTGTGCATATGAAGCTTCCTTTTAGGTTTTCTGCTGTTTTGCTTTGCCCATTTAATATTTGACTGTCCTCCACCTGATGGCACATAGGTGTTCTGCTTAAAGAGGAGAGACTTTGCTTTTCCTGCTTCTGATCTGTTAAAGCTTTGTCTCCCGTGCTAAAAATGGAGAGTGTTGTATATGCTGGACCTTTTTGTTTGCCTTATGAACACCTGTGGTCCACAAGCTGTGCTGAAACTGTCACATTTTTATTTTTTGAGAGGAGTAATGTCTGACAGAGTCACAAATTCAGAGAGGGGCTGAGCATGCTCTAGTTCTGTCCTTGTGCATGGTTGTGAAGATGGGAGAAACGTTTTATTGTGGGCCTGTTTGTAGGCACGTTTTGCAAGAAGTTCTTGATTTTATTTTAGAATCAGAAATGCGGCTGAAGAAAATGAAATCAGGGTGTGAAGAACATGCTGTTATTGGAAGGAGTGGCAGCTTGTATTTGCTTGACAATTTTGTGAGTCTTTATAAAGGTAATAGAAATGCTGATGGCTAGATAGGCCTGCTATTTGAGTGTTTTAAATGCTTATTTATTTTTAAAAGTGGACTCAAACAATTGCTTTGTAGTGTGATGAATTATGTATGCAAATAAATAAATTTGGTCTGATGAAATCCCAGTAAGAAGACAAAAACTATTAGGGACTTGGCTTCTGTAGAATTTCTAACAAGGCTTGACAACACAGGAGTTTAAGGGGAAAAAAAAGTTATCTGAAATCCTGTTTACTCATAGTAGTCTGTTCAAATTCCATTGCAGAAATGAGAATTGTTTTAGCATTCCCAGTCCTTGTTTTTTTAATGTTTGTTTGCAGAAATAAAATTAGATTGATCTCAAAATAATCAGTTTTCTTTCTTTTTAATATGACATTATTTTCTGTGTGAAATGACATGCTTTCATAAAAGTAAACGTTGGACTATTCTGAGCCATCCCATTTCCTGGAGAACAGGGAAACCTGGTAGGAGTATGGGCAGGTAAGAGAGCTGCAGAAGGTGGAAGGAGAAGAGGGTGCAGGTGTGCCCTCATCCTCACCCCCAGGTGAGGGGTGCAGCACTGTGGGGTGGAAGGCATTCAGGACAAGCTAAATCCCCTCTTTTAGGAGCACAGCTGGCTTGCACTCTGTCCCAAAGCAGATGCCATCCAAAGATGCCCTCCAAGTAAGTCTTGCACTGTTTCAAAGAGGAAAAAGATGCTCCCACATAGAAGCTTTGGAGATGAAGCATGTTCATTGGAGTGAGTGACAGGCTGGGCATGACCTCCTCCTCAAAGCTTTGGATTTGGGGATTTCTGCTGCCAGCATGCTTTAAAGGGTAAGGAGCAGTGCTGCTCATTAACTAGTAAAAATTGAGCTGACTTCAAGTGGTGCTTGGAAACATTAACTATCAGAGTTTGGATTCATGCCCTTGAAGAAAAACGAGTTCTGTGTTAGTTTTCCAGTTTTCATTAATAATTCTCCTTCTCCTGAAATAATGGTTCAGCTCAGGAGCTGTGAACAGCTTTGGGCAGATGGAGCACTCTGGAGGCCAGTGCTGTAAACCAGGAGTCTTTTGGGGACACATGACCAGCTCTGGGGGGGTGCTGGGTCTGGCATGGCCAGCAGGTTTGGGAAACCCTGGGAAGCCCCTGTCACTGTTGTGACTGCACTGGCAGAGATCAAAGGACCAGCTCTTGATGAATTTCTAAACACTCTACTCCAGCATCTGCCTCACAGTGGCCACCACCAGCTGTGATGGCAGCACCCTTCATCATCCTTCTCCCCACATCTCTTCTTTCACCACAGTGGAAGCTCAGCCTTCTCCTGGCTTTCTGAACCCTCACTGGCACCTTTTTAGGGCTGCTGTGGCTTTGACTCTCAGCTCAGTGCTGAGGTGTGGATCTGAGATAGCACTTTGGACCTGTCTGCAGCCTGGACCCCTCTCCAGCTGCCCTGGGTGCAATCACTCCCTGCCATTTGGAGTCTGAACACAGGACCCTGGCAATGTGCCCCACCTCCAGTTTTGGGCTGGGAAGTCTCTGGGCACATAACAGGTATGTATGGGCATGTGCTGACAGGCAGAGGGCTGGAAAGCTTCCAGGATTTCCCTTATTCAATTGGAAAACTTGTCAGTGTCCCTGTACCACTGCTGAAGCTGTCCAGACAAAAGTTGTGTCAGTGCCAAATGCTGTTGTCAGTCTGATCCTGTGTCATTGATGAACAGGTCTGAGAGTAACCAAATGGTTAATCTGCCCTGTAGATAGATATGCTTTTAGATATAGTAAGACCTGCCTCTTTTATAAAATTAGAACATGAATGTGCACAGGAATTATATAACTGAGAAGTGAATACTGTATATGGGAACATGGTGGTTTAATATATCTTGGAGGCTTTGATTGTTCTCCTTTCTGTCCTTTTGGTAGTTTATGGAAACATATGAAAAGTTTTCAAACAACCTTTGAAATTATCGTGTAACCTATGTAGCTGATCATCATTTTCTGTTCCCTGAGCCAGCAGTGTTTAAGGATTCATAATTCAAAAATTGTATTTCAAAAATTGTCAGTGGCTTCACTATATGAAATTTTAAATATTCTGAATCTACTTCTGGCATTCAGTGGTTGTGTTTGTTCATTCAAATGTAATGGATATTCAATAGCACCTATTATCAGCTTGATACAGAAAATATACTTGGGTAATTACATATGCCTACACTTGATATAAATTTAAATCTTTTCTTGCCAAGAGGTCTGGTAAAAAACAACACATTTTATGAAGATTCAGTTCAGAATTTTTGAATTCATGAAAGAGAGGTTTGTGGGCGAAAGAAGGATCCACCTCCCTGGTGCACAAAGCAGGGTGTCAGTTCTCTACTTCTAGCAATCCTTTCTGTGCTCTTTGAATCATCTTCTGTGTTTCACTGGCTTGCAGAGATTGCAACCTCTGTGCACCAGAAGTACCTGAGCGTTTTTCAGAAGTGGACACAGAAATGGATGGTATTGATAGCAACGTGCTGTTTATGGTGTTTTTAATTTAAAGAGTATATATTTCACCTGCTTAACTGATCCAATATAAAAAGCTGGATCCTATTTCCTACAGGCTGGGACTTGGGCACTCTGAGGGACAGCTGCTCTGAGGGACTGCTGGTGTAAAAGCTGTGCAGTGCTGAGTGTCTCTGCAGAGAGCTGGCTCTCTCTCAGTGCTGACCAGGCAGGTGACTGTAAGGATCAGGAGCTGCTGAAAAAACCCCTCTGTTTGGGTTTTCTGTTTTCTGCTCCCCCAGGCTCTGAGCCAGGAAGGAGCACGGTTCACTGAGCTGGTGAAGGATGCCAGGGAGGGGAGCAGTTTTGCTGAGCTCACACTATGTTTGAGACTGCCTGAAACTCCAGTGAACTTTATTTTCACAATGGCCAAGCAGTTCCTTTAGGTCAGGGATAGGAAACTGTGTTTGGTGTGAAGGCAAGAATTTTAATCAGACTTTATTTATCATTCTGTGAATTAACACCTGGAAAGAAGAATTACATTTTGGAAACTGACTGCATTCATAGGAACTGCTATAATATATCTTATGCTGCCATAGCAACATAGGAGTGCACTGAGTTGGAAATCTCCCAGTTATTAGAAAACCTGAATTAAGCCAAATATTGAACAACTGGTGTTTGCATAACACCCAAAGTTCTGCCTTCTCTCACGAGGTTTTGACCTTGTTTCAGGTAAAGGGAATCAAAAGAAGGGAATCAAATCCTTGGTTCTCAAGAATCAGGCTTGCCTGAGAGAAACAATTTATTTTATGCTGAAGAGTATGAGAATAGCTGTGCTGTGGTAGTGTATGGCAAGTCAGATTTGTGAACATATATTTAGGCTGCTGACTGTGCTCAAAGCTGTCTTGCAGAATATTTTAAAAGGTTGTGAAGAATGGCAAGAAAAACTAAATTCTCTACCTTACGTTCCCTTTATGTGAAACAAAGATGCTTATGTTTATTTCTGCATAATGGAATGTGAAACAAAAATTTTTGTGAAAAAGGAGTTTTCTGAAAGGTGAGAAAATAGCAAGAATGTAATATTAGCAAAGACTCTAATGAATTATTTGGTTTCCACCTAATATTTGAGGAGAGTACTGAGACTGGTTTAGAAAATATTGTGAGGTCAAGACTTCTATATTGCTTTCTGTATGAAATAACTCTCCACTAGGATAAAAAAGAAGAACACTTCCTATGGCATGTTAATGGGAAGGAATTTTTGGAAAATATTTATTGGGACAATTTCATTTGGGAAACACCCTTCCATTACTCTAATGCCAGGAAGAATAATTCTGTGAGCTCTCAGGGCATGTGGAAAAACCTCATTTTTCTTGTGTTGTCAGCGACAACACAAGATCATGTGGAAGAAGGAAATGTGTTGTGATATTGCTTTATTTTTAATCTTATTTTTGCTGATCTTTCTTATTTTAAACTTTATTAATGTATCTATTGTAGTTTGATCTTTTGTCAGAGATTGCTAATATGTCTCCAGACAATCTTTTCTGCTGTGATCTTATAAATACCTTGTTGCAATATCCATAAAAAACATCTGTGGGCTTTAATAAAGTTTTATTTGTTATGAACTTATTTGCCTGAAGCGCAGAGTTCTGAAAGTATAATTTTAGTGCTGCTTTTCAAAAGCTTTCAAAATACTCATGATTGAGGGGATGAGGAAATTTTTTCTTCCTATTTTGCAGTGCTCCTTGCAGTCGTCAATAATGTTTTTTAAGAAATCCAGGTAATAGTACAAGTGCTGAACAAAAAGTGCAAGTGCAGCTGTTTCTGAAAGTTCTGCTAAGGCACTGATAAATCTGTTGGCTTCCAGTAACACTGCAGTGCCATTAGACTGAAATATTGGTAATTGCAATTAAACTTCGATTATTTCCCGTACGCTTTCTTCTCACAGCGCCTTTTGATGTACTCCCTTTTCTTTAATTCAGTTTCTTCCTTTCTCCAGTTGACTCTTGGGCATTCCAGTTGGCTGCATCACCTCTTTTTCCAGCAGAGAACTTTTCCCAGCGCTGCTGCAGGGCTTGGGCCATCAGAAGCTGATTTTCCTCTCTGGAGCAGCTTTGTGACCTCTCCTGTCAGTGTGGCTCTATCGTGTCCTCATTGTACATGCTGTGTGTATCTGTCACATACACAGCGCATGCAATGTGGACATAATGGAGCTCAGTGGCCACCTGAGAAGAGAGAAATACCTGCAAGAGATGTTGTGCACCTGCTTATGTTTTGGATTTTTAATTTTTTTTTTTTTTGTCGTTGTTGTCTTTCACTATGATATTTTCTGAAAAATCCTCTTTGCCCAGGATCCTTCTCCTGGGAAGCTGAGAAGCCTCAGAGGAAAAGAAAAGCAATATTATCTGATTTGCTTCTCCTGTTTAGCTGCTTTGGAATGTGGCAGGCGCATGTTTGATTGGGTCCATGTGAATTGCTTTTTCTTAATGACCAATCCCAGCCAGCTGTGTCAGACTCTCTGAGAGCCACGGGTTTTTATTATTCATTCTTTCCTACCTTTCTGATGTATCCTTTTCTCTATTCTTTAGTATAGTTTTAGTATAGCATTTTCTTTTAATATAATATAATATCATAATATAATAAATCAGCCTTCTAAGAATACGGAGTCAGATTCATCTCTTCCCTCGTCCTGGGACCCTCCCAAACACAACAGTTGCTGCAGTACTTTAAAGCTTCCTTGGTGTGCATTTGTGCTGTTCTTGTCCAAAATTTGTGTTGCAGATGCAGGAAAATAAGGCATTAGACCTCAGAGGGTCATTGCAGTTTTCCAGATCTCCACAAAAGAATTTTTTTGCAGGACCTAAATAATAGCAGGAATCTAATTTTGGCTCCTAACAGCAAGGTGATTCACTTTGGGTACATGTATTCTATTAGTGTATTTTGTGGTGTTTAATTTTTTTGCACATTCTGTGCTTTATACTATCACTGAGAATTTGGGGAAAACAAACCTGTGTTTCTCAAGTAACAAGAAAATGTTGTGTAAATCTTGTATCAATATTTAAGTTTGGGGTTTGTTGTTATTGTTGTTTCTTGTTTTGTTTTTATTTCTGTTTGGTCCTTTTATTTTAAAAACCAAAAGAGCAAAGCAAAACCAAATCTTCTGGTTTGTTTTAAATAAAAAAAGACCAAAGCCCTATCATTTATATCCTAGCTTTTTACAATGTTATTCCACGAGAAGTTTTTAAATGTTCTTTTTTTTTCAAGCAGCTGTACTCACTCATCTACAGTAGCAAACACAGAACCATGTTCCATGTTTTCTCTGCCATGAATTAACACTTTTAAATGACGGCTTTTTTTCACTAGGTGATTTTGACAAACTGAACATTTGTGTGAATAGCAGTTACCCCTGGTAAGTGCTAAAATACAAGGAATTAGATATTTAAAAGTGAAATTTATTGCAGGGGCAAAATATTGCACCTGAGGTGACTTGTGAAGGCTGCAAAAATGAAAGTCCATTCTCAGCTGGATAAAGCCTGAATCTGTAGTGGCCCAAGATCTGCTTTCAGGAGCTGAAACCCTGCTCAAGAACAGGAATTGTGCTCTTTATTCTGTGCTAAAATTTAAAAAGGAGGGATGTGTGGTGGCATGGGACACATTTTGAGAGTCAGTGAGGATGTGCCAACAAACAACTCTCTCGGGGGAGCTGCACTGTGGGAGTATCATCTCAGCATCCTCATCTCACTGCCTGCCCTGAGCCTACATGAATACAAATAAAGACCTGACATGGGATGATGAAAATTAGTTTCTGATGTTTGAAGAAAAAGTGCACCCAGTGCAGAGAGTATCAGGACAGCAGTGCTTTGCTTCCAGGTGTTTTCCCAAGAGGAGCTGGGTGTGACCCCTCAAAGCTCAGTCCTGCAGGTGCTGGCTGTGGCTGGTGGGAGCTGATGGAGCTCCTCTGACCTCGCTCTGTGCCCCACTCTACTGAAGGACTCCTTGAGGGCTGGGACTCTCCTCTGCCAGGGTAGTTTTGCTCTCACTGGATTATTTTTTATTCTTCCCTATAAATCACTATTTTCATTAATCCAATTGCTGGAAAAGGATTATAGCCTCAGAATAAAATTCAGTCGTAATTAAAAATGTAAAAGCTGCTTATGTTTTTAGGCCAAAGTTATTAGAGGAAGGTATCAACCTACCAATATTAATACCCCAATCTCAGCTGGGAGGCTGTTATCATGATGAAAGTGCCTGATAATAGCCCGGTTACTGAATATTTTATTGCAGATAACTTCTGCTTGTGTTTGCCTCTCATTTACGTGCACCATAAGCTATCCACAGCAGCCTGCCTCTCATGTGCTTTGTGGGCATCCTGGTTTTTTCACATTTCAGGAAAATTCTTTTTTTTAAGAGCTAATCTAGCAATACTGTAAAAGCAAGAAGAGTTTGTGACAGACTGTTCCGGGCACAAGGGCTGTGGGAATCACCTCTGTAAGAGGATTGAGGCATATTCCAGTCTTCAACATCTGCATCTTAAGCCATCTTTTCATAATGAATACTCCCTTATCAAATATCCTTTCTGCGTTTGTAGTTTCCATCAAACCCTATCTGGATAAAGAAAAATGGCAAACTGGAACAGCTCTCAGCCATCCCATTATTCATGCCATGTGCCCAGCTTTCAGGCATGCAATTGTCTGTGTATTCCATTTGCAAGCCTGCTTTGTCACTCTTTGAGTAGAGCACTTTTTAATTATCTCTTTATAATTAAATCAGTTGAGGGGCTAGAGTCACCTCTTATTGTTTTTAATCCAAAGATTGAAACTTTCTTTGACCTTTGATTTCTTCAAATGGGAGGTGTTTCATTTTGTCTCTGGTGTTTTGAATGAAATGGATTTTCTGTGAAGGAAAGGATGCTGAAATACTTATTCCCTGATGGAGGATTTAGATGAAAAATTATGGACCCACATGACTCTCAAACTGCATTATTCAGAGTCTCCTCCACCTAGACTTTGCTCAACTTTGCAGACTCAAACATCCTTCACCTGACAGTCTGTGGCATTTGGTCCTCTGATGGTAAATGAGTTTTGCATCTGAAGCAGTGAATGAAATCATTTAGAGCATCAGTGCTAAACTGCAAAAGGGATGGAAACAAATTACCTCCGAAATATCCATTTACTACAGCGAGTTTTCAATGAAGAAAGCTCTTTCTGATGTTCCTTTCTGGTTTAGGTATGGTTTTTTTGATGGTTTTTCTTTTTTCTCCTTCCTTGATTTGTTTTCCCAGTTCCTTTTCATGGAGATATTTTGATCTTTCCTTTCACTAATGGCGTATTTGTGATCTTTGTTCTCCTCCAAGTGGCCCCATGTAGCTTGTGCTTCACTTTTCTGGGGTGTCAGGAGCAATGCTGACTTTCTTCTCTGACTTAGGGCAGCTTTCTGTTCTCTATCCAGGGTTGCTGGTGTCCCAGGCAGGTGCTGAGGTGCTGATTTGTGTTTCCCTTGGCTCCTTTTTCTCTTGCTCTGTGCTGGGGTTCAGCTGCTCGTGTTCAGCCTGGCAGTGATGGTTATATTCTGGGGTGCCTGATGGCAGCACCAGCTGCTAGTCCAAGTTATTTCAAAATGTTTATTTACATAAAATAAATTTAGTCTCTAGGTTGCGCTGAGGAATTCTCTGTATCTCTAGTCTGTTCTAGCAAGAAAGATGCTGTGCCAGAAAAAGATTTCATAAGAGGCAGCATTAAAGGACTACATGTTTTTACTGCTGTGCACAGCTGAGGAATTCCAAATTTAGTATTGTCTGCATGTGGTGGAAAAATACAAACTTGGGGAAAAAAAGGGCTAAAAAAAGAGAAATGCAAAGATTCAGCAGAGTGTTCCTTCATGTGTTTCCACTGTAGAAGTCTTGAACCTCAGTGAAGTGCTGATTTTTCCGCTGCTAACACGCTTGCAGCTCTGCTGGGTACAGTATGAAATTTGTTTCTTGCTGTCAACAGCCTTGCTCTACTCTTGTTTTTGGGAGCAGGAGCCTTTCACTTGTGCAGGGCTGGTGAAGGGGAATGAGCGATGGCGACTGAAGCCTGAAATACAGAGAGAACTTGAAACTTTGCCTGTTGCCCTAAATAACCACAAAAGAACAGCTCTGCAAACCTCTACCTTCCACATGTTCTGGTCCCCTTCCCTAAAGCTGGATGTCGAGCAGGAACCTGAACTGCCAAGCACCTTTATCTGCATAAATCCCTTCTGCCAGGGAGTGAGAGGTGCTCCCTGTGCCCTGGCTCCCAGGCAGCAGCAGGGTCTCACTTTCTGCCTGTGCCCTGGCTGCTCTGCTGCTGCCTCTGCAGAGAGGGGGCTGCTTCAACCTGTCCAGTTTGCCAGTGGTTTGTGAGTGTGTCCTGCTGTTGGGAGTCCTTCATTCTGCACCCCTCTAATTGTTTTCTCTTGCTGGAGACCAGCTGGATCGGGAGCGCTGAGCAGAGGAAGGTGGGTGTGTGTAAGGAGGGTTTGATGTGGTGTGGTGCTGGTTCCTGCCCTGTTGGTGTTTGAGAAAACAGCGGTGGAGTGGTGTGGTGGTGTGCTGGGAGGAGGGGATGCCTTTCACCTTTATAATGCTGGACCTCTTTTTTGACAAAGCCAAGCTCTGGAGTAGATATAGAATCAGAGAAGCATTTAGGGTGGAAAACTGCCTTAAGATCATCGAGCCCACTAAACCTTCACTCTGCACCACTTCCTGAGCAGCAACTCCTACCTCAGGTGCTGCAAAGCCACGCTCTGCTGCTGAGTCCTGTCTGCAGAAAAGAAACATCTGCAGGTCCAGGCTGTGCCCAGGGGAATGGCCCTGGATTTAGTTCTACCTCCTTGCACTGCAGGCTGGGAGGGTTGAAGCTGCCTTGCAGCCTGAAGGGTGCAAAGAAATGAGCTGTGTCTGGGCAGCCGCTGAGGCTGACCTTGTCTAGAAATTCTCATCTCCCCAGGAGTGTCTCTGGGCAATGTGGTCTCACCCCAAAGGAGTCCTCACTGGCCCCTTTCCTTTAGGAAAAGGAGATTTAGGATTAGGAGAGACTGGGGCTGCTTGTGAAGGCTGAGGGACAGGGTCCAGGGAGAGGGTGGCTTCCAGGGCACATTCCTGCAGCTCTACATTTGTTCCATTCTTGTTGAGTCATTGTTTTCTGATAGTTTGTTGTTATTTTCTGTATTTTTATTACAGTCCATTTTCTTTTCTCTTTTTTCCCCTTTCTCCATCATTTCCTTCTCACTCTTACTGGACTATGCTTTGCATGAGAAATGTTGTGTTAGAACTACAACATATTTTTGTTTTGAGCTTTCTCCTATCCATCAATTAGAAAAGCTGTAGGGCTTTTTAATTACTCTGTCAATGAGGAACAAAGTTTCTTTTGTATTATTTTGTCATGCTTCCTTGAACAACTTTAAAATTGTAATAGTCTAACTTTCACTGTGGGCTTTTTTGTCTTATGCTGAAAATGTGGATTTGAAGTTGCATAGGTATATCCCCAAAGGCTGTGCACAAATGAATTCACTGCTATTGATGAGCATTCAAACTGACAAAAACACTGACACTGAGACTTACGTGTTGAAAAAGGACAGAACACAAATAATTTAAATATTTTTCTCATGTTTGAGTAAATTTGTGGTGTCTGATTGAGCTGGTTAGCAAAATAAAGACAGATGGCAATGAATTCATTCCAACACATTTTCATTACAGTACAGCTATTCTGACTTCTCACAGCCCCTGTGAAAATTATTTTCTTGTTTAAATTTCCCTTGCTGCTGCTGTCCACACCCTGTCCAGGGAATTCAGAGGTAGTGTGATAGAATATGCATGGAGAATGATTTTTGTTTGCAAAATAAAAATTAAAATAACTGAATGAGGAGCCGCCTTTAACCAGATATTATTCAGTGGCGCAGTGAGTAAGAATTTTATTCCTTCTCCTTTAAAGTTCATATCAAAACTTTAACAGGATTAGAACAGAGTTTATCATAATTGAATTTTAGTCAGGCACTTTTCAAATTTGGAAGATGACACAGTAATTTTCAGTCCTGTCTTCATTAGGAGAGTGAGAACATTGCTGCTAACACAAGAAATGAGCAGCAAGAGCAGGCACTGGCCCTGGCCTGCCTGTGCATCCCCCAGCAGCCCACCTGCTTGTCTGGGCACTGCCAGGGTGATGGGGCCATCGTTTCTGTGTGTGGGAATGCTCAGAAAATACGTTCTGATGGAAAGTTTAAACAGTTTATAGGCCCCAGCAGAAAAAGGGGAGAGGAGAAAATGCCCTGCAAGGACTGTAACCACCTGTAATTGATGCTTTGTCCAATGACTCTGGTATTCTTGAAGCTTCTGTCTTAAACAAATATAATCTTTAATGTTTTAATCTTAATGCAATAGTTGTTTTATCTAGTAATTTCATATATGGCTTTAAAGGAATATTTGAATCTGGCCTCATTCCTTTGACATATTTCAAAAGTGCCCATTGTCTTGGTACTTTCCATATGCAGAAGATACTGAAATCAAAATATATTGCTGGAAACATAGCACTCAAGGTCTGTGTGAAAAAATGTGCAAAAAACCACAAGAGTAAAGCAGTATTCACTGTAGTATAAATTGTTGGGGGGGTTTGAAACATCTGCACAATATTTGCAGAACTGCTCAATTGGTTTAGTTCTTCAGTGTCAGATTTGCTACAGAATTTATAGATGAGGAAACATGTGTCTTGAATATAGATTATTCTTGCTTTCCTTTGCTGTTGAGCATCCCAACAGTGACTGGAGTGTGGATGTGCTCTGTCATTATCCCTCCCAGGCCACCTCTGTTTGCCCCCCTGCCTGTGGTGGGTGTGTGAATGGGCAAAGTGAGGAGGGGACAGGTTGAGCTCAGCACTCCTCACCTTTCCCTCCCTCCTGTGCTCCTGGGAATTCTGTCCTGTCTCCTACTGACAGGAGCTGCCAGCCCCTGCCAGGGAAGGGCACTGCCCTGTGCCCATCACAGAGCTTTGGAGCTGGGAGTGAGGAGGTGTTAAAGGAGAAGGACTTTATCCGTCTGTGCTAGCAGCCTCCTGCAGCTCAGGGAGGATGATATCCTGGCAGCCAGGGCTGGTTTTGCCTCTCTTCTGTTACTGCTTGTTCCTCCCCTGGCCGAGCTCTGGGAGTGCCTGGGATTTCTGCAGCAGCTGCCCGGAACCAGGTCTGGCCTGGCCTGGCACCGTCACAGCCTGTCCTGAGCCAAAGCAGGGCTCAGACTGCTCTTGGGTGAGGCTGGCTGTGGGATTCTGGTCAGAAGGCTCCAACTGAGGCAGCTGCAAAATCTAACATTTTCTGACTCTAAACTGACACCGTGTCCATTAATGGAAATGTTTTCTCCATAGATGTAATAGACCAAACAAAAAGAAAGGCATAAATAGTGACGTTAAATACTGCCTGCTAAAAATGTAGTGTGCTCTGTGCTGGAGGTGGTGAGAGGACCAGAAGTACTTTGATAGAAGGAAAGAGGTGGAAATTTGAGGGAGGAAAAAAAGTAAGGGCTTGTGCATATGCATCATTCTGTGGAGATGAGGGTAGGAGGGAATATATTGACATCTGTAGATACAAGCTAGGATTACAAAGAGCCAAGAGAATCATGCTTGGGTTCCAGCAGGTATTTTTGGAGAGAGGAACAAAGTAGTAAAAGTTCAGGGTGAGTCCATCCAGCAGCCCTGTCCATGTGGATTTCCCCAGGGATAGTGTAGGAAAAGCCCCTGGAGACCTCCTTGGGGATGGGGACAGCCAGAAGTTCCAGCCCCACTTCTGTCTCCCTTTGCTAATCTGGAAATCATCCTGGCTCTCCAAATGAAACCATCAGGGTGGCCAGGAATTAGAAACCACCAATAAACCCTAATCTAAGGGAATGCCAGCCCTTGCAGAGGTGGTGAGTTTGTCACCTCTAAACGTATTTTAGAGAGAAGAGCTGTTTTTGTGGGAATATGAGGATCTTCTCAGGGGCTGTTGCTGCCCTGAAGGCTCTGTTGCAGGGCTGGTTTGTTGGCTGTGCATAGGGTCTGTCCTGAGGGCAGTTTGTCCAGTTGTGTGGCTGCAAGCAGCTCCTGACCAGACATCCCTCCTCACGTTCACAGCAAGCACTGCCAGCTCAGTGTGCAGCTGTGCCCAGTGCTGTGTGTGCCTTGGGAGAGCAGCATGGTGATGGCAGGCTGGAAATGTGCTCCCTGCTTCACTGGAGAGCACTGCCGTGGCTCAGGAGTGCCAACACTTTCAACTCTGACAAACCTAAGGACCTGCCTTTTATTACAAGTCTAGCCTATGGAAGAAGTGAGTTTTTCATTTTTATTCTTTTTTATGATTGCTACCAAAATGCCAAGCAGTTGAGGGGAGCGTGCTGTATCCTTCGTGTCTGTCACATACTTTGGTATTTCTGTAGAGCTGTAGCACGTTCAGCATGTGGTGTAGGCTCATTCAGTCCCATCTCTGCTGCATTTCCTACAGTGAAATGCTGTCGTTCCCTATTTCTCTCTCTTTTCTCATCCTTCCTGTGTTCCTGACTTGCTTCCCATTCTTAGGAACTTTTGAGAAAAGGCTTTCACAGAAGCATGTGTCCTGCATTTTGCTTGGAATTTATTTAGCTCATCCCAGCCTGACTTCTTCATGGGAAGAGATGGTGTTGCCAGGTCCTAGCACCGACAGCATGAGAGAACATTTTCACAGGGTAGAGACAGAAGTATGTCTATGGCAAACAAAGCCTACATTAGACTTGTTCATGTCCTGAACAGGGTAGCAGAGTCACATTTCACCATGTGAAGATAACCAAACCACGTGCTCAGGCAATAGCACCAACCCAGGGGATGAAGCAGCTCCTGCTGCACTCTGTCACTACCATGCTGCTGTTACCTGACATTTGTCCTCTTAAAGCTCATCTGGGGCTGCCAAAATGTGTCACACTCATGACTGTCTTGCTGCAGGTGGTTCTGATTCCTGTGTCTCTTTGCTAATTGTCATTTTTGTAAATGGAGTGAAGGCTCTCGAGTAATTTAAGTGTGACCTTTGAAATGTCATTGCTAATTTGTTTTCCCACCACCACTGATTGTGGAAAGACTTGGCCATGTGTCTTTCTAACCCACTTATTATGTAAGTTCACAGATCATGACATTTCTAGCTTTATTTGAATACTATCTGCTTTTGGGGCAGTTTAGTGTTAACGTAAAGCTCCAGAGCTGGTATTGCCCTGGTTTGTGTGACTCTGTTGTGATACTGAGTTAGTCCAAGAAATCTTACTGTTTCCTCTGGGGAGAAACATCAGGTATTTCAAAGTATCTCATCTGTGCTGCATTATTCCCCTCACAAAGGCTATGTGTGTTAGCTCAGCAGAGTGCCTGAGTACCTGAGTGTTTACTTGGAACTTGTGAAAGGTTCCAGAGAAGCACGACCTTGCTGTGGGCAGATTTCTCAGTGGAAGTGCTTTCACATTGAACAGCAAAGAAAGACAAGAACTTTTTCTGAGGGCCAAATGTGTGATTCATACCATTAAGGTGAAGCTGGGCGCTTCATATCATCATCTCATGTCTGAGAATGAGCTTATGCTTCTGCTCTAGACACATGATTTACATTTTTTTTTCCTGGCCTCTTCTTTGACCTGCTGGCCAAAGGGTTTACGTGTGTGCACAGAGAAGAAGCCCCAGAGTTGCTGTGTCACCCTTGGGTGGCTGTGGCCTTTGAGGATGGTAAGAACTAGAGCCAGAATTTGTGCCTGAGAAGGTTTGCTTTTGGCTTCATTTCTTCCTCTCCCAATCTTTCTATTTTGGATTGTTTGAGGGGGTGGGCTGGAGCACGAGGGGAATTGGGAAATGTCTGATTAGAAGTGTGATTTCAGAATATTATATGTGATAAAAGTAAAGGCTGGGGGAAACAAATGTAAAGGGTGCAAAAATATATCCCACTGAGCTGCTTGTATAGGAGAGAGCCTGTAAATGGTTGTGCTCAAGATCTTGGGTCTTCAGCCACTTTTGAAGACATGGAATCTTCTTGGTACCTTAAGAAAGCAAAGCAAATATTCTTTTTACTACCCAATTATTGGAGCTCAGTGAAGCTGTACAAAATTTGCCATCACAGGCATGTTTTCAATGAAATTTCGTATTTTCATAGGTGGATGTCTCTGAGAAATTTTATTTTTCTTCATATTAATGCAATTCTGAAGTGGAACAGACAAAAGAGTATTTTTGTAGAAATGCTTTCAAAAATACAGCTTGGTGTCTGGACCAGATCTATGTAACAGTTGCTAGGAGCAAAAAATGAGTGTGGCACTTCAGAATCTGACTTGATGTGTGGGAACTAATTTTTATTTAGCAAAAATAAGATCACATGGATGCATAGATATTTTCTTTCCTTTTTTCCCCCCAGTTCACCTTGCCAACTTGGGCTGAAATTAGAACCATGTAAGTCGCTAAATAGCTTCAAGAAAACCTGTTTTTTTAATAGCTCTGACTTAGCAACCTAGAATTAAAGTTCATGGGTATCAGATGGCATCTAAATTATTGAGAATACTTTTTTTTTTCTTCAGCAAAACTAAACTTCCAGTTTTCAGGGCAGCCTGTTGCTCCCACTTGGGTGTATTATTTTTGCTGGCTGGTGCTTGCCTGGGCTAGCAGCCTTTTCAGCAGTTTGCTTTCCTGATTTCCCTGTGAGGTAACCACTTACCTTTGCCCCAAAGTGCGTTCATTGACTGCTCTGAATTCCAAGATTAAAATTACAGAATGTGCAAACTGTTTATTCTTTATGACCAGATAAGGTATTGAGCACTCACACTTTCCTTGTGCATGTCACAACACGTAATTTTTTTATTATGGATTGTTTAATTAACCATGGTAATTGTTTCCCTGAGTTGCAAGAGACATTGTGTTTCAAATTCTTCTGGAGAAGAGGTGTTGCTTGCTTGGAGAATCATTTATTTTTATGGGGATTTGTAATGAGTGCGACTGCATGGGGGAGGCCCTGCTTTCCCCTTGATTCAGTGAGGTTTTTTGCTTCCTGCCATGATGTTCCAGGCTTGCCAGAGGGTGGGTGGAGGTGGTGCTGGGCACAGCAACACTGAGGAGTAACGTGCTAGCACGGTCATTGGGTCTGCCCTCTCTGCAGGTAAGGGATGCAGATCCATGTGGCAGCAAAGGTGCAAAGGTCATTGTTGTCTTAAAACCCACGGATCCACCTGAGAATGGTCACAAAGGAATTGTGTCTTCTCCCCCCCGTAGGGTGGCAGGAACTGGAGCCCAGCTGGAGCGCTCCTGCACCAGTGCACACAGCATGGGCAGCAAACAGGAGGGTGTGAGAGCCACTGTGGAGCAGCCAAACGTGGAACTCTGCATAAAAAGAGAGTTCATGACTTTTGGAGGAAGAGGTGTGCAAATCAGGGGACTGCAAGGATGTCATGAGTTCATGCAGGGAGGAAATTAGAAGGGCCAAAACCCAACTAGAAACAAATCTGGTGCTATTGCTGTAAAAAAAACCCGTTAAAAATATTCCTGTAGTTATGTCAGTGACAAAAGGAGGGCTATGGATAATGCCCACTTTTACTGGAGGCAAGAGGAAAAGTGACAAAGGATGAAGAGGCTGAGGTGCTTCATGCCCTCTTTGCCTCAGTCTTTAATGGTTCTGTGGGTGCCAAGTGGGAAGAGAGAGAGGGGAGCAGAATGAACCCCCATAGTCTGAGGGTCAGTGACCTCCTGAACTACTCAGACATGCACAAGAGTCTGGGGCTGGGTGGGATCCGCCACTGGAAGAGCTCCTGAGGCACTGTCCATCCCTCCCCAGCAGTGCTGGCCAGCTGGGGAGGTGCCCCTTGACTGGAAGCAAGCAGCTCTGATTCCCACCTACAGGAAGGGCTGGAAGGAGCATCTGGAGACCTACAAGCCCTTTGTGAGAGGGATTTTCTGTCAGATGGTGAAGATTTTCTGTGTGATCCCGGTTTTGTTTTTCCTTCAATAGTCATTTCTAGCTGCTGATCTTTGTTGTTTAGCTCCACTACTCTCTGCCTCGAGGGTTTGTATGAGTGGGCTTCTCACATCTGTGCACCAAACCTCAGAGCACCAGAGGTGATTTCCAGAGCTGCAGCAATGCAGAGGGATCCCAGAGAGGAAATTCTGGCCCTTTAGGATTACACTGGGACTGTTTATCCCAGTCCACTAGAGGAGTGAGTGCTGAGGGCTGCACGTGTTGAACTATGCCCAAATTACAACTTTTTGGCAGAGGATCCCCTCTAGCTGGCAGTGTTGCAAGTGCAGCAAGTTCATATCCCATCAGGATTCATTCTTCCCTCTGCACCAAGCAAACCAAGGGCCCACAGCCTCTTGTGGCACTCAGAGCAGCACCCTTCACTACTTAGTTCAGACTCTCTAGGAGCTCCAGAATCTGCATCATTAAAAAGGTGCTTTGCAAGCTAAAGATTGTTAGAAATAGAAATCTTCCTTCTAACCTATCCACAGGGTTGAAGGATTAGATTTTACTTTAATAAATCAAAGATGAAAATTCAATTTTCAGAATTTTCAGATGGATGCAGTGAGCCCTTGTGCAGAATTAAAGTGTTTGGATTCTCCTGAGTAAGATGAGAAGCCTTGGCTAGGGCACCAGTGGGAATTGAAGTGATTCAGCACTGCTTTAGCATTTATTTCCATAATGCTTTTTGTGTACAAGAGCTGAGTAGGTTCTGTTTGGCCCAAGTGGGGTAAGGAAAAACCCTGCTTTGTGCATTTTATTTCACTGTATCACTGAACCCACTAAGAGAAGAGTGAGGGCACAAAATGAGGTTTTGGGAGCGTGCTGCAGAAGCAATGACAGCCTTTAAAGTCCTTGTTCCCACAAGTCTTTGTTTTTCCTCATGTTGGACTGTCTGGAGGTGTCTCCTGCTATGATGCCTCAGTAAAATAAAGTAACTTGCTTCTGTGTATTTCAGGCATGTTCAAATATTGTGGGTTTGTATTGAAATCCTTTACAAAGCTTTCAGTTCCACAGGGACTTACACTGGTGAGACCTGTATAAGCTCACAGCTTTTGTAGCTCTAATCTTGTTAGTTAAAAGGTGGCATGCTGATAGTTTCATTTCACAGTTGAATTTTTTTAATTATCTCTGAAGATGGATTTTGGCTTCTCAATTTTGGCCATGAGGTAGCATAACCTACAACACAGTATGGAGAAAGAAACCTCAAATTGAATGTGCTTCAGGTCGTTTTTTAGCTCTGAATCTATATTTGTCTGCACAAGAAAGTTTTAACTTGACCCAAGGAAAAAAGTACAAATCAATAAATCCAATGAGGGTTTGCAATGTAGCACTGATATAAAATATGATTTATTAAGTCTGTAATTACAAAAATCTGTTATATAGTGCTGCCACTGGGGGAATAAAAGAGCTGAATAGTTAAACACCACTTGGTTTAAATGTTTTGTGTTTTGGTTCCACTATAGGTAAAGGATGATATTGAAATTGATATTGAACTAAAATATCCAAACAAAAACTTTTGTGGATTCTTAAAATACATATCCATCCATCAATGTGTATATATTTTTTTAATTTAAATATGTGAGATATATTTTACCACCCATATATAAGTATGTGTTTATTGTGCCAGTATGAATCCAGTGTTCCCTTTCTATCTATCCCTGGAGAATTCCTCAAGGACAGACCTGATCTCCTGGATATTCAGGACTCCACTCACTTTATTTGAAGTACTCTTACCTTCAGCCAAATGCCTCCATTCACAGGTTAGCCCTCAGCAGGACTAAAAGGCTTTTAATTTGGCTAATTAGTTTTGACATCTAAGAACTAGATCATCTTGCAACATTGGAAAATTTCTGTTCTCATTTGTGTCTTCCTTAGATAGAGAGAAAATGTTATTTTTCAATCCTGTCTCCTTAGCCAGGTTGGTCATTCTCCAGAAATTCCTTCTTGACCTGGAATGACCTTGGAATTCAATGCTCTCCATGACTGAGAATGACTTCTTGTGTTTCTGGGCACAATAAATATGGTGTGTGAGTTTTCTGCCTGGGAATGATCTGTTGCCAGGCACATTAGGTTATCAGAAATCATAGAAGGGAGCATGCTTTTGGATGGCAAGCTGTGTAGGAATTTTCCACCATGTCTGCATGCTTTGAACCAAGTTTTCAAAAGGTTCAATTAATGGCTTTCCATGGCATATGTTAATTTAGAAGACCACAGATTTTCCAGAGTGTGTCGTGTGTTCCCTTTAGTGTTTAATGCCCTGTATGCCATGTTTGGGGTTGAGTGTGGAGTTCATGTTGTTGAATAAATGAGGTGTTGAGAGCTCAGAAGAAGCTTCTATTTGCTTTTCTGGCTTATCTGAAATGCAGAATATGCAGTCTTGAGGCTTTACATACACTTTGTCTGATTTTCAACTCCAGGACTGAAACCCTTGCAGCTCTCCAAGCTGCTTCCACCAATTTGCCAGCATTGGGCAGGTGCTCGATGTCTCAGCAGCCGAAGGCTGTGCCTGGGTGCTCCTGTGCAGATTTACCTCTGCCTCTCTGCACTCCACTTCAGAAAGGGTACATTTAGTTAAAGTCCCAGCCCAGGCTTTCAAAAAACCCCACCTTTTCCCAGCCAAGCGTTTCAAAAAAAAGCCCTTTTTTCTCTGAAACTGAGTGAAGAAATGCTGTCACTGTTTTTTCCTTCAGGATGTAAGGAAGTCTTATTCTAGGTGCTGAATATATATAGATATATATTTATTATGTCATTTATATATATAAAAGAGCTGTTCATGGAGGTGGCACATGCCATTCCAGAAAAGAGGGATCAGGCTGTGATGTCTGGAAATGGCTGGTACCCACGATTTATTATTGAACCATCTAATTCTGAATTTTGTGCAATTTTTGAAGACACAGATCATATGGGTTAGGTTGAATGTGTGGGAGAGAGAACATTGTTGAATGCACAATGAGAGCAAGGCCATATTTCCAAACTGTTGGTGAGGATAGTTTTTTTTTGTGTTGTTTTTGCCAAATTCTGGGACACTGCTGCTGGGTTTTAGGAATATCTTCACAGAACAGCAATGTGACTTTACAGAGATAAATGTTACTTTTAGATTTCCTTGGAAGAAAAGCTGAATAAAGAAATCTGTAGTGAAATAACAACTTGTTCTCTTTGCTCTTCTTCTGCCTGCTCTTTGTCATGTCTCTTCTTTTTTTCCCCTGACTTAATGTCCCACTTATGCCGTGTGCTGCAGGGGAAGTACTTGAGCAGCAAATGAACTGGGTAGGCAGAAGCTTGATTTTTCTAGATGTTTATTGCCTTACACCCTACTGGCACTTGACAGCTTGGACTCCCCAAACTCACGAAAGCCATGGCAGTTGCATTTTCCTGTCTATTTTTACTGAAATGCTATTTTGCTCCTTATTGTTGGTGTCAAGCACACTTAGGCAAAGTGGGCTGAGAACTGTGTCTGCTCTGGCTCACAGACTGCCAAGCTTGGTACAAGGAGTCAGTAAATAAAAAATTCACCTATTAGTTAAACGAGCTTTTGAAGAATTGTGACTCTGCTCTGATTGGTGGGAAGATAATGGGCTGCATAAATAATACTGAGGAAAGGGTAATGATTTTAAGATGGCCAGTAATGAGGAGAAATGAAGTAAACAGCAGCACTATGTAGTGCCTGTCATTTGGGATTATGATTAAAAGAGCAGTTTACTATTCAATAGAACTGAAATCCAAAATGTTTTGTAGAAAACCTGGGGAAAATGGCTTTTTGGCAGTTCTTGTAAAAGATGGAAGGTGAACCATGCACTCTGCTATTCCTGATACCTTGTCTGCTGACAGAGGTGTTTAACTCTTGCCTGGCCTGTCACCAGTTGGGAGATTTTGGTTTTAGTGTCTTCTTTCAAGGAGAGAACATAAAAATTCTTTCACATTTAGTTTGCACAAATCTGGTGGTTTCTGGAGTAGTTTGGAGGATCTGAACTTGCAGTTTGGCAACATTTGGATGCAGTTTTGTAATCTGTTAATCACCATTCTGACCAGGTCAACAATGAACATTTTTGAAGAATTTTTGAGTGACTGTCAATTATCCTAGATTATTTTAAGATTTTTGTGTGTGTTTGCTCCTGCCTTGGTCTATCACTGAAAATAATTTATTATCTTGTCATTCTAATATTCAGAAAGAAGTGTTCTGTTCTGTCAGTTATCTTGGATGGTTTCTTGGCTCTGGTTTTAATTTATATATTGTTTAGAGTTGCAAGATATTTTCATCTAGGAATTTTTTTCAGTTATCTCTGAAAACACGTGGCTTTTCCCATCTCCTGGAGAGTCATTTCAAAATGCACAACACGTAAGAACTCCTGCACGTTGAACACTGTCTTGTAGGGTGTGTTTCCCATCTGAAAACACGTGGCTTTTCCCATCTCCTGGAGAGTCATTTCAAAATGCACAGCACTAAGAGCTCCTGCACATTGAACGCTGTCTTGTAGGGTGTGTTTCCCACTGCAGTCACTCATACCTGGTTAAATGGCAAGCCCTGGAGAATTCCTCCTGGGGATTATTCCTAAGGAGTTCTAAACATCATGGATATGTACAGAGTTAATGACTTATTTTCTGCTTGTGAACATTTAAGAAAATACCATCTTGTGACATACAGGACCTTGCTTTGACAACTGAAATTGAAATGATTCAATACAGAGTTCCTGTTTTCAATCCCAAGCTTACACTTTTTAAAATCTGTTTTTCTGTTACTCATCTTCTGGATCAGGGCAATTAAATGCAAAATCATATCTCTGAATTCTCTGAGAGGATTTCTGGACAACTGCTGTGGAATCTGTGAGCATACCTGTAGCTAGCACTGGCTGTGGCCTCCTCTGGATTAATATCCACAAAATGCTTCAGCAACTTGAGCTGTGTGGAAAAGAGGATGTTCTGTTCACTTGCAAGGTGATTTGAAGGGAGTTCCATTAACATCATCTCTATTTTTTTTTCCCCCTCCCCAGTGCTGATATGTCCCTTGATCTAAAAGAGTGAACAAACAGTGCTGTATCAAAAGTGGCAGATTATAGTAAATTAGATGACTCTCTAAATGCCAAGGAAAAAAAAATCAAAGGTATCTAGAGACCTTCCAAGTGCAGCCAAAAAAACTCCTTTGAGATTCAATCCATGAAAGGACAAGCTAATGAATTTAGGGCTTGTAATCCAAGATAAATAAATCAGAGCTGAGAGGGCTAGTAAAGGCTAGTAAAGCTCTGGGAGATGTAAGGGTAATAAAGGACTGACAGATAGGCATGACTGTGTGACATGATGAAGCAGCAGAAATGACAACTATAATAATGTGTCAGTGCTGAGTCCTGGAAGAATGAAGCAGAAACCACTGCTGTCTGTGATAGCAAGGATCTGGAATAGCAATTTCATTCAACATTAGAAAAGCACTAGGGGAGATATGGGGGTTAAGAGCAGCTGTGATTACCCTGGGACAGAGGCATTTCTGGTGTTGGTAGGTGTGGGTGTGTGCACAGATAAAGGCAGAGCCAAGGGAAATACCTTCAACAGAGAGGAGAAGTCAGGTTAGAGGAGGTAAAAACTATATGTCAAAAAAAAGTCAATAAAAAATGAGTTACTTACCAAAAGGCATTCTAACATTTGGAAATCCTTTCAGAAAGGTGTAAGGGCAGGTGTTCCCTGCCTCAATACTGAGCTCTGGAAAGAATGCTGCATGATAGGACACTCCATTTTGATTGTCATTTGGGAGAGGTATTGACTGGATGCTCTCGTGGGACTCTTCAGTCCCAGCCAGTATATCACATAAAAGGCAAGGAAGGATGAGTGCTGTGGCAATGTGATAGAATTTGCTGTTACCATAGATACCTGGGACTGTACATAAGCACTAAACTGCTGTGGCTTTGCTCCGTGTGAAAAGCTGCTGTGGCTTGGTTTTCTCCTCATGCAAACAGCTTGGAATATTTGGAAATTACTATGATAACTTCTTATCCATGTACAGCTCTACAATCATCTAATGAAATTAAGAATTGCAGCTGAAAGCAAAATCCCAGAAGAGACAGAGGGCATTTGTGCACTAAAACTAAAAATCAGATTTGCCAGGTACATGCAAGTAAAAAAATACTAAAGTAGGCAGCCCTGTATTCTTGAAATTCCCCATGTTTCACATCCTCGTGACAGACAAGTCCCTTTTTTCTCTGAGCCATCAGTATGTTGCTGGTGTGGAACTGTTTTTATAAATCACTTTGAAATTAGCTAATGAAGAACGGTAGACAAGAGATGATGAGTTCTGTCAAAAAATGCATGTTGTAGCTCTCCTGTTACTCCTCTTCAGAGGAGCCCAAAATTGCTGGTTTTACTGGAGCAGGGTGAGCTGGAGAAAGGTGTCTGATTTAGGCACTGAAAACCATTTTTAAAATCTAGACCTTTGTATTTCTGTATTGCTTGTAATCATGGTAGCTTGTCCTCTGGTTCGAGTATGCTTTTGAGGAAAGCGAGCTCTTCCCTTTTCACAGCCATAGCAACGAGCCATTTTTATGGGTGTTCAGGCTCAGCTGTAATCTCTTTTGGTCCGAAAGATGGACCTAAACTTGCACTGGAAGTCACCTTCCTGTCAGTCAGACCATTTGGTGGCACCTCTGACAATCCCTCTCTCTCCTCTCCATAGGTCATTGCTTTTTATCCCTTTTATGTCCTCAGAGACAGCTGCTAATGAGTGGTGATCCTGTGTTATTATCCTCCTTTTCAAGGTGCAGACTTTGAAAACTCTGCTGATAGAAGAGAATAGAGTAGAATAGAATATCATATCCTGAGTCAGAGGGAATCCATAGGGATCATCAAAGTCCAGCTGCTGGCCCTGCACGGGACAGCCCCAGGAATGCCACCATGTGTCCCAGAGCATTGTCCAAAGGCTCCATGAGCTCTGTCAGGCTCTGCTGTGACCCTGCCCTGGGGAGCCTGTTCCAGTGCCCCACCACCCTCTGCGGGAAGAACCTGTCCCTGATGTGCAGCTAAAGCTCCCCTGACACACCTTCAGCCATTCCCTCGGGTCCTCTTTTGGCAGCAGGATGTGGGTTCTTATGAGCACAACCTGGAGCTTCAGTCTGAGCTGGCTGAGCACAGGGCAGGTGTAAAACTTCACCTGTCCTTTATTTCACTTACCTGGTTCCTGGAGAAGTTATAGTCTGATATAATATACTAACTTTGTTCCAGTGAATTTAAAAAAAAAAAAACAAAACCCTGGATTTACTATAAGATGAGGCTTTGTTTCTCAGAACATGACTTTTATACTCCTGCTCTTCACAAGTTACACAAACAGTGCATATTCCCTGACTTTTTCATTATTTTCTATTTTCTCGGTCTCCTGGGGCTCCTTTTCAGGAGTTCAGACAGATGTTGGGCTTCTGTCTGTGGTGGTTTGGTGTGAGATGGAGCTCAGCCCCCAGTTTTTCCTTTGGAAAGGCAAGCCTGGTTTGCTTTTTTTCTAAACAGTTCCTTGAAGTTTTACTCAGCAGTTAATGAACACTCATGTCTTTAACTCAGCATGTGGAAGAGAAGGAGATCTGTGACCTTGTGGTTCCACGCCCAGGCATCTATTGGAATGATGAATCTAATTTATGTCTGTGTGTAGTAAATGTTGAAATATTCACTCATACTCTATTTAGAAGTTTTGCTATGTGCACTAATTTCAGGCTTTTCAAAAGTTTTTGTTACAATTTCTAATGTCTTGTAAAAGTAAGTCTTAAGAGGAGAAGGATGGTTATGATGCCTAATCTAATACCTACTCTTAAATAAAGAGCACCAAAGAACAAAACAAAACCTGGTAGTACACAAACTGCAAAGTACAATCTGCTTAAAATTATCACCATTTTGACAAGCTGAAGGGAAACTCAGTTGAAAGAAATGCCATCTTCATGGCTGCATTTTGATTAGCTCCCACCTCCTGTGAAATGTTGCAAGTTTCTTTCTCCTTCTCTTGATTCAGCATTAGCCCTTCTTTAACAAAAGAATGTGCAACTCTATTCTTCGTGACATTTTTGATGACACTTTTGTAATTAATTTCCCCAGGTTTATGTCAGTTCTTCAACCATTTCATTTTTGCATCTCAGCACCATTTGATTTCCTCTTTTCTGCTTCTCAGTCCCATTGGGAAATAGCTGACACATCAAGGAAGTTGCAGAAATTAAGGTGCAAATGGTAATTCAAAGCACGACAGTGAGACAAGAAATTGGTATTTTCATTGCCAGGAAATACATGATGACCACATTTCCTCAGCCACCATAAATCCATGAACCCCTGGGCTGTTTTTTCTTGCATGCTGCTGAGGCCCAGGTACAATACTTATCCTTTGCTTATTTGCTCAGTTTGGAAGGTAAAGCTCCTTTCAGACTCCCTGAGAGTTTTGTTTTGTTTACAGCTCTGGATGAAAGGTGACTTATCCCTCCCTGCTCACAACCTGTGGATGAATGTCTTGGTTTGAAAATACAGGTGTCTGCTAAGGAAGGCAGGAACCTTCCTTGAAATGGAAAATGTAAACCCTCTCCCTCTCTCCCTCCAAATTACTATAATTTTTGGACTGGCTGTGGGAGAGATAAAGAAAAATCTGCCCAGAGAACAGAAGGGAACTGCCCCAGCTCTGACGGATGGGGATAGAACACACAGCCCCATTTCCAACCTGTCAGTGAGGCTGAGGGTGATGAGCTGCCCTTGGTCAGTGTGTAACTGAGTTTATTGTCATGTCACTGCTGACTCAGTGCTGCAGTGAGGGAAGAGCATTTCCATCCAGTCATCTCCCAAAATTATTAATCACATGCTTCAGTTGAAGGAAAAAATAGGTCCAAAAGAGGTGCAGAACTTGTGTCAGAACACTCTTCTTGCTGGGCTCCCTGTACTTTATGTTATGATTTTCAAGAAGACCCTCTAGTCCCTTTTGTAACTTTAGGAAGGGTAGAAAAGAACGAGGTGAGATTTAAGCACTATCTAGCAGAGCAGCTACCTTTCCTTTACTTCCTGCTCCACTGGCCTCAGAACTGTCAGCTAAGCTTAAGAGCTTATAATTTATTTCAGCTGGAAGGTAAGTATTTATATTTTTCGATGTGCCACCTTTTACTTTGCCTTGTTCTAAGAGACAGAGTTGGCAGATTAAGGGCCTCTTCTTTAATTTATGTTCATCAACAAGTCTCTTATCAGTTTCTCTATAATTTTCTCTATTGCACTGATAACTCTGAGCATGCATTGCACCCTTGGTGAGCAATGAGGGGACCTAAATCTCTGCAGCATGAGCAGTGCTGGGTTTCTGAGAAGCTCTAAAATTTCCCTGCAGATATGTGGCCTTTCTAAACCCAGGAGGTGTGCTTGGCTGAAAACTGAGCTGACTTGGAGAACAGATCAATTTCCATTGAAACTTCAGTGTTTTTTCTGGGGGTGTCAAAACATGTACCATGTTTTAAGAATAGGTTGAAGAGGGAGAAGATGATTAGAAATAGAAATTACCTTAGTGTCGACTAAGGACAGGTGGCCCTGAACACCAGTATGTTCAGCTTGCTTATTTTTCCAGTCCTTGTTAGCTGCCTTCCTCCTTTGCCTTGTCCTTTGCTCCTGCTTTGTCCCTGGCATGTTTTCAGGTGTGATTTTGCTGTACATGTTTGGGTGGTGCGATCTGTGTATATTTTTTAACTGCCAAATATAATCTGTGAAATGCTCAAGTGTGTTGTTCAATTCCAGAT
This sequence comes from Pyrgilauda ruficollis, assembly GCF_017590135.1. Lineage (NCBI taxonomy): Eukaryota > Metazoa > Chordata > Aves > Passeriformes > Passeridae > Pyrgilauda > Pyrgilauda ruficollis. The sequence goes on along the minus strand of NW_024528821.1, from coordinate 13,636,356 downwards.
TGTGGAATTCCTGGTGTGAAAGCCAGGTGACCCTGCCTAATTTTCGCGTTTAAAAAAAATATTATCTTTCCATAAATAAGAGCTTCTCAAAACTCACTTGTTGAAACCTCAGATAAAAAGAATTTTCCCAAGAGTGCAAACTGCTGCCATTAATTTAACTTGTCAATTTTTAATTTATTTTCCCCCCTGAAAGTGCCTGGTTTTGTAGCTGAATAATAACTCCAACTGGTTTAAAAGTGACACAGGATCATCTGTCTCCATCCTACAAATGTCTGCTTTTTACCAGTGCTTCCCATTCCTTTGGATACTATGGCAACTGTGTGAGTAAATTTTGTGTGTAAACCAGCAAATGAAGCTTAATATTATGTGAAATATTATGAAACTTTATGTTAAGTGAAAAGGGAATAGTTTTTTCACCTGCATCTGTGTGTATTTGGTACTAGGATTGTATACCATGAAAACACCTTTTCCTGAGAAGCAAATAACGCTGTTTGTCTTCTTCATCTATTGAAGTTGTATTTAAGAAATGTAAAATTTGGAACACCTTTTTATTTCTGCCTAAAATTCCTTGACTTTCATTCAGTTGAGTGTGTCTGTCTTTGGAAACAGCTGTGGCAGATGGGCACTTGGGGCTCGTGTGTGCGGGTTAAAGAGGAAGACTACTTTTGACATTTTATCCAGATCTCTGTTAAAAGTAGATCTGGAATATATATATATATATGTATATGAGTTTATTTTGTGGTACTGTAGATGGTCCTACAAGTCTGTATCTTAAAATTTATTGAGGAAGAAGGTGCAGTGGTGTAATTGGATTCACTACACCTTAGGGGGACATCTGTAAAGATCTCTATTGTAGCACATAAGGCTTGGAGTGCCATGAAAATTTTGTGTGCATTAAAAGGAGCTGTAAATGCAGCAGGAACTCACAGTGGGGAATCTGCCAAAGGCAAAAGCATCGACTGCCCAGCATGGGGCTGCCCTAAGCAGAGGCTTTACTGATTAGAGTGAAAAACCCTTCTTTTTAGGTCCTTTGACATTGTAAATGCTATGCAGATATAAATAAACTGCCTCATGTGCTGCTAAAAAGCTTGGAGTGGTGATGGCAAAGGTTTGGGTGTTATGCTAAAGAGATACATTATATGCTTCATCTTTTGGGAATCTGCAGACAAATGGAAATGTTCAAAGGGTGGAAAGAAAGAGAGAGACAGAATATGTAACTGCTGAGAACAGGCTGAGGGAGCTGTGGGTTTTTTAGACTAAAAAAGGCTCCTGTGACTTTGCAATATATAAAGGTTTGTTGTGAAGAAAATTTTCATGAATTATTATCTGGCTGTTGCAGAAAATAAGAAAAGTGAATAATGAATTTTGACTCTCAAAATGCAGAGGCTGTGAAACATTAGAGCTGGTTGCTTGTGGAAGTCAGGAAATGTGCTTCAGTGATTAATTCACTGTGGGTTAAAGCCCAGTTGGATGATTTATAGTAAAGGCAGATAATATATGCTTTTTATCCTGCCTCAGAACAGGGGAAAGGGAAACAGCCACTTGAAGTCACTGTCAGCTCTTTTAACTCATCTCCATCTGCATGTTAAGATGAGGAACAGATATTTACAGAGCTGCTGTAGGCTTAATTAACACTACAGAGGGTATCATTTTCTTGCCCATCTGTGTGAGAGCACCCAAATATGACACCACTGCTGCTCCAGAAAAGCAAGTCAGTGTTAAACTTGGTAGTGAACACAGGACTAAATGCAATTCTGCCAACAGGACAAGCTCTAGTCTTGTCAGTGATGTCCTACAAAAATATATCTACCTTTTGTCAATGAATGTTGAAAATAGGTTTCAAGTATGAAGAACCTGACAAGTAGATATCAAATTTCTTATCTTAATCAAGGAAGAGGCAAATTGGGAAGAAGCATACTCTCTGCTGTTGTTCAGCATTTGGAGACCAAGGCACAGGGTCTCACTGGAAGTGTAAATGAGCAGATCAAGGGGGGAGTGGAAGAAAGATTCCAGCTGTAGCCTAGAAGTAAACTCCAGATATCCTAAGACTTGGTGTGTTTCCATACTTGCTGAAGGAGCTAGGTCCTAAAAAGAGATGAACACTTTACTGTGTTAAATTCCATGGAAATTTTGGAATCCCTGAGGAATTTGCTCATTTTATCCAGTCCAGACAATGTCTGTGCTAAGCCAGGAAAGGAACTCTGGTGTTGGTCCACCTTTTCAGAAACTGAGCTGTGCCCCAATGGGAAATGTTTGTTTTCTCAACTGATTAGAAGTCCTGAAAAATAAAAGTTATGTATTGAACTTGTTTACAATTTTAAAACTTCCAAACAGAAGAAACAATTTAAATCACTGAACCCTTTAAGGGTAATTATATCAACATAAAGAGAGGCTTTACTTTAGGACTTCTTGTTAGGAAAACAAACCAAAACCAACCCCCAGAAAAGACTTTTATTCTACAAATGTAAAATTCGTTGTGTATTGCAGTACCAAATAAAATTCAACAACTGCATTAAAAGATACTCAGTTATTTGTGCATTATGTAAGATTAATACAGCCCTAGTGAGAGGCCTCCAACTATCCCAGCAGTAAAACACTGATGGGAGAGTAAAGTACTTCTGGCAAACTGCATAGGGATAGGGATTTATGGAAATGTAACTCTCCAGCTTAAAGATCTGATATTGACACTTCCATTTTAATAAAATAGTTATTCATGGCATTAACATTTCCTTTTCCTGGTGGCCTGTTTGGAGAGAAAAGCTAATATCAGGGTTGGTGACAGTGTGTTTCTTCCCCATCCCTTTTATAACACACAGGTTAATTCTTCTTCAGTGTTGAGGCATGTAGCATGTACTGCCCCAAACTGGGGATAATTTCAACAGAGCTCTGACAGGCATAAACCTGATCTTCCAAATGTTGTCCCTGGGACATCTTTTCAAAACCTGAAAAAATGAATTAAATAATAGGCAAAGTCTCTTTTTAAAAAAGGACATGTAAGGTTTTATTTCATCTGGAATACCCATTTCAATCTCACTTTTTCCTGCTAGGTTTGTTTTATATTTGATTAGTTCTAGGAGATGGATTTTGACATTTAAAGTATGTGTAATAGAAAGAGAATAATGACATAGCTGGGATTACAGAAAAATATTTGCCCTTGAAAATGGTAATGCATTGTTAAATACCGGTTGCATCATATCTGAGTATAATAAAATCAAAGTGGAAATTGAATGATTGTGTGGGGAATGAATAGTCTCAGTATGTGACAGAAGAAGGGACCTTGGCAATTCTAGCAGTGCAGCACAGCTGAAAATGGATTTTGTAGCATGGGCTCATTGGGCTTGCAAACCTATATTTTAAAAATAAAAACCCCATTTGTATTAAAAAAGCAAACAAAATAATATCTGAATTAAAATTGAAAGTATTTGAATAAAAATAACCAATGATCTTCCAGTCAGTTCAGACCTCACATAAATCCTTGGATAAGCTGCCCCCAAGAGCCATGGTGTGTTGATTCCTCAAATGAGGGGTGTGTTTATCCCCAGTGTGCTGCTGAGGGGTTAAAGTTTAAGTTTGCTGGGGTTAGGAAGTAGAAGTTATTTGCAGGGTGGACCATACCTGATTTGCAGCGTGGCCCTTGTGAGAGCTGTGTTGGCACAGCTGGGATGAGCCAAGGGCTGGAGCAGGGCTCAGTGCGTGGGAGAAAGGGGGAGAGGTTCACCTGCAGGGCAGCAGTGCCTGCAGCCTGGCCTGCGCTGGAGCACACACATTTCTCCTCAGCTCCTCTTTCCTGCACAGTGGTGTGCAGGTATGTTCATTCCCAGTTTTCTGGTCAGGGATAAACTGTGCAGAGGTGAGAGGAATGGGTGAGGAGTCCTCCGGGGCCAGTAGGATCGGTCGCAGTGTTTGGGTATTTTGTTGTTTTAGTTCCAGCCATCGAAGTCAGCTCTCAGGAGGATTTCTGGCAGGGTGTGAGTTGTCAAATCAAACCCAAGTGAGGGCAGCCACCTGCTGCAGCTGGTGCCTGTGCTGGGGCAGCAGTTTAGTGGCTGATGTGACACTGGAAAGGTTGGCTTTGCCTGTGCTTTTGCTCCCATTAATGGTCCTCACCCTTCCACATAAGCCATGCACTGGGGGCCCAGCTGTTGTTCTGAGTGTTTATGAATGGGCTGGGTCCTCTTTTGGGCTGAGTTCTCTTCCAAATTGTCACACGCCTACCTGTGAAGAAAAACTTACAGTGTGAGTGCGTGAAGAAAGATACAGAGATAGGGAGCAGCATGTGCTGATGATCGGTGGATTTTTGCTCAGTTTATTATGTTTTTCTTGCAAATGCACTTTTTTTTTTTTCTCTCTGTCCCTATCCTTTATGTTTTTCAATTGCCCTTAATTCCTGTTGACAGTAACAGAACGGAGTTTTGCCCTAGTTGGGTTTAATGAGGAGAAAACCAAGGCCTGGGAGCAGGGAATTACAGTCAAGGAAGCCTCCTCCAGGTCTCCATTCCCCACAGCTCAGCTCTGTGTTGAGGGTAGCTCTCAGAATACTGTTATTAATAAAGTGTATTAGCTGGAAGGGAAATTCAGCAGTCCTTTTTTAATAATCTTTCATCAAACTGGAGGAAATTTGGGCTTGATTCTTCTTGGATCTAAGCACTTGATTAACTTATCTACTTTATTTATCTGCTCTTGCCTTTTCTCTGTCCTCTGCCACTCTGGTACCTGCACGCTGCTGGAATTTGCCCAGCACCTCTACACTGCTGGATTTCTGCTCCTGGCAGAGATATCCCTGGGGCTCATCTGACTCCAGCTGGAGAGAGGTTTGTTGTGCCTCTGGCACGTTTAGGCTGTAACAAATGCAATGTATTTAAAGAAATAATTCCATGTTTGTTGTGCTGGAGGTTTCCGCTCCTATTTTTAAAGATGTTCTTCCTTGCTACTGTGGGCTTTGTCCTTAGAAGTCAGAGCAAGAGCGGGCTATCAGAGTGTGGAACACAGCTGCCACCAGGTTGTGTGTGATGTGCTCCCCATCTCTAAATGGCAAAATATATCTTAATATCTCCATCTTAAGATATCTTAAGAATCTCCACTGTCCTTTTCCTTTGGTGCAGGATTGGGGGATTACTCGTGACAGCAGCCCAGTTGTGCCCCTTCCCTGTGTGGCCACATCAAGCAGCTGTGTCTGGATCTGTGCTCCCATCCTGTGCACTTCCCAAACATGGGAACTGTTTTTCCTCCAATCCAAACAAAGGTGGGACTCCATGCAGACCTTTGGTAACCCCTTCAGAAAGGGACCTTGGGAGCTCAGCTGCTGTAGGTTGCAAGTCTCAGTCTCCCTGTGCTATGGTATCTGCCTTTCCCTTGTGCTCTGACTGTGCGCTGACATCTCTTAGGGAGACACCTTCTTTCCTGGCCCCTAGAGCAGGTATCCCTCACTGTGGGGTTCCCCAAATGCACACAGGCAGCTGTTCACCTCTCCCCTGACTCACAGCATGTCTGCTCTGCAGTGCTCTTTGCAATTTCCAGGGCTGGCCTTCCAGATTTCCAAACACACTGATCTTGTGATGTGCTGTGTGCCAGCTGACTTCACTTTAAAATACAGAAGTGCCCCTTCTCATTCATCCTTCTCTCCTGTGGCACTTGTGGCTGGTGTCATTCAACTGTGGAGAATTCTTCAACAGCTTGCAGTGTTCTTTCAGTTCCTGCTTGCACATGTCTGATATTGAAAAGTTTCTGTTATTTAAATATGCCAGGGAAACTGACTTTCCTGATTGATGTGACTACTCATTGTTCTGCAGTGTTGTTTTTGGTTTTTTTTCTTGATGAAGAGGCAAAGTCCATAATTTCAGACAAAATGAATCATTTGCTCCCTAAGTTGAGTGCTGTCACATGTTTCTGAGATTGATGTCTCAGAGACCTGTTCCAAGGTTGGTACTTCAGAATTTCTGGGGACGATTTCTGGAGAACTGTATGCACATTTGTGGAAATAAGCAGGTTAACGTATACATATGTGTTATATGTGTATATTAGTAAATATGTACATATAATATATTTGATATATAAATATGTTTATTATATACATATATATATCATGAATACTCAAGCCTATGGGATCTGCTCCTAGAATAGTCAAAATAATAATCTTTAGAGAATAAGGAACTGGTTGGAAGGTGCTTGAGATTGTTAGGAAATAAAGACTGAGGCAAGAAATTAAATCACACATCAACTGAGTGGATGGTGAGGCCAGAGGAAAGCCTGAACACTGGAATTAAGTGAATTAAGTGACTCTGGTCTGTGAGATGGCTCTCGGAACAGACACAATGGAAAACAAGAGTTAAAGAACATGTTCAGCATCAGGGAGGGCAAGAAGACAAAGTGATAATAACAGCTATATTGGCTAAATAAAGGCAAAACATATTGTGCAGTAAGAGATGGATTGTTAGACTAATAAATGAATACACGTTGTAAGGGGACGCCTAGAATGGGTTGAATGTGTGAATATGAATATGCAAAACAGTGTTGGCTCCAGTTTTGTAGATGTTCCAGCTCCTCTGGGCTACTTATTTTTGTGTAAGGACTCACACTGGAATGTTAATCAGCATATCCAGCCATTAATCTATTTTACAGGTACAGCATCACTGTTGTTGATGTCCAAAAGTACATCTCTAGAAGTGATAGTGAGTCATAGCTGGGACTATGCAGTTACCAGTGGATACTTTTCCATGAGTTCAAAAGATCTGCAAAAAATCAGATGTACTGCAGAGGTTGCTGATGATGCTGATACTGGTTTAGAATATGGTGTGGTCAAAGTGATAAAACTGACAAGCTGCAGGGAAAATGCAGGCAGCTTTTTCCTTTGTTTCCCTCCCGCATACATTCTGTGCTCTTCCAAAAATTTATGCAAATGTCAGTAATATAGAAAATAATCTGTCCAAAGTAGTTCTAGATTTTTTTTTAGTGAGGTTGGTTACTTTTTGCCCCTTATGGATTCATTTATGCTTGAAAATTCAGGGAAATGAACCACATGCAAGATGACTGTAATGAATTTTCTAGATTTGTGCTTTCTCAATGGGTCACAAAGGAGCTGTTCTGCAGAAATCTTGATCCTAGGAAGTGACTGTTTTTATAAGGCTCCTCAAACAGAAGCTGTGCTTTACAGAAAATATTTCCATTTCATAATTCTCCCACTCCTGTCCCTTTTCATCAGTTAATTAAACTTTTATTAAATGTTTACAAAACCAAAACCATTTGACTATTTGGAAACTATTTGTTCAAACTATAAAGAGGAACATGGGGAGGAGAGTTTGGCACAAGCATTAAAGCTGTAGTTCCTGAAACTTGTCCCACTTGTCTTTAGAGAGCTTAAAGTGGATCTGTGCAAGAAGGAGAGAGAGAAAGCAGAATGCAAAATGACAAAAAGGAGCAAACTGGCAGTGAAGCAGGCTGGGTGCTCCAGGAGGGAATAACTAATTGGGTATCCTGAGTAGCTTCATATACTGGCATTCACACACCTGGAACCACTGGCTGCCCTTTACAGCAGTGCTGGCTTGTTCTGCCTCGTGTCCTGGGGAGGTTGTTCCTCTGGCTGAAGCCCAGGTTTGCTTTCAGACCCATTTCCCACCCAACAGGGCACCCTTGCTCAGTACTTTGCCATCAGGCACAGAGAGCTTTTGCCCTGGACAGTTCAGGTTTGTGACCAAGCTCTCTGGTTCATTTAGGTGATGATTTACTCCAGTTCCTTGTAGTAAAAAACATCCCCAATATAAAAAATTAATAAAATAATCCTCCACCATACCAGAGGAACAGTGGGAAAGAGACTGGAACTAAGAGGAAGGCCTTTGAAGCCAACACTTAATTATATTTGTGGCTTTTGAATGCAGTGCACTAAAGTGGGAAAGGGAAGGCTCTTTCCCTCTTAGTTTTTCAATAATAAAGGAATAAAATGTCTCTTGTGGCAGTGAGTGTGCTCATATGGGAATCCTGGAGGCACTGCTGGAGTCCTGCCTGAGTAAGAACAGCAGGAGGAGAGCCCTGTGGAGCTGCACTGATGTGCACTGAAAGAGATAATGGAAGAGTGGAAAGTACCATCATTTAAAGGACACGTCGTGAGGCAGCGTCAGGAGCTGTTTCTTCAGATGAAGATAAATTGCCATATGCAGTCATCCCATCAGCCAAGAGGAAAAATAAATGTTACTTATGAAAAATAATAGACCTGCTTTTGTAGGAATGGTGCAGTGCAGAGTGCAAAGTGTCCTGATGGACTTCCCCCAAACCAAAACGTCACTGAGTGTTGAGTTTATAAAGGCAGCCAGGAGGATGCTGTGTAATCTCAGTACCTCAGTTTCTGGCTTGCACTTGTTTCTCTTTACTGTACAATGCAGTCATAATTTAGACTTGCCATAAGTTTTCAAAAAGGCTTGGTCTTCACTGCCCTTTTTTTCAACAACTGGTTAAGGGGCATTTTGGATTTGCAACATCAAGGTTGTTTTAACTGTTGAATGATTTCAGCCTTGCCCTCAGCTGAACATCTTTGGGCTCCTGTGCCAGTGCAACTCAGTGGGGCTAGAAAATGATTTTGGTAAATGGTTTGGTAAATTTTGGTAGTTCTGGGTTGCAGGTCTCATCCCCTTGTTTTCCCTTGGTTTTGCTCTGTCATTTCTCCACCCTGGCAGGCACTGCACTTTCTGCTACATTCCACTTCTTTTACTGGCCCTGCACCCTTGTTCTTTAGTCAGGCCTATGGAGAAGGATTTTCAGAAATATGAAGAAAGCTCAACTTGAATTTTTACCGGATCTTAACTCAAATGTTTTTATTTTATCAATGAATGGAAATCTGGGAACTATTAGAAAAGCAGTGGCACTGAAATGGCCTCAAATTCACCCTTGATCCTGTAATTATGCTTTCCAAGATACCATCTCATTATCTAAAACTCAACTGTGTCATTAGTTATATCTCATTTTTGTAATTACAAGCTATACATTTGTCATATCTGTGGAAGCAGAAAACATTGCCATTATAAATCTATGGTTTGTGCAGCTTCAGCAGGAATTGCTAATGAGCAAATCTTCCTTTCTGTCTCTTTCTATTTTTTTTTCCAAAAAGCTTTTCCAAACAAGCTCCTGCAAATGGAAACTGAGCCTGAAAATTCAAATGGTGAAGTGCCTCCCTTAGGCCTTCTTCTTGCTTTGCTCTTGAGATATGTTAATAGACCATGATAATAAATTCCCTGAATTTGTTTTGTTTTTCTCTTCTTAAAGATGTCATTCTTCTTTCTTCCCCAAATAATAATGTGAATGCAAATCTGAGAGAAAATTAGTGCAGCTACAAAAACAATAATCTTAGCAAGCATCTGTTGTCCTAGGAAAACTTTGCATTCTGGAGGAAAGCAAAGCTCAAATTCAGAATTTCTCCTCTTGTCTTGTACAGACATTGTAATGTCTGTACATTTGTAGTCACCAAACTGAACTGTCCTGGCTGAGTGGTGAGAGCAGAACATTTAGGATATGCTTTTCCAGATCAACACCTTGAGTTTGGTGATTTGTTTTGGTTTTTTTTTCAACTGTGTTCTTCTTTCCCATCTGAATTATACATTATAAAATCACTGTAGGTATCTCCACAAACCCATAACCAAACTTCAGTGCCAGGAGAGTCTTATGCATGGCCTTCCTTACCCTAAGAAGGGTTTCTCTGTGCTTCTGGTGCCCTCCTAAATTATGTTTCCCAGTCTTTCCTTTTATCCTGTGTGCTCTCTGTGGATTGTTTCCTTGTTTGGTATTTCCCCCCCATCAACCCATTGATTTTGATTTCTCTGCAGCTATTTTCAGTTCGGTTCAATTCTCACTGCTTGTCTGGATCTCCATGCCCACAATATGGTCTCAGCTCCCCACTGGACATCCATGTATGAATAATCTTTTCTTTCCAATAGGTCACAATTCTGTGTAAGATCACTTTTCCCTTCTTCTTCCCTCTGAAATGCACAGTAGGACATTTCTTGTTTATTTGAGCGTTTTTCCTTGTTCCTTTTGTTGCTAAAAAACCAGCCAAACAAATTAATATTTGGAGTGGGGCAACTGTGTGAAAGGTACAGTTTGAGCTCAGGCCACAGTAATGAGCTGTAATACAACACTTCTTTTGCAATGGTGTAAAAACATTCAGCAAACATACAGAATACTTTTAAACTACTGCTAAGTATCAGTAGCATAAGCATTGAAATTCGTAATCCTTTTTCTCAAGTTCATGCTGTTGGTGAAGATTAATACTTAGATCACTTTTTATATAAACACAGCACTGACTTTCAAGACTTAGTAGGGTTTTTTTTATGGAGGTGATGATGTGTTTCATTTTTGCTTGGCAAAACGGTGATGGCAATTTACTGGATTTGTTGCTTTTATGACCTGTAGATGCAGAGTGTGTGTGTGCCAGCATGCATAATCCCAGTTTTATTCCTTTATGCAGTTAGAGTAAGAAAAAAGATTTAGTGCTGTGATGTCATTCACACTGTGAAGCCTCGCAATGAATGGTAGGAAAACAGCTGTAGTCACCTTAATGGAAAAAAGAAACTTCAATGCAGCAGCAATTGCACGTGGCTGTGGAATTGTGCTGCTGCAGAGGAGCCCTTGGGGATGTGCCAATGGATGTCACAGGTCCTGAGGCACAACTTGAGCAGATCTCTGTTGTTTTCCTAAGGTGCAATGAAAATACATTGCATTTTTTGGTGTGTTTCCATTTTGAGTATTGCCACAGTTAGTTGATTACTTCCCTTCCAATCAATCCTTTCTTCTGGCTGACTGAATGATGTCTTTCCATGCCATCATAATCAACAGTGCTGAAGTCATTGATTTCATTTTGAGGTAGTATTTTGTCTTTTTCAAAGCCTACCTTCCAATCTTATTTTGCAATATGCTTTATGTATGGAGGGAAAACCAATATTATTCCAAGGGAATAATGAAATGACAAAACATTTCAGCATTTCTGTTTGCCTGAGGCAGACAGATTTTCTATATCCATAGCACTGGACTTAAGTTAAATTCTACAGATACAAACTTAAGTTTGTATTTATCTAGAACTAAAATCCTATTTAAATAATATATTCAGTTGTTCCAGATGCACAGTGTTGCTTTGTCGACAGCAGATGTCTGTTCTGGAAACAACAATATTGGTGTCTAATTAGAGCTTACATTGAGAAAATTGTGTCTAGACTTTATAGAAGATATTGTGATTTCTTCAGAAATAGAAAAAAGACCTGGAGGATATTGGCACTGCTCCACAGGTCTTCAAAAACCCAGCCATTGTTTCAATTTATAGTTGTTAAGTAAAGAACTACAAAAATCATATATTTTTGTAGTCTACAGGCCCCCACTGGGCTGTGGGCTATTTCTAGAGTCCTGCCATGTCCACAGTCTGTCCATGACCCTGGGAAAAGCTGAGCATGAAGAGGAAGATTTACTTTGCCAGGCTCATTCACTTTCCTATCACCCATCTCATGTCTTTTTAGAAAGAAATCTGCTAAAATATCTGTGTAGATCTATAGGGAACAAGGTCAGTTTATGAAAATAATTTTGTATATTTTAATTCAAATTAAATTCATATTTAAACTGTTCTGTTTAGCTAAAATGTAAATTCAGATGCTAAACTGAACCAATCTGTCTGCTGCATGTGCTTTATCATTGAACTGTCTTGACAACCCTTGTTAACATTTCCATAAACTGTACAGGCTAATAATAATGATGATGATGGAATTAGCCTGTTAGTATCTTATTTTTGTTGTATAATTTTAATCTCTGTAGGAATGAAAACCACTATATCTTTTGAATTAGTCAATGACTCTGCTTTACTATTATTAGCTATTTTAATGTATTTGTATCCCTAGATAGCACAGCAAAGCCTGCTGGTTTCCTTGTGGGGAGTCTTGAAAGCTTGTCTGTTTTGCTTGTCATCTCAATTATTATATCATTAATAGTAATATTTTAGCATGTTTAACTGACCTTCCTCTGAAATGTATTTGGTGCTGAATGTGGTTGGCAGTAATTTGCAAAGTAATTGTGGACAACACGAGCATGCATCTCATGTGCTCTGTATAAATCCTTTAGAAGTCATGTAATGGACTTGAGCAAAGAAGTTGGTGTTGAGCTGCTGAGCAGCCAGCAGGGCAAGGGAACAGGGATAAGAGTCATCCTACAGCCCTTGAAATCCTGAGTTTTTCCAGTTCTACTGCTCTCTGTCCCTTTATAAGGTATTTCAGTTTGGTGGTTAACATATTTCTGTATTTTTCTATACTGGTATACACGTCCCCCTCCCCGTTTCTTATATCAGTAATACATCAGGACAAATAGAGGTAATTTTAATATTTCGTAATTTGTGTACGAACTGTTTAAGATCTCTAGAATGCAATTGATGAAAATTTCTAAAAAGAGATGTAATTGTGTTTGTTAATCAATGTACAAGAAAGGAAAAATAAATTTTAAGTGGTTATATGAAGTACATACATGTACTCAATGTTTCATAATGTAAAATGGTTTGTTAAGCTAGTTTTAACTTCCTATTAGGATTTTCACATGAGCAAATAGCAGCATATAGTTTTGCCAAAACCCCTTATTTGACTGGTTTGACTTCAGTTTCCATTTCTCTTCTAAACTGATCCTTTTTTAGATAATGTGAGGGAGCAAGACATGTGACTGACTGAAGTTGGAAATATCTGCTTCATAATTATAGCTTTTAAATTATAGGAAAAAGGAGAGATTCCCTTTAATTTTAAACTTTATTTTTATGTGTAGGGAGCAAAAGTTGGTGGTTCCAAAGCACGGAAGTATAGCAATATATTACTAATACCATGGTATGGTATTTAAACAAGGAGGGAAAAAAAAAAGATTGAAAAATTCCACTGGCCATTTCAAATGAAGCGCAAGAGACTTTCATGCTGTAAACCCTTGCCTGCCAGACTGGCTGGTTTTGATCTGTGCTCTCAAGGTTGTGTTGGCCATGCTCGTTCCTTTCATCCTTGCTTCGTTTGAGGATCTCCAAAGCCACGAGCAGCCTGCCCCAGCTGGGAGCCTCGCAGCCTGCCCCAGGAGCTGTCCCAGCCTCCAGCTGGCTCCTTTCTCCAGCCTGCTCCCCTTTCCACAGGCCCTGGCACCAGCCTGGGCACCCCATCCAAAACCATTGCATAAGGAGTGTGACTTGTACAGTGCACAAGTGGTGTGTGGGTGCAGGCACATCTTGGGGAGAGAGGAGCCATGGGCTGAGTAAAAATAGGCTTTGCAGTACGTGCCAGAATGAGTAAGTTACATTGTCAGCTGAACAACGAAACCCAATCCCCTGCTGCTGCCCACTTCCCTCCCCCAGCTCCTAATAACTGTAATCCAATAAAATAAACGACACCAGCTGAAAGGAAGTAGAAGCTGGCTTATTTTCTGTCACTTGTCAAACAGTCAAGCATTTCACCTGATGTGAAGTTTTCAAGTTTGTAAAACATTTTAATGGGCAGACAGAAAGCATTGGCCAGCTCCCCGTGTGCATGCATACACACACACACACACACAAAACAAATAAGAATCTGCATGAAGGAACATGATTCACTAGCTTGTTTAAGGATCGTGGAGCTGCTTTTTAAAATATGTTAAATAGCCAACAGGGTGGAAGTTGTGTATGGATTTGTTATCTGTGATGAACTAGTGTCAGAATGTGAATTTGATGAGTCGTTTTGTATTAGTTGTAATTATGGAACATCAGTGCAAATAAATCATGTACACTGGGTTATACCAAAAAGTAATGTTATTGATTGCACCTGACATTCTGATAATAAACTCCTGTTGAAATCATACAAAAGGTAATTTTAAATCTTATATCTTTGTCAGAGTTATGGCTTTATGGTCAAAACATTAATTAGTTTTATCCTACATCTCTGATGCAGTTTAATTTCGCAGTGTTGGAAAGACAGCTCTATGCATGAGAGGCTAAGTTAAAAATATTTCTCATGGGGCACTGATGTGGACAGTTGCCAAGCCAGACCTTCAGATCCTTCCAGGGCTTTCAGCTGCAAATATCTACCTCTTAATATTGCATTGATTCGCAAATGCCTTTAAAAATCCAGTCTGTAGGGACTTCCATCTTGCACCAATCTATAAACCACTGGTCTGTGCTTCAGCTTTGGGATTTGTGACACATCTTCTGTTTGCATTAGACTTGGAGCCAAAGGAGAGCTGGAACTCTGCAAACCAGCTTTCATGTTACCAGCCAGCTCAGCCTGGGAGTTTGTACAGAGAAAGAGGCTCCTGTGTGTCAGAAGTTACCAGAATGAGTCTGGGTTGTTTGGGAGAAGTTCACAGTGTTCAGAAGGGGGCAAGAAACTTGATTTTCTCCTTAAACAGGGTTATTTGTCTGATGGATAACACCATCCCAATAAAGTGTCTGATGGTCCTCGAGTCCTGGGCAGCCCAGTGGCAATCTCTGAGTGGATCTGCAGAGGGAACAGGTTTTTATTCTGCCTGAGCAGCCACTGATGGGCACTGGAGGCAGCTGGGCAACACCCCTGGTTTTACAGCTCTGCTTTGCTATTGCAGGGAAAGGCCAGGAAGGAAAACAAGGGAGCTGACAGGTCTGAGCTCTCAGCAGCTGGTGAGGTGTCCCCATCTGAGGAACAGCTTTGAGGCAGGTGATAAAGGGATGTGTGATGTGTCCACTTTGTGCAAGCTGCTCTTTCAGGTCTGTGCAGTGCTGTTGTGCTGCCTGTTTTCCCTTGTGCTGCCGACCTGCAGGGTTGTTGCTGTGACAGGTGAGCTTTGTTTCTCTAGCAATTAGAGAAATCTGCTATTTACTAATTAGACGTGTAATAGTGAAAGGTTTGGTGGTTTTTTGTGGTTTTTTTTTTTTTTTTTTTCCTGAGAGATTTAGCAGTGGAGGTTAATTGTGCTCAATAGACCTATGCATGATTATATAAATCATAAATTATTTAAAATGATGCTTGTGATTCCATGAGCTTGACTACTGAGCATCTTGTGGGAGGGAGGAAAACTTTTAATGGTTTGTTTGGCACAAAAAAGCTTTACTTGAATGCTTTGCTGTTCATGTTTGTAATGCCTTTGCCTTGGTCTCTGTTTGCAAAATCAGTCAGTGGGCCAGCTCTTCAAATCTTTGAGATCCAGGCAAGCTGTTTTGACTTTCTGAAATCTTTGCCTGGGAGGGATAAAAGGCTGCATGTAAACAAATTCAGGAGGTATTTACTGGAGTTTACAGATGGATGGGCAGCCTGGCCAGAGCCCAGCAGATACCTTAAAGGCATTAGAGAAAGCATCTCATACCAACCTGAACTTGCCAGCAGAGGAGAAAACTCACATGTGGTACTAACTCACGTGTGACTTCTTATTGTAAATATTGTGGTGATACTGAGATATTTTTTTCTTGACTCTTCTCAATGGTGTCTCAGTTAGAAGCACACGACTGACTCATTCCTGCATCTGGGTATTGACGTCATTGTGATGCACTTTTCATTTCTAGCATGAGTGTTCCAGTCTCTCCAGTATGGAATTTAAATGAAAACATGATGCCCTTTATTATTACTGAGAAGTAAATGAACTAGAAAAATTACATTCATGGGCTTTCCAACTCATTCTCTATTGCACTGAACATATTGGACATCAGAGCCTGTCAACACAGTCATCTGAAACTGTCTCCTTCAGTGTTTCACTCCTAAGAGCCTGAATTATTCATCAGAGATTTTACTATGTTAACATATTCTCATGATCACGTTGACTTTAATTCCAGTGCATGAAAAAGGAAGTTTGCTGTTTCTCTTTGCATAAAAACAGATAAATGCATTAATGCTTTATCAGACACCTTTCTAAATCTTTTGTAGCAAATCAGAGCAGAACAAAGCACAAAGTAATGTCAGATCACATCAAATTAAAGTGTTTACAACTGCCAAGGTGTGATGCTAGAATAGTGAAGAAGTTTCTAGAGGTCTGGATGGAGAAAGTTGAAGTGTTTTATTCTTCAGGATGGGCGGTCTGCAGCAGGATGCCTTCCATGATCAGTTCCACGTGTGCCATCCATGTCAAAATGCTGGGGCATGGGGGTTCAGAAATGCCCTGGGCAAATTTGAAGATGTGCTTTGAAAGTCAGAAGTTCTGATTCAGTTACTGCTTGGGAAAAGGGTGAGAGGTTTTTGGTGTGTGTTTTTTGGTTTTTTTTTTTTTTTTTTTTTAACCTTCTTTGGTAACAAAATAAATCTATTCTAGAGAGTGTCTCTGAGCTATGCTCAGGAGTTTCTTTATGACCAGCAAGGGAAAAAGCAAAAGCAAATTGATATTTTAGGAGGATAAACTGCATTCCATGGTGTCAGAGGACAAAAAGGCTCTGATGACTTTTTCTGAAACCTTAGCAAAAGTATGATAGTTATAGGGCTATTTAGGAGCTTGAAAATAAATGAACATTTACACATGTACCTAACATACAAAGTGATGTCATGGTTTTAGTTTGGCCAGTGTGAGTGGAGGTCAGCATCCTGGAGCAGAGCTCTGAGCCAGAATCCATGCAGTTCTTCTGCTTTGAGTGCTCACTTGGAGAGAAGGACAATTGTGGGTTTATGTGTTCAGAATGTTCATTTTCATGTAGCCATAAAGCATCATGAGGGCCATTTCCAGGTCAGCTGAGAATGACAAATCTTGTCAAGGGGCTGTGTGCTCCTGCAGTGGGAGCTCACAGGGTGCTGACAGAGCACAGGAATCGTGTTCTGGCTGTTCACATGCTCTGACATTTGGGGAGAGGCCCAGTGCTGTGCACCATGCTAAATAAACTTACTATGAACAGAACCCAGCAAATGCTTTTTGAGCTCCAGGTGCCTTTCAAACAACTCAACATTGCTGCTTATGCAATGAAGATCTCTTAAAAATACTGGTGTCATTTAAATGTGGGTCGAGTACGAATTTTTTAGACACTAAATTTAAGCATAAGCATGAAGTAGGCCAAATAGCAGGATTGTGGGCTGTGGTTTTTTGGTTTGGGTTTTGGTTTTGAGGGGTTTCACTTGTTCCTCTGTCTGACTTCTTTCTTTTTCTTGGGTTTTGGTCTGAATCAGATTGAACCCTACTTTTTAAAAAAATTTTCATGATTTGCAATTGCTTAGAAAACTTGTTTAAGGAACCCAAATTCACAGACCTTGGATAAGTTTTATGCACTGACTTTGTCAGTTTAGAGGATGTCTCAGCAGAGGGAAGATGGGATGTGTTGAGCACAAGCTGACTGAGGCCATGAGGAGCTCTTGCCCACCATCTCTGCCCTGGTCATTTTTAAGGGCAGTGATTCCCTGCATCCCACCACAGACACCCTGGCCTGGGTAAATTCTGGGCTTTTCAGTTCACACACAGCAGGATTTCCTTGGCTGTGCCTGTCCAGGAGCCAGGGGACAGGGATGTCTGTGTTTCCTCCTCTGAAGGCAGTGCCAGAACCTCCAGAAGCTGAACAGAACTGAACTGTCCATGTTGCCCAGGGGGAAACCCTGGGAGCAGAACAGTGTCTTTTCCCACTGACTTTTGCTAGATGAAGCAAATCAGCAGTCTGGAATTATAATCCGTCTGTTTTGAAAACTATTGCTCTCAAGCACTCAGCAAGCACAGGCTTTTGATATGTATATTGACAATGCATGTCTAAAGTACTGCCATTTCTTTTGGAATATTAAAGGAAAAACTATTTTAAAATTCACTGCCTAGAGACATGTTTTTTTTGTAGCAGGCACATTTATGTAAAATCAACTTAATTTCCAATATTTATATTTTGTGAATGTGAATTCAACATATATATTTAATTATAGTTGGGAAGGAGTCCTGTATTGTGCTGATTGGTATTGCATTTCATTGGTAACAAAATCATGACAGGAATGCATGCCTAAAAGTTTGTATGCTGCATATTTTCACCTGAGGTTTGAAAATACTATTGTATCAAATATTTTGTGTAGAAATTAGTAAGTAATGCTGACTATGACACCTTTTTACTCTACTCCTACATATTTTGCAAGCAGGAAAAAAAAAAAAAAGCTAAATTCAGTACCAAAATATTCATTGCTAATTGCTACTTAAACCTTTGTGACCTCAGATTTTCTCTGGTGTTTAGCTTTAAATGAATTACTTTTAAAAGCCCTCAATGCATGCCTTAAGTTGCTGTTTTTAGCATATTTCCATGAAGTTTTGAGAAGCTTGCACAAACCATGAATTGGGTGGTGTAAAAGAGGTGGAGGAAAGGGGATAGCAGGTTCCAGAGGGCTGTTCTGTGAGGAAGGAAGGCAGCAGACAGTGCTGAAGCCTTTATGGCAAAGAGAAGCATCAAAGCTCTGAGCCCTGTGTGGTGTGACCGCTGCCAGAAGAAATATGACAATTCTCAAAACAAAGCCACCCCCCTGCCACCCCCACACGCTCTGGATGTGAATATCACCTCCCTGGTGCATGCTGATTTGTGAAGCTCACTGAGAAACACACTCTTTCTCCTTTCATTGAGTGGTTTTTGACTTTGTGTTTTCCATTTTTGCATTTGGAAATTGTTCAGCCCTGCCCTGTTCACGCCTGACTCGTGGTTTGCTCACAGACTTTCATGGCTTGAACTGCCCTGCCACTCTAACCTTGCAGACAGTTTTCAAAGTGGGCTTTAAAGGCAATTGTTCAGATTTGATTTCTGCATGAGGATTTGCTCCTTGTATGGAGAATTTCTTGTAATATGTTCTTGGAAAAGAAGGAGAACCAGCAATACCTCCCCTTGAAATCTGCTCATGTTTGCTGGGTGAAGAACTGGAGAAACCAGCACCCATCCCCTTTCCAAGGGCCAAAGTTTTGGCTCAGGATGGGAAGAGCATCTAGGACACTCTACATGTGAGGGGACTCAAGGGGACATAAAAGCAGAAAAGATCAAATCCAGATTCAAAATAAATTAGGAAAATGTCCCCCGTTCTTAGCTTTCTTGTCAGCATTTTGCTTTCTAGGAACTTCATCTTCTGCATTTTGCTTTGTACAAGAATAACTAAGTCCTGCAATATTTTTCCTTTGTATATTGATTTAAACTGCAAGTTTAATATATAACTAGGAGATAAAATATTCTAGGAATATGATGTTATGCTAAAATGAGATTGAGAACTTTAGTTTGATGCATAACATCTATTTAAAGTAGTCACGTAATTTATTGGAGCTGAGCTTCTACTGAAATAGTTCTGCAGTTCCATTGTCACTTTTGTAGGCAGACCTCTGATCTAGATAACCAGGGGAATGCTATTTTGGAGGAAAATATTCTAAATGCCTTCCTCTTTCTGAATTACAAGGGGATAAAAGGATAATACTTCCCTTGTGAATCAAAGGATGATATTTAGGAAGAATTCCAGAGCTTGCTTTTCTTGAAATTTAAAATAGAACTTTGAGAGTTCTTCACCTTAACAAAATGCTAGGTTTCTAAAAACTGAAAGATTTCTGATCCATATATTCTGGCAGTTTTTAAAATAGGGTTATTTTTGTCCAAACTATGAGCCAGGTTTAGCAGTTCTGAAAAAAGTATATGTCTGTAGGCTCTGCATTTTGGTAGTCCTTTAAATCATCCTGGTATCTTAAAAGCTGAGATCCATCCTGAAATACGAAATTCTTGGGGTTTTTTAATAGAGAGACTTTTAGAATTGATTCAAAGTACCTATAAATCAAAGCTGCAGCCTCTGTTTTCCTCTCAGAGGTGGCTTTGGAAAGCGCTTGCTTGTGACCCCAACCTTTCAGGCTCCTGAAACTACATCTTTTGAAATTAAATATTTGAGATTCTCAAATCAAGTGTGGAAAATGGCTGTGAACAGCTTCTCTCTATTGTAGCAGCAGGCCAGTGATGCATGCAATGCAGCTGGGTTCTTCATTGGTCTCTGGACAATTCTTGGCTCTCTCTGTTCTGTCCCTGTGTCTGCAGAGCTCTGAATGCGCAGGGAAGGGGAGCAGAGAGTGGCAGGGAGAGCTGCTGGAGATCTGCTCTGTGAAACCCTCCCTCTGTGAATGAGAGAGATCAGATCAGATCTTGAAGCACACACAGCCAAGTCCCTGGGTTTAGAGAACTGCTGAAACTTCTGAAAATAGTTTTGTTCACGTGTTTGGGTTGTTTGCTTTGTTTTGTTTTGTTTGTTTTGGTGTTTTTTTTCTCAGCACTTCATATGCTGCCAGTAGCAGGAGCCAGGAAGCTGCTACGATCTGCAGCATGATTTTGGCAGCTCTTCTTGATAGAGGTTGAAAAAGCTTGAACCCTACTAGGCCTCTCCTTCCCTTGGTAGCAAAAGGGCAGCTAACCTCTTTAATCTGTAAATGCTTTAGTAAGAAGTCATTGGGGAATTTGCCTAAATCTCCAAGCTATCAGAAAGCTTCACTGGGCAAAGTCATCCAGTGTGTGCAGGGATGGAAAAAGCCCAGTCTGGGACCAAGGACAGCTGCAAGTCCTGGTTCTGACTAAAGACAAAGCTTTCATTGCATGATTATTTTTTCTTCCAGAAAGAAAAGCCTGATTGCTGATCTCTCTGGCATGTTTCATAAATAACCACTGCATTTATCTGATCTGCTGATTTTGGGGACACATATTCTTAAACACTTTTTCTTTTTGCTAACAAACTTTATGACAAAATCTCTTCTACAGAAACATGCTTCCTGGTAGTTTTTGTATTGGGGAAGAAGAAAGGAATATCCACTGTATGTGCTATTTTAATAAACTGAAAGGGGACAACAAGATTGTTGGAAATTTTCACTGAGCGTTTAAGACTCTCACCATGTTATTGCAAGAACCACGGGGCACTGACCATGAAGGTTTCACGAATTGTCAGACCAAACCATTATACCTGTGTATTCAACTAAATAGAGGTAGGTAGTGCTAGAATTTCCTACCTTTTTTTTTTTTTCTGTTTTTAGGCTATTTCTTCTTGGTACCATGGGAACATTTAGTCCCCCATTTTCTTTTGAGACTCTCCAAACAATGGATAACAATTTATCTACGGTACTGTGTTCAGTAAACTAAATGTTCATTTTGGCTAACTGCTCCAGTGCTGCTAGCTTTCTAGCCTGAAAGAAATTGAAAAGCTGGAGAAGGCTATTCATAACAACCCAGTAGAGCTCTAAATATTTTTATTTCAGTAGTAAGATGGGACCTTTTGGATAGTTCTTAGGAAATAAATCCTGTAGTTCATAGCTGGTTAAAAAGGAACTGGAAAAGAGAGGGCAGGGAGCTGCAAGGCCGTTTGATTGTGCTATAGGGCTTTAATATCTCCCTGGTCTTATTTCAGATGCTCAGCATCACTCTTTGCTTGCTCAGCTAATAGTACACAAAGTGATCATTAATCAAAGTAAATAATGTGGCTGTAGCAGAAAACATGAGGCACTGAATGCAGAGAGAGTTTGCATTGATTCCAGGGGATTTTGGACAGATGGGTATCATCACTGCAATGTAAATAGATAAGGTTTCAGGTTCATGATTAGTTTTACAGATCACCTGAGCCGTGGTAATGGTATATGAGCCCTTAGACTCTGGTAATGTTGCTGTTTTTTAAATGTAACTTTAACTTTTCACTTCCCTGCAGGCCAAACTCAGGCATTCACACAGCTGCCAGTGCTCAGCCCTGGGGGGCTGCAGGATGTTTGGCTGCTGTGGCTTCAGTGCATTTGGGAAGGGTTCCCAGGAGGAATCTGTAGAGCCAAGGCTGGGAAAGGAGCTGCTGCCACTGCTGCTGTCTTCACTTGTCAGCTTCACCAGATCATCATCTAGTTTTGTGTGACACTCCTGGCAAGTTATTAGCAAAGAATCTAATGAGATGATCGTAGATCGAATATTTTGTACATGATCCATAAATTTAACCTGTTGTCTTTGGGAGGCTGCAGCAGGAACAGGTGATTTGAAGGACAGATTGTGGTAATCAGCCAGCAGTATGTAAATATATGTGCAGGAGGGCAAGCAGCCTTGTTGTGTGCTGGACCAGGGCAGACACTGCAGGGGCAGCCACGGGGGAGGAGGAAGCCCTGCTAAGCCAGCCTGTTCCACCCTTGAGCTGGGAGCACTGGCACCTTCACAAAGAAATCCTGTTTACCTCAGTAGCAGCACTTTTCACTTACCCACAGAGAGAGAGGGCTATGAGCTAGTTGCTTTAGCTCTGGAGGAGGAATTTTTTTGTTGTTATTCTGTGTCAATGATGTTTTGTCATTTCCTTCCTTTACAACTTCAGAAAAAATAAAAATTGAAGTGATGTAATTTTTTTTTGTCTGGTGATGGAGTTGGTGGAAATCGCAGCTGCCAGGCGTTTCTCACTCAAGGCTCTGATGATTCATAAACTTGGGATAGGTGGTCATCTTAACTTCCCAGCTTCTGAGGAAGCAGGTACTGCAGTGGGACTGGATGAGCTGGCTTTGCAGTGAGGGGAGGAAGGCTCCCTGCAAGGATTATTGGTAGGAAAGCTCTGCTCTGCTACCTGGAGTGGGAAACTATCCCAAGCAAGTTTAGAGCACACTTGGATTTAAACCCAGAATCAGTAAAGTCCAAGCTCTTGGAGCCATAAACAGTCATGGAGCAGCTTACACCAGAGAGGACCTCTGGAGATCTCTGGTACAGCCTGCTGCAAGCAGGGCATGACCAGCTGAGCTCTCTCAAGGCCTAATCAGTCCAATTTTGGATTATGGCCAAGGCTAGACAATCTCACCCTTCATGTTTTCATTTTTATAATGTCTAATTAAAGAATCTTCCCTTCCCCAATTGTGGAAGTCACAGAATGTGATTTTATACAAACATCAAAATAATGTGGATGGGATTTAATTATTAAGTAGCATATTAATATGGGAAGGTGTCCCATAAGAATCATTTTACTGCCTCAGGGTTGTGCACCTGGTGAACTGTGCTCTGACCTGGCCAAGGCTGTGTAGGGCACAAAGTGTTCATTGGATTGCATGACTGAAGATGATACACTGAGGGCTCCCCCTGCCACGGGGACAAAACCAAGACTTGTAAGTTATAGCCCAGAGAGAAAGACTTCTATTTCCCCCTTTCTAGTCCTGGCACTGGTCTTTTTTATTTTCCCTCCAGGCAGAAGATAATTCTTTAATCAAGATTTTTCACCTGAAGAGTGACGTTGGCACTCAAGGACTGAGTAGATGTGAAGGAGAAGAACAGGTTTTAGATGACACACTTGACACCAAAAAGGCCATTCACAAGCTTAAGTAGGAGGGGAACCTGGGCCTTCTTTTGTCCTCTTTTTCTAATCATCAAAACAAAATTTACTTTTAATACTTTAGAGTAGACATATATTTTGATAAACATACATTTTTAAAAAAGAATTTGGGACATCTTCCCAACAGAAAAGCATCTTTACTATTACCCTAATAAGGTTGCATCATTAAATAGTTTTGAAGGGCTTGGAGAATGTTCCATTTGTAACTTGCACTGCATTTTGTCCAAAGAGTTGTATGTTTCTGGAACTGTGCATCCCAGCCAGTATTATTAAAGAACATTCCTGTGAGCTTTTTGCTTTATGGAAATATTGCAGATCTGACCTTATAATCTTTCTTGTAATACCTTGCAACATAAATTCTTGCATACCTGATAATCAAAAGTCACCTGGTAATGTGGCACCCAGCTTGATGGGAATTGGTGAACCTGTAACAGTTGGGCTCGTGGAAGATTTTCCATTAGGTGGATCACTGTGGCAATTTCATTATCTACAGACCTTGTATTTGTTATGTTGTATGGCATCGTGGTTCAGCTGAAGCTGCATCTCCTCTGCAGTTTGTCCCTGTGGTCTGGTTTGTCTGCCTGTCTCTGAGGCTGGCATAATGAAATACTGAGTTGGATATTCAGTTTTTTTCTGTACTGTTGTTTCCTTCCCCGTGACTCTGAAGTAAATTTCCATTGCTTGCAGAGGATTTTGAGAATGCAGATATGTTCATGTGGGCTGGTTCAGATCCCTTTGCAGGAGAACCCTTGGAAGGATTATACGGAAGTTTTACAAGACTGAAGCTCGTAGGTCTGTTTTGGGTCCAAAAGGTCTTTTGGCACAGGCCAGGATGTGAATGAGGAGGAAGAGCCTGCACAGTAGGAAATGGAAGGTGATCTTCTCCCTGACCCATGTTGATGAGGGGATGAAACACTCTTGCCCTTTTCTCATGTAAATCCTACCCTGATTCCCTCCTTCCTGAGCCTTCCTGAGCTTCCTGATGTTCCAGATGCATTGAACATTGATTTGATAGGATGGGTGGTCAGCTGAAAAATCACTGGGTTTGGGTCGAGGATTTGCTGTTATGTGTTTGTTTGAGGCTCTTAAAGCAGCACTATTGACTGCTAAAACAGCTTCAGACCTCGTGCAGGAGCTGTAAGAGCCTGTGCTCTCCAGGGCAGTGCAGAGGAGCCAGCAGGATGCTCTGGGAGCACAGCACTGCTCACATGAAATGCTCTCGGTCTCACCACACCATTGCACTGGAACTTGGCCCTGAAACAGGTGGAGCAAAGAATTTTGGCATGCCTTATTGACATGTAATTTCTACACCAGTAGAAATTAAAAACCTGCCTGTTTGTGTAGAACTTAGGGTACTGTCAGCCACTGTGGATTCAGAATGTGATAAATGCTCTGAGGAGGAATAGCTAAGACTGATTTCTACATACCAGGCCTGAGAATATGTAGATATTAATTCATTCATAACACAAAATCCCTAGTGGCAATGTACCTGTGCTAAAACACAGCCCTTAATTTTGAAGAGTATGAATAATTAAATAACAGAAGTGACTGCTGTCATCTCTCCAAGAACAGAAAGATCTCAGCATCTGATGTGGCTGTTTGCTTTGGTGCCATAGAAATCAACAGAATAACTTGCAGAGACTTCAGAGAGAGAGACTCTGATGGCAAAAGGACATTTTCCCTCAGCACCTGTAACTCAAAATTCCTTTGTTTTGGGAGTTGCTTGTAGGTGTGCAGTTGGCAGCATGCTGGTGAAAGAAACTGTAGTAGTAAGACAAATAGCAATAAGGAGGTAGGAGTACAGCAAAATCTGAGATCAAGGGGGACGTTCATGTGCCAGCCTACCAAATTCATAGCAGAGACAAAAGGTAATGCAGAGCACTAAAGAGCAAATTTTGTTAAGGTGTCTGAACTTCCCTGGTTTACATGTAGTGCCATGCAAAGTGACTTTGGAAATTATTTAATTTTTCATTGTGCATACAGGGGGTCCTGAAAATGGTACAAATACTGGAGTAGATATGCTTAAAACCATGAATATTTTCCCTTCTCTGAGAGCTCTTTTGGCTGTTGTCATTTTAAATAAATCACATTTCCCTGCATTTTGACTTCCTTGAGCATTCTGGGAGATAATAAACTGCTTTATTTGCAGGGTGGTATTTCATATGTGGGTGTATGGGACCTTCACATTCATTTTGCATCTATTTGCTTTATCAGTGACTTCATCTGTGCCCGACCCATCTCCATCAGTGGAGCTTGACATGTTCTGCAGAATCCTCCTGGCTCTGGTTTGCAGGGAAGATCTATTCCTTCCTTCAACTATAAATATGTGGGTGCTATCACTCAGCTTCTCTGCAGTGGCTCTACATGCTATAAACAATTTTTGGGGGCTCTTTGATCCCAAACTGCTTGGTGATTCTGGCATGTCTGCAGTTGGAACCAACCGTCAAGCCAAGGAGGCTGGATGGGATTCCCTCAGAGGTCAGAGGGCAGTAATCATGAGCCCTGTGGTAGCATCCAAAGGTTTTTAGGGTCAGAGCTGTTTTATGGCTCTGGGATATCTGAGGTTTTCCTGAGACAGACATTTTTTTGTTCCTTTGTGGCATTGTAAGATGCAGCTAGTAGAGTGCCTGATTCATCTTGCTGGGTGAGGCTGGGAAAAGAGAAAAATGACCAAAGGAGTAAAGCAGAAAAGCTGAAAGGGAAAAATGAGAGAATTTTCTCCCATGAGACCAGGCACCAGAACTGTGCATCTGGAGATGGCCCTTGCTTGTGAAGTAACACCAAATACTCCCAGCTGTGGCTCTGGCAGAGCCTGGCAGCAGGGAGAAATGTCATTACCAGAAGCTGTGTGTGTAAAGAAATGCCAAGCCCCTGCAGATGGTGCTGGCTCCAGAATGCCCCCATGTACAGCTGGTTATTTGCAAATAAACCTGTCTGATCCTCTAGGAAAGCCAGTCATGGAGAAATACCCGAAGCTGGTTAAATGTCACAGACACTGTGACCCACAGCCAGGATAGCTGGATCCATCACAAGTCTGTGCTGGGTTGGCCTTGTCCCTCCCTGGGCTGGGGACAATCAGACCAGGAGCACACTGAACTCCTGTGGGAAGTGATCACAGCTATTACCCACTCACAGAGCTTGTCCCCAAAGGCAATATTCAATATGTCTATTGACAGAATTCCCACTTCAGTGAAAGACACGGTGACATTCCTGTGTCTTTTCTCAAGAAGTTTTACTCTCCTGCTATTTCTCACCAATGGCAATATGCTGTAATTTTAAACAAATAATTTTCTTACTGCTATCTGGGGCTTCTTACTAAGAAATTTTTTCCTCAGGGTACTGTGAGAGAGATTTCTTTGATATTGTTAACCTCAATGAAACTCTGCCAACTAGTAACTGAAAAGCTTCCTGTTATATCTAGGGAAAGATTTAATTTTAAAATAAAAATTGTAATATTTTACAGTAAATATTACTGTAAAAATGCAGTAAAATACAGGTGAAAGCAATGAGTGGGAGCTGCATGCATACAGCATGGGTCCTGTTTTCTTGTTTGAAGAAGTTATTTATTTAGTCATGCACTCAAAACCAGCTCAATTATATAAACAAGCCCTGACATAACTTTTTTTTTCTCTGAGTGCTTTAAACTGGGGAACTGCCTGAGTAATTTTCTTCTGAGTACAAGTAATTACTCAGGTTTGCACTCAGTGACTTTCCTTTTATTAAGCTTTAGAAACAATACTGTATTTTGAATCACATTATTCTTCTTATTCCTAGCTTTAAGTAGAACATCAGTGAGCAAGCTAAGGGGCATAGGGTGAACACAAAAATACTTTCTTTGTTTGGGGAGGAAAACTGTGATTGACATTTATCAGTAGTTAATAAATTCTGTGGCTAAAGTCAGTTTGTAGCAGCAGCAAAGATTGTTTCATAATGCTATTCCCTCAGTAAATGACATTTTAAAATTTCCTTGATTATTCATCTTTTCGGCCTTTGAAAATTTCTAATATATTTTGGAAGCTGGATTATAATGAGCTTGCAGGCAGCTTATCACATCATTTCCAAGAGGCATCAACACTGGTTTGTGGCTGTATTTTTCTTCTGATAGTGTGTGTTTGCTTTATGCTTTGCTAAGCATTAAGATAAAAAAATACACTCTATGGTAATTGGGAGCCCTGTCTGTGCTCCTCTGGAGGGAAGATGATGTCAGGGGTGTCTTATCTATCAATATGCCCCTGAAAACAGGTGTGTGTGTCTTTGTGAAACCTTGTAGGGGGATGGCAGTGGGGAGGTGACTGTGCAGGACTCTGTGATGATGAATTCCCATTGGTGGCAAAGGAATTGTCTTCATCCTGCACAAAATTTATTTTCCCATGTCAAATGAGCTTAAAAAGTGAGCACCACATTCTCTGATCCTCATGATGGTGAGGCTCCGGAACCTGAAGAAGTGGATTTGACCCATGAAAATTTGTCTTCTGGGCTGCAGGGACGTTCCTTCCTGGGGCCACAGCTGACAAATCCAGCAAGGAAATTGTGGTGGTGACCCTGAGGCTGCAGAGCAGGAAACGTGGCCAAGGCTCGCTGGGCTCCAGGAGGTTTCCTGCTGGCTCTGGGGGTTTGCAGCCTCCTTTGCTGACAGGAGCCCACGGTCCTTTCATGGTCTGCCATGGCCATCCCCTGCTGCAGTCAGACACGTTGTGTCTCCACCGATGAGCACTTCCAGGTGCATCTCCAGCAGCGTTCCCAAATGGAGTGTGCTCAATGAAATGCATTGCTTTGCTGGCTTAGCTTTTATCCTACAAGTAGGGCTTTCAAATAATCATCCATCAAACCCCATCACATTTTGGGAAGTGTTACACTCAATAAAACAGGCAACTGAAACATCATCTTCCAGTAGTGTCACAGCAAGTACACTTAAAATTCAGGTTGTGCTGGGGGACAGCACTGCAATGAATGCAAGGAGGCAGGCATGAGAATAGATTTTTCCAAGTCAGAAGGATTAATTCCAACTCTCACAGAAG
This sequence comes from Pyrgilauda ruficollis, assembly GCF_017590135.1. NCBI lineage: Eukaryota > Metazoa > Chordata > Aves > Passeriformes > Passeridae > Pyrgilauda > Pyrgilauda ruficollis. The sequence goes on along the minus strand of NW_024528821.1, from coordinate 13,608,152 downwards.
ATTTAGCTCTTTCCATGTGGGATACAAACCTTGTGGCTCTGAAATAATTAGCAGGCAGACTGCAGACCTAGTGTGTGTTGCACAAGATAAAAAGGGACTTTCTTTAAAAATCATGATGTGTACAAAAAATATCATTTGAAAACTTAAGAGAAGTAGTTTAACAGCTTATACCAATTTATTTATGAGCTCATAGAGGAGATACAAATATGACTACACAGCTCTGCAGTTTTAGAGTTGGCATCAGTTATTAACTTGGCTTCCTTCTAACAAAAAATTCTTTACTATCAGTAGCAGATATCCAATAAATGGATTTTTCGTACACCTGCCTTTGCAGGGGAAGAGAGGTGCACATACAGAGTTGTACCATGCTGAACACCAGGGCAGGTGCTTTTTTCCCCAAATTAAAGCCTCAAGCCTGAAGATGTTGCACCATGAGGGTGCTGTGGGTTTCCTTGAGCCTTAGGTTACAGACGAAGAAAAGTTTGATTTATTTGTTCTGGATCTTTGTAGAGATTTATTTGCATAAACTAAATTCAATTGCCCACAGTAAATGGACTATTCCCCCACCTCTCTGGCTCAGGGATTGCACCAAGACTATGGCATCTTCCAGCAGCTGTGCTGGAATGGATGCAATATTTTCTCTTCTATTTCCCAACATGACAAATAACTTGGAAATAACAGCAAAGAGATCGTTCAGTTATAAAGAGATTAAGAAAGGGGGGAATGGGTCTTCATAGAAATATGCATCTCTATGTAATAAAATATTGAATGTGATGAAGTGAATTCAGGCTCATAAAGTGAATTCAGCCTCATTTTTAGTGCTCTAAAATGATAATGTAGAGGAAAACCTATTCCAGACATTTCTTCAGGCATTGCAGTTACTTCATTAGCCTTTATTTCTTCTCACTTCTGCTCTCTTGACAGCTTTTCAAGTCTCAGGTTCTTCCTTTTTGAAATGCTTTGATGTGCTCATCTGTTTGACAAACTGTTTAAGGTCTTGATCTTAATTTAACATTTGTAGATACCCACAGAGGGTTTTGTTAATGAAGTCTTTAAAACACCAAGTGAAGTTCTAGTTTTCTTCAGGAACAAAGTTTTATCCTTGACATTATTTTTCCTTTGGAATGATATTCCTATTTAACATCTAGGAAATTTTTAGTCTTACAAAGCAGCACTGGGCTTGTAAGGGTAGGGATGTAATTAAATGAGGATTTTATATTTCTTTGGGGCGCCTTTTTTAAAAAGAATAGGAATACATCATAATTGAAAGTGCCTTTTGAATGACAGAAGCCTTTGATACCACAAAGGCATGAGAGTAAGTGCTTGCCCAACCTCAGATTAGGAGTGCTTTTATACTTTGATGGATAATACTCTCTTTTCTGGACTGAAGCCATGGTTTTTGCTAGTTGGTTTGGTGTAAGGTAATTAAATTGAACTAAGGGTTACTCATAAACTATGTTCATGAATTTTAGCACTACTGACAGTGACAGCAATCTGAGCTCCTGAGTCTGTGATATGGACTGACAGGGATAATTCATTGCCCTGCTGTAGCTGGATCTGGCATTTCAGATCTCCAATTCCAGATGCAGTGGCTATAAAAACCTCCTTGAAGAGCTGTGTATAAGAGGAAAAGGTTGACATGAAGAGAAAGAAAATGTTTCCAAGAGGTCTGTGGGATTAGGAAGTCATGTGTGTTTTATTGTTAAAAACTGGGTCTATTTTTGGGCCCCCTCTGTGGTGCTTTGGGACCTGCTGAGAGATCCAGAGGAGCACAGCCACTCTGTCCTCTGGGACTTCACTTTCTCTGGAACTGTTTTCTGCTTGAATCACACAAAATATTTCTTTGCTATAGTGATGTTTGCATTAAAAAAAATTTACAAACTTGGGTAACAGTTCCCTGGCAGTGTGAGCAGCATAAATGTACTGCTGGTTCTAAGGCATTTGCCATGACCTTGGTCATAGCAAAGTGGTCAAAATGGGATCTCTTTTTGAAAAGACGAAATAATTTTCTTGTTGAGAAGGGGAAACTTTGGGGAAAACTTACTTCTGAAATGTAGAATTTGCTGTTGCTTTTAATCTGCCAACAGCTAGCAGAGTTTTGGCTGGTTGGTTTTCTTTTTTTATTTCTTCTTTTTCCTTAGTGTTTTCCCTCATAAATCAAATAATGTAAATAAATTACATACATTATCTAAAATAATGTAAAATAATTTCATTAGCTAATTCCATTTGGCTAACTTTTAAAGGAAAAATATTTTGCGTGAAGTTAAATCTAAGGCTCAACATGCACAGCCCTGCTAATGCAGGCTCACTCTTTAGATAAGGACCAAGTGATCCTTAGAAGTGAGAAAGCTGCATCAAGGGATTTGACAAGGCTCATTAAAGTTCAATTAGAAAATTCGTTTTAACACTAGGCATCCTGCCCCTTTTATTTCCCAAGCACAAACAATAAAATTTTCATCACATACAAGTACATACTTAAAATGTGCTATGGAAATAAATAATCTTCATGTTTAATTCATCTTATATAATAACTGATGCCCATTAGGGATTTGGATCAGGCATTAGGTATACAGCTCCACAGCGTGGCAGTGGATGTGTGATTCCCAACTGTCCTTACTGGGAAGTTTGTCAAGTGAATTGAAATAAAAATTATTTTCAGAGGAGTTATGATAGATCTTTTCTAAAGAGTTCATCTGTTTTCTGAGCAATGCAGTCTTGGCACACGCTCAAAAAAACTTGACTCAGCACCTTTACATGGAGTGATTTCATGATTCTTTTAACTACTTCTGTAAGTTTTATTCACTTAGCACCACACTATTTTCAGTTCTTGGTTCTCAGACATGGGGAATAATCCCCTCCTCCTACCCCCAATATTGCAAAAATTTAAATTTTCACTTGGCTGTTTGATTGCAGGGTATGAGTTTTGTGAGACTCGTGACGCGGACATTTACAACATCAGTAAATCCAGGTGTGAGTTGGAGCAGCTCCCATGTGCTGTGGCTCTTCAGGCTGCCCTTAATTCCTTTTTTGCAGCGATAAACCTGCCAAGAATGCAGTGCTTGTTATGCCATGATGGATGTCTTGTGGAGTCAGTCCTTGTCCCCAGTGCCTGCCCTTTCCCTGCCTTTGTTTCCTCTGCAGTACTGCTTATCTGTGAGACATTGTGCAGCCTTCTGAAATGACGCAAACCTTTAAATAAATGTGGTTTTTGGTTGAATGGGGACTGGTGTCATCACTTTCGAAAGTGCTGGGTTGTGGCTGTTCAAACCCTGCCTTTGAGGGGCCTGTTCTACAGAGTGGACACTGTCTGCATGTAAAATTACTCATTAGAAGATAATTGGGAAATGTAAATGAGTCCTGTGATTTTTTTAAAAATTGCATTTATCGCTTACTTGCATTAATGCAATTAATGCAAAAGTGTTTGGGTGATCTTAAAACATAGAAATCAAGTCACATAGAAGATAATGACTCATGTCAGGGATAGAGGTGCCCTTTGTGCTGTCCCTGCAAATCTTGGCTATAATCAGTTTAGGAGGGTTTTTAATTCCCAAATTGGTGACCAAAACTTTGCTGCCAGTTGTAGCTGCTTGGTTCTTATTCCTGTAGCACAGGTCATTAGGGACTGCAGCATTTTGGCTGCCCCACAAGACACGTATTTCCATGAGTTTTAAATACTATTCAATGGTACTGACCTTGCAGGAACAGTATGTTCCAGAGGAAACTCAAATATTAAGTCTTCATAATTTTCACTGTAAATCACTTTGTAACCCTGCATTAAAAGGAAAAAACCCTCTTAAGATATTTATTTCCCAACTGCAGTTATAAAAATAATGGTCTAATCTAAAAAATTTAAAATACTAATAAATGGGAAAATCCACAGAGAACCCCTTAATGTCTAAAATCAAGCCAGCCCAGTGACTCAGATATTATTAATTGGTACTGCTCAGTATTCTTAAAGAATGTTCCCTGAGTCTTTTTTGAAAGACAAATAATTATTTATTTAAATAAGCTGCACTTTTCCCATCCTAGATAGGCTATGTCTTAAAGCTGATGGTGCAAAGTGCAACCTCAGAGCCATTAAACATTAAATAGGCATTTTGTGAAGGCACTAGCTGTAACAGAGGCCCTGGTGTGTGTTTCTTTACCTCCTTGTGAGCACTAAGCACGTTATTTTGGTGAGTCCCCCCTGAAGGGGCAGAAAAAAACCAGACCCCTTTTTGTAGGAATGGCTCATTAAATTTTAGGTGACAAAATTCACTTGCTATGACCCCTTGGGTAAGCACACTTGGTCATTCCTGATCAGTTATCTCAACTTTGACTCAAATGTTTCCTGCTGATAGAAATGCCACTTCCTTTGCTTGCCAGACACTCAGAATCAGCAGCTGATGTGAAGCCTGCAGCTTGGCCAGTGCTGTCCTTCCGTGGGGACAGCGAGCTGACACAGAACTCGTCCTTCCAGTGGTACTTTCTGGAGGATCAGCTCTCTCTTTGCTGCCTGTGCTGCTGTCACCCAGCATGAAAAGCTGGAGATACCCCAGGGCTGCAGTGTGGGCTTTCAGTGCCTGGGATGAGAACTGCACAGATGCATCAGAGCAGCACAGGCAGCGACTTCTGGGAAGATCATGAGAAAGTGAAGTCGGGCTAATGGACCCCAGTTCCTCTCCTTCCCTTTTGGCAGCCCTTCATGGTAACACAAAGTGAGTACAAAGCCTGGCACCAAGACAAAACGCAGTGATCTGTGCTGTAAGTGTTCCTAAAGGCAAAAGGGATCATTGAGGGCTTCCCTGAATTGATTCCTGTTTGAACTAAAGCCAGAGTGCAAGCCAGACTCTGCAGAGCCGCAGCTGCAGCGCCAGGGCCGTGGCGCTGGGGAATGAGGTCTCAGCCCAGATTTTGGCAGGGTCAGAGGAGCCCTGTGCCAGAGGGGCTGTGGGATGTTTGGGCAGCTCAGCCCTGAGCAGGGGCTGGGCTCTCCTGGGGCAAAGACAGCCTGGTGTGGGGATGGATCCTGCTGAGCACCTGGGCTCTCTTGGGCCCAGCATGGCTTCTGTTTGTGATGCAAAAGTGACGTGACAAATTCTCCATCACAAACAGCACACAGAGAGATTTCCCACTTTGGCAAGGGGGTCAGTGGGATCCAGTGAGAAACAGAGACTGAAGGGGTGGGTGTTTGAGCCTTGTGATGAGCTGAGATGATGTACCTGACATCCTGCTCAGCCCAGGCTCCGTCTCCTATTTTGGATAAGACCCTTTGCTCCTGTGAATGCTTATGTGGGGGTGCTGGACTACATTTCCTGTCCCATCTGCTTTGCTTCTGATGAGAATTAAGTTTTGAAGCCGACCTTTCTTGTTGATGGCATCCTTCAAATCAGTTCCATCTCCAGGGAATGTGAAGTCTTGGGGGAGGGGGGGAGGCTTGTTGGTGGTTCTGTTTGGATTGGTTTTGTCTTTTTAACTTAAACCTTGTATAAAAATTTTTGAAATATACCCCTTCAGAATTAAAATGACATTGCATAATTTCTATATTAAGATTTAAACCCATCATAATATCTCAAGTTCACATAAACCAAATATTTAAGCCTAAGATGTTTCCTATTAACATGTAAAGAAATCTACAACCCAGGGAATTCTCTGGCTAAGCACACAAATTATCTGCTTAATTGCAAACCACTGTAGTTCATAAAAACAGCAGCTATCATCAGTCCTTTCTTAGGTAAAGATGAGGTGAGGCCTTTTCTAATCTTTTGATCATAATATGATTAGCCACAATTGCCTCAAGTCACTAATTATGTAGATAATTTTCTTCATGTGCTGATTCTATTTTAAATGTAAACTCAATGCTTTCTTTTGTAGCTGCTGCACCTATTAAAATACTTTTTTTCTGCATTGTGAATTGAATTCCATCTTTGATTCAAAAGCAGTTTGACATAAGTTGGAGGTAAAAAATTAATTATCTAAACAACAAGAAATGTAAAAAAATAGGAAAAAAAGTATAGTTGCTAATATGGTGTGCTATTAGCATAAAAATATTTGAAGTTACTGTAATGCCACAACCAGTGGCAACTTTTACCAGGCAGTCAGAATTAGGTTTTTTTTTTTCTTTGGGGAAAGATTAACAAGTAACAGAAATTATACAATAAGATTAACAGCACTTACTTAAATGGAAATATTTTGGCTGCAGTCAGTGGCTCCTAGGTCAAACTCCTATTCAGATTATCCCTCCTGTTTGCACTGTGTTCCTCTAGTGTTTTCTGTCTTTGAATGCACAAGTTGGGCTCCCCTTGCATTGTTTGGGAGGTGAAGCAGGGACCTGACACTGCTGTCAGCCTGCCTGGCTGCGGAGCCGCAGGAGCTTCCCAGTGCCCAGCCCAGCCCAGGGCTGTGTGTGGCTCTGAGCTGGCAGGGAGGAGAACTCCCACTGCAAACTCTTGGCCTCTGCTGCTTTGCTCCATTTCCAAGGCACAGTTTTTGCTCTGCTACAGACAAGGATCTAGCCTTAGGACACTTGGCCCCCTTCTCTGTTTGCTCAGGGTGCAAGAGTGTCAGGGCTGGAAAAAAAAGCACCTCCTGGTTTCTAAAAGGTGGGCAGTGCAGCTGAAGGTCAGTGATGAAGTGTTGGAACCCAGGACATTCCTGTGACTGCCCTGGATGGCTCGAGACCCTGGCAGGGGGCTCAGAGACCTTGGCACGGAGTCAAAGACACCTGTGCCTTTGATTTTATCCCATGGAAATTAGGACAAGCTTTGTATGAAGATGTACAAGCCACAAGAGTTTGAGTAGAATGATAGTTAATTTGTCACAGGGTGAAAAAGTAGAATTTTGGGGGTTTTAGGATGGGGGTTCAAGAGGCAGGATGGAGGAATCTGGGTGTGGTCTGTCTTTCCTCATCTTCATCTTGTCCTCCATCTTCTGCTGCGATGGTGGCACCTTTGGATTGGTTTAGAGTAGAGACAGACTGTCTCACATAGGTGATAGGTATTGGAAAATTGTATTAATAAAATACATGCAGTTTTTAGTATAAAATGTTGACACCACCCCAAGGGCGGTCGGGGTGCCACGAACCGACCTGCCAGACAGACCTCAGCGGGTCAGGAAAAGAATGTGTTAGATAAGAGAAAATAAACAGCCTTGAAAACCAGAGCCGAGGAATCTCGACTTTTTCTTTGACCCACAAGAGTTTGAGTAGAATGATAGTTAATTTGTCACAGGGTGAAAAAGTAGAATTTTGGGGGTTTTAGGATGGGGGTTCAAGAGGCAGGATGGAGGAATCTGGGTGTGGTCTGTCTTTCCTCATCTTCATCTTGTCCTCCATCTTCTGCTGCGATGGTGGCACCTTTGGATTGGTTTAGAGACAGACTGTCTCACATAGGTGATAGGTATTGGAAAATTGTATAAATAAAATACATGTAGTTATTAGTATAAAATGTTGACACCACCCCAAGGGCGGTCGGTGTGCCACGAACCGACCTGCCAGACAGACCTCAGCGGGTCAGGAAAAGAATGTGTTAGATAAGAGAAAATAAACAGCCTTGAAAACCAGAGCCGAGGAATCTCGACTTTTTCTTTGACTGTGGGGCTGGGAAAAAGAGACTTTCTAACAACACCTCGGGGTCATCTCCACCTCAGAGACCCTGTCAATGAAGAAGGGACATCATCTGGAATGCTCTGAGGCATTCCAGGAGAGGCTGTCTCCTGTTATTCAAAATCCACTCCCTTTCTCATGCAAAGCATACAGTGACAGCCACAGGAAGTGTCATTAACCTTCCTCTCCTTTGGGGAGGAACTGTTTGGCTGCACTAACATTATTATGAGTGATATACTGGATATAAAACAGGAATGCTAATCGGAAATTAAGCAAGAAGAGAAGTGTCTGAGGGACAGAGTGAAAGGTGATGCTGGCATATGTCTCATTCTCTGTGCAAAGGACTGCAGGAAAAAGGAGAATGGCAGAGGGCAGAGCTGAAGCCATGAAGAATTGCTGTGGGTTTAATGTGTTTGCAGTACCCTACCTTGCTGGCAGAGACCCTGCTCCTATGTACCCAGCGCCAAACTTCCATGAAATGAAAATTCTGCTGTGGTGGAAAATATTATTGCTGGCTTTTTCTGTCTGGGCTTTGCTCTGTTTAATTTTCTTTCCTAAGAGTGTTCTAAAATACTTAAATATCCCATATTGCCTATGCTGACTCTTTAGCAGGGAAAGAGCAATGTGCTCATGCCTTGGGGCACTGGATGTCACCAGCTGAATTGGTAGAACAGATTAAAGTTAGATGGATGGCAGTTTTGAAAATCCTCTCTTGGACTGTGCTACCCTGAGTTGTTTGGTGTCCACTGGAGAAAATGGAATTTTGTGTCAAAACTGTGCTCTTTCTCATCAAAAGATCAAAAAGAGAGTTCATCTTCCACCCTCTCGTGACTGTGTCTGTGTGTGGTGCTCTTCTGTGGGGTGCTGAGTTGGGGTTTTCGGGTGGGCTGTTTGTTTCTAGATCAGAAAGTGGCCGTTGGTTGTGAATTAGAGATTTTTTAAATCAAGGCCTCCAGAGGAAGAGAGCTATCTTCTTATTATCTTTTTACATGCCACAAAGCTGCTCAAAGGAGAATGGAAAGCTTCACTCTGCAAAACACCAATTTCCTTTTGTTGCTTTAGTTAGTAACATTCAGAATTATTGAAACTGGGTTTAAATATTTATTTTCTTATTTATTTTTTGTATTGTTTTGTTTGGGACGGTTTTTGGTGGGTTTTTTTTTGTTTGTTTGTTTGGTTGGTTGGTTGGTTTTTGTGGGGTTTTTGTTTTTTTGGGTTCTATTTGTTTGTTCACAGTTCTGGGGTAAAGGGCAGACACAGCCTGTCCCCCCACATCAGACTCTGTCCCTTAAACCAAAGAAAAATTTGTCCAATACAGTGTCCATGCTGGGATAAAAATGCAACTACAGTCTATGCAGGCATACTTTCAGAGACTAGAACAAATAGAAGAAATATTTTTACTTGTTTGTGGACTACAAGAGAAAAAACTTGCAGCTGACTGTGGGATTTGTAACTTGTGCAGCTTTCCTGAGTTAGGGACGTGCTCTGGGGTGGGTGGGGCTCCCTTTGGTCTTGGATTTATTTAGTATGGGGAGAGCCCATGGGTGGGATTCAGATTTTGTAATCCTCATGCAAGGAATAAGGTTTTGTCTCAAATAGGATTGTAACACTCTTGTTTGAAAAGAACTGTGTGAAGCCAGCACAGGAGACTTTTCTTTCTAAAGCCATATAAATGTCCATGAGGCTCCTTTGTCAAGCCAGTGGGCTCAGGGAGGGAATCCTGAAGGAACTGAACTCAGAATAGAAATAAAAATGGAGGGAAAAATTGAGTAAACACTCTTCTGTGCCTCAGTCAAAGAACTTCAAGATTTAGTTAAGCTTTCAATATTTTTTTTTAATATGAATCTGAGTAGTCAGGTAGCAACATTGACCATAGTGCTAAACTCAGCCTGCAATATACTAGAAAATATATTTATAATGGTACAGAGTCTTCAATGCTCTAACATCATTCTCCTATTGCACTGGCTTTAAACACACTTTTCAAGGGAACATCAACTTAATTCTTAATTAAAATCACTAAGCAAGTGCAGATTATATTCAATTTAAATATTTATTGACTTTGTTTAAGTGTTCAAAATAGATTAGACTTTGAACAGCAAAACTGCTAATATCTGAATGATAATTTTACTTCTGAGCCAAATGAAGAAGTCAGGAATACAGCTAAGAATTTGCTGTGATCAGGGAAATACTTTAATAAAGTATGTACAGAGGGCCTTTAAAAATGAGTGCTCTCCACTAAAGAAAAATTTTGTTGCATCTGATAGTATTTTAAAACCTTGCATTTTCTCTTAGCTTTCTGGGAGTTGCAGTTCTTTCTGTTGCACCAAGTACAACTGCAAAAAATATACAGTGAACCAAAGACAGCTAAAAACACACCAGCCTGCTAATCCCCTTGCATTTTGTAATGAAAATTGAAGCCCATGGTTATCCCAGTTGATTTCACTAGGCAACACATATAAAGTTAAGCATGTATGTAAATGTTTTCAGAGTAGAAATATAAACCTTGCACAGAGCATTTTCACAGTTTTAAGGGCATCCCTCTCTGTAAATAGGTTATTCCCTATCTGTACATAAGTTATTTGCATTCAGGTGTTCCCCCCAGCAGTATTTGCTAACCCAGAACATCCTTTGGCACAGCATTTTCTGCAGCATGGCTCAGCCCCACAACCAGACCACCAAGGCTTTTTCAAGGACCAGTTCAAACTCTTGGCTTCTCATTCCTGTTCTCCCCTAGGCCACTTTTATTCCCTGCTATACCCTTTCATTTTGAGAAACAGCTTCTCTATTGCATTTATCTGTCACATGCCTGAAGGCCTCCAGGTCCTGCAAGCTTTAGGGTGATTTAATGTAACTTGTAGGTTTAATTTTCCAAAAATGCTCATATTGCCTAAATAAAACAGTATCTATGAAATCTTTCAGGACTGAGTTTGAACCTTCTGGAAGCCTGTTTGGCAGTGTCTCACATTTTTCAGTGTGGCAAAAAGTGCTCCTGAGACTGCCAGGCTCTTTGTGCATTTCCCACAGATGTTTCAAGCAGCCTCACAGTCTTCCCTTGGTTTGTTCTCTGTATTGTGAGGTCTGTAAGAGCTGCAAGACCTTTTCTGCTTTTCCTTGATACTGCTATGAAGCATTATGTGAATTGTTTTAGATTGTGTTTCCTGTCTAATTGTACACTGCTGTTTAGGTTGGAATAGAGCATGTGTTTAATTTTTTCTTGGCCTCATTACGTTTCATTCCCTGCTTCACGCATCGCCTCTCCTGTTAGTCCATAAATCTGATCTATTCTAATCGCTGTAAATTCTCTCTTTCACCTAGCTGTGTGTCACCAGCAGCACTAGTCACTTTGGAAATTGCTTTCCTGAGACGTTATTTTACAGAAGATAAAGGAGGAGGCAGTGTGCAGTGTGTAAGGCTGGGGGTTTCTCACTCCTTCAAGGCTCAGAGCAGCTGCTGCAGTCTGTCCTCTGCTCAGGCTCCTCTCAGCAGCTGTCACACGCTGGGAGGGTCACCAGCATGAGAGCCTTGGGCCCCAGGCTGTAGCACAGCAAAGTCTTCACTGGGGTTTGTCATCTATGTGCAGTATAAATTACATTGGGTGGCCTGGTAAAGGAGAGTTACCAGTTGAGAATAACTTTTGTTGCAAAAAGGACTTTTTAAAGACAGAAATTTTGTGGTACTTGAAAACAGACAGCAGAGCCAAGAACCTGCACTGGATGGTCCATCACAGGATCCCCTTATACACAAACACACTGTGCACATCTTCTGTGCCTCCTGCTCGGCTTCCTCTCCCTTCGGAGAGCACTGGTGGGTGATATTTGGTATATTGATGTGACAGTAGGTCTGTGGGTTAGCTGAGATCAGTTACATCAGTAGTTTTCCCGTTTACTGTGCTTACAGATGTCAGTGCTAAGCTCCCCTAAGCTCTTGCTGCTCTGCTGACTCTGCTTTGGGGCTGGTTTGGGGCAGACACTGCTGCAGCCAGCACACATCTGCTCCTGGCCTTCCAAAGTGCTGCTGCTGCTTTTCCTGCTCCTTCCCCATCTCGTTTAGCCCTTCTGTGCTGGGCTGATACAACAGGAGACTCCTGGAAAGACATTTTGACTCTCTTGGATTCCTGCACAGCCTCTGCATGGAGGCTTCCCTGGGGCTGCTCCAGCTCTGGGGTCTGTGTGGGGCTGTGGGGTTTGTTTGGGGGCACAGGGGAGTTTTGCCATTTTGTTTTCTTGGGCTGTGCAGTTGAGATGTTTTGGAGCAAGAGCTGTTCAGTCCCTCAGAGTGTCAGGCTTTTCCCTGGCCTGGGCTCCTGTGCTGGATGATTCCCCTTGCCTGATTCTGTGTTCCATGATACCTGTAGGGGTTCCTGGCCATAACTCGCTCTTGCAGAAGGATGCCATCCACTGTCTTGGATAAGTGAGTTCAAGATTCCTGAATGAGAAGAACATGAAAAAATTTAAATACTAGTATTTGTTTTTTCTGAATCCCGCCACCTTGTTTTTTATTTGCTTCCTGATATTTCACTAATCAGGGAGAATAAGTGGGGATGGGAACATGCCAATTTTTGATTGGATTACTGAAGGGCAGTTCCCAAAGCCATATGACACTACTACAGCAAAATTCAATTAGGATGCTTCATAGAGGTTTTAATTGATTAATGTATTTATTTGATTTTGTGAGGTTTAGTAGCTTTTTAATGATCTTTTGAATGTTTCTGGTTTTTAAATGACTCATATTATTTGTCTTTCTAGCCCAGGGGTGCTGCAACATCATGTGGCATGCTCTACTGGCTTTTTCAATCCACTGGTGACTGCTGAAGTTATAAATTCTCCCTGTTGCACAGAAATATGCCAATGTATTCCCTTCTGCTAATTTTTCAGATGTGCTACTTTAATTAACAAAGCTAATGCTTAGGGATCTGATTGCTGAAAAGCTCTAGTGACAGATTAAACCTTCCTGTATGGAGCTGGTTTGTTGTGTTTGCAGAGGAACCCTTCAAACCAGTGCAAGTTTGCATCAGTGGAACCCAGAGAAGAAATTCAGTGATAAACCAGATTAAATAAACAAGTGGAGTAGAGTGGGGGAGAGTGGTGTGAGCTCTTGCTGGTGTTTGTGTGAAAGCTGCTAACACTTGAAGACGTTAATTATGGGCAACTTTTCCTTGGTCTTGTGAGGTTTGAATTGCTCAGAACTATGTTTAATGATAAAATGCTAAAACCAGAACAAATTCTGAGTAAGCCACAGCTGACCAAGCTGTCCAATTAATGGGATTTTGTCTAATAGACTAATTTAATTGGGACGTTTCAAACATACTATAGACATTTAAATTTCAAGGATAAACATTGTTTTTCATTCATCTCTCTCTCCCTCTCTCTTCCCCAGAGGTCTCCCTGGCGTGTGTGAGTCTCCTCCCTGGTGAGCAGCTCAGCCCAGTGCCACCCCCAGGCTCCGAGTGCTTTGAGGAGAGCCCACTGGATTCCTGCTAGGAGAGCCCTGAGCCACAGGCACAGCGAACCTGCCCAGCTCATCACCAAACCTCCTTTGGAGCAGCTGCCAGAGGGGCTGAATTCCCTGTTTCCTGCTGTGCTGCCCAGATCCTGCTCCATGTGGGCCAAGGCTGGAGGAAAGCTGTGTCTCCGTGGCTCTGCGTGAGATCCTCGCCCCGCACGCCCAGCCTCTCCTGCTCCTGACCTGCCATCACCACCCGCCAGATGTGCAAGTGGCTGCTAAGAGCTCCCCTCCCCGAGCACAGGTGCTCTCTTTCAAGAAAAAAGTAAGTGTTGCTCAGCAAGAGCCGGGCCAGTGTATAACTGCATGTTCAGATAAAGAAACTGCTGCTCCTTGGGGGCAGGCGAGGGGAACAGGGCACTCCAGAATTCTGGCAGGGGCTGGGCTGGGAAAGTGCCAGTTCCAGCACACTGCTCCTAATTTGACTGGCAAGGCAGCTCTCCCAGATGAAGTGAGATGTGGTGAAGCCAAAGTTCTCTTCAAGAAGCTTTATTTGGTTTAAAATGGTTTGTTATCAAATACTGCTTCTGACTTCTTCTAACTTTTAACTCAGCTCAGTTCACCTCTGTCTTTATTTTAAATTCAGTGGTACTTTGCACAAAGTGTTCTCATCAGCCAAGCCACTGCTGGATTTGTACACAGAGTAGTTTAGTGTTCATCTGTCTCATTTCTTTACTGTCCAAGATGAATCTCAGGGGACTGAAGCTCTGAACCAAGTGGCTTCAGGCTATTCATCTGGAAAGCAGAGCCACTTAGACCTTTGTAAAGAAAATAATTTAGTAATCAGTGCAAGAGGCCAGCCTCTAAGCTAACCCATTTGGAAAAATTGCCAATGTAGTAACTACAGACATTTTATGACAGTAATACTGATTATGTCCTTCCATTATTGCCAGAATTTCTTCTCTGCAGCTTCAGGATGGAGTTGGTTTTGCACCAACTTCTATGATCCCGTGCATTAGAAATGCTTTGTAATTTGAGATTGGTGCTGCAGAGCTGGACATTGAGCTGCTGACCAAGAGAGTGAAGCCATTGGGAAGTGAGGAAGGCACTGCTGCCCTCCCAGCCCTGTCCATCCTCCCTCAGGAGCAGGGGAGGACCCTGGTCTCTGCTCTCCTGTACAAAGGGGAAGAAGGGGCCAGTCCAGGGGTGTTTGCAGCCCCTGCCTGCCAGCCCACACAACACCTGCTCCAGGTGTGTCTGGGATGGGATGGCACTGGTGTCCTACCCTGCCCTCCAGGTGTGCCAATTCAGGGCATTCTCACCCAAACACAGAAGGTTGGCACTCCCTTGTACACTGTGTTCTGCTAATTAGATATGTGTGATGAGTCTTAGAACTTTAATCTACTCTCAGAATTATAGGTTTTCCTTATTCTCTGTGCCAGTGAGAAGGTATTTGTGGTCCTGAACACATTTAGCAGTGTTGTTTCTGTGCCTTCCAGCCAGGAAGGATGTCCTGCAGTGCTGGATTTCAGCCAAACACAAAAGATACTGCTTTCCATTTTGAAAAATCTTTCTGGCAAACATAAAGTTTGGGGGTGAAATACAGCATAAAATAAAGTGAAGGGGAGACTAGTTTGTAGATATAAGGTTAATGCAAGGTTTTGGCTGTATAGTTTATAGTTTTTCTTTTATTTTGATTGCCTACAATTTGTAGTATTTTGAAAGCTTAAGGATTAGGGTAAAGGATCAGGTTCCTCTACCTGTGCTTGTGAGATACTCAGTGCTCCCTATCAAAAGTTACATGTCATTTGGGGAAAATTCCTGCAGAGGTTTGCTATCCTGACTTTTTTTTTTTGCTGTTGCCTGCTACATGGACAAGATGTGGGGCTAAATTTCCCACCAAGAGGGAGCAGGGGGACAGGTAACGTCTCCCTTTCAAACCCAGGGAATCTCCAGGCACCACTTCCCCCAGCAGTTCACAGCAAGGCAGTCCAGACTCAGCACACAGATCAAATCTGCTTTTTTGCCATCTTGGTTTCATGTGGTAAAGGTTACTGCCAAGTTCAATTAAATACATGGAAAAATAAAAGGAGGAGCAGAAGTGATGTGCCTTGAGGCACAGAAGCCTTTATGGTGCCTCTCACAGGCTCAATTACATTGCTGGCAACTATTTTCAGCACTGTTTTTGAGCAATGTTAGTGAGGAGGGAGCAGAAAGAAAATAATTCTAAATTGATGTGCCCTAAAGGCTCATCTAGAAGATTTTCACTAGCTTCATAAAAGCTCTGTACTCTTAACCTAAAAAAAATATAACAAAATTGTTTATCTCCTTTGCATGGTCTTGCCTTTCATCCTCTTGATTTTTGATGTACTATCTTTGTCCCTTAAAATTCAGAGAAGTGTTTTGAAGTTTACATACTATAAAATCAGTAGTTACTCAAAGGATGTTTTGAGCAGCACTTGAGCAGAAAGACAAGGTTTGCACACAAGGTCAAGACTCCAGGGGCGTCTCACTGGTGATTGGAGATTTGTGGAGTCTCAGACTGCTGCAGCACATCCTCCTCTGATGGGTGGGAATGATTTGTTGGGCTTTGACCAAAAATTAACAATAAAATAACTTTCTGGTGGGGAGACAGAAAGCTTTAACATCACCAACCCATTATTGCTTGTGGATTTTAACAGTGAAGAATTGTAGGAGATTACCTTTTGGAGGGGGAAACTATTTCCATGAAAAACCCATGGTTGCTGTCCAGCAGTAAAAACACTCTGAAGAACAACACAAGCTGTTTCTGGGGGAAGCATTTCTCAGTGACAGCTGCAGAAGAATTGCTTTGTGCTTTTCTCAGGAGAGAAAACACCCGTGTGCTCCACGTGATCAGGTAGAGGATTCACTGCCGGCCCTGCTGAGCACCTGGTGGGTGGAGGTGGGGATGTCCTGCTGTCAGTGTTCAGAGACCAAGGCGAGGAGAAGCCAGCTCCAGCTGGATTTTATACAGAGCTGTTTGTTTCCAAAAGTGCCAGCAGATTTAAATGACTGCTGCAGTTGTCAACAAGTTCCCCCTGCGTATTCTGTAATGATTAAGGTCCTTAGAGGTTTTGGACTGCTTATGTTTCTCAGTGTAGCTGCAGATTGTGAACATAAGGGTTGCATCAAGTAATTTAAATAATTAATTGAAAGGCAGAGGTTCCTTTCCTTCTGTGCACTTTGGGTAGGAACATTCCTGCTGACTCCACATTTGAATCATAGAATATTCCGAGTTGGAAGGGACCCACAAGGATCACTGAGTGCAGCCCTTCAGTGAATGGACACACAGGGATCCAACCCAGGCTCTGACCCAGTGAGCTGTGCCTCTGTCCTCCTGCTGCTGAAAAGGACAGCACGGTCAGGTACCTGGATTTTAACAGAAAACTTGTCAGTTTTTGCCCTTGACACACAGCTGCTCTCAGAAACAGCTGGTGCCTTGCTGCTACCAGCACTAGAGTGCTTTGTTTGATGACTTAATCAACATGTTATTCCGTTAGGAACCATTTGTGGGTTTGAATACAGATTTAGGATGATAGTTTTTCTAATTTAAAATAAAAAAGGTAATTTCTTCAAATTCCAAACATGCCCATGGTGAGACAGCCCATGTCCTGTTCCTGATTTGCTCTGAAGCCAAGTCTAAGCAGGTTTTGTGCCTTGTCTCAGCAATGCAGGGCAGTGGCTTTGCTGTTATTGGGCCAAGTCATTCAGAGCATCAAGAAGGTACAGATTGATAGTAGGCTCAGTGTTTACAGAGCTTTATTTCTGAAAAAGAGAGAAAAGTGTGTGTCCTTCTGCTCCGTTACAAAGACTGTTTCTTTTTATGCTGAGCAGAGATGTGCTTGTGTTTTTGTTTCCCCCCGGAATCAATTGAAACTCTTTAATGCCGATTGAATTAAAAGCTTCTTCTCCATATATTTTTATGATATTGAAAGAAGCCTTATCTGGTACATTCCAGAAGAGACTTTTCATCCAAATTTACCTTCTGCTGTTCTTGATTCTAGCTGTTATTAGACACTTCAACAGATCCAGTATATTCAGCTTTTCTGGGCAATATAAAAAGGTACATTTAACATTATTGACCTTTGATTTGGTGGTGGATGTGGGTTAGGTTACATCTTACATTTTCTTTCGAAAGGGATTGCAACTTTTTCTTTTTGCAAAAATTCTGCTGCAACAAAGTGAAGGTCAGCTTTTCATGTGACCTGACCTTTTATTGCTTGGGCTTCCTTCTGACCTTGTTCTCAGTAGTTTTACATGGCCACAAATTCATTGTGCTTAGGGTACATGGGACCAAACCCAGGACTATTATGCTTATTCTGAAGACCTCGAGAGCAAGCTTGCTTTGCAAGAGACTCAAGAATGTTAACAGTTGGTTTTGAATCCTGCATGTACAGTTTAAGTATTAATTTAGCTGCTAGACTGCCCTAAAGCTTCAGCATTAATCAGGAGTTAATCAGTAATCCTGTCTTTCACAAACTTTTGTAAGTTTACAGAATTATAGAGCTTTCTCTGGCAAAGAAATTTCTTGATCTTGTTAACAAGGAAAAAAAGAAGCTTAAAGGTGACAAAAACACAGTGCTGTTGCTTGGATTTTGATTTTATTTTGAATTTCTGGGGTCTGATCATAGCATGGTTCCTCAGTTTGCAGGCAAGGACATGAATGAATCTCATCCACAGCCCCAGGTTTGCTCCAGCCTCTGCTGGGGAGACTGGGTATTCTCAGACAGTCATATTCCTTATCTCCTTTCCCTTCTCCCTAGTAACTTCCTAACTAGGAGTGCCCAATTGCCTCTTAATTGGCTTCTTTCTTTTAATTGACCATTTCTCCTTCTGAATGGCAGTCAGTGCTGACCTGCTTTCTCTGCTGGAGATGCATATTGTTGTAGCTTGTTTGAGACAAGCTGTTAAAAAGAAAAAAAGAGAAAAAGAAAGAAATTGTAATTTATCTGGCTTGTGTGTAAGCCGGATCTTAATGCTGCAGTTTGCTTCACAACTCCCTTTAATGAGCAGGAGGGGGCACCTGCCTATTTTCTTCAGCTTAGCAACTCGAATCTATCCCATATGGACAGGAATGTAAGTATTTTTTTCTCATGTCTACTTTTCTGTGCTGATTTTAACGCATCCTGGGCAGGTCAATCAGTAATTTTAAGTGCAATGTGTGATTATCACCTGTGATCACACAGCAGAGGTCACCTAAGGCTGTGTTTTGAGCCGAAGCCAGGGTATGCCCGCTGTACCTTGAGAGATGTTCCTTTCAGCTCTCTGCTTAGCAGACCTTTCCAGAGGCTTTTCCTGGTTTATTCTTAGCTCCTCCTGACACCCACAAACGACTGCAGAAAGATGGGTTATCTGCATTGCATAAGAGCTGTCAGCAGGCTGGACTCCCTCCCTCCCTCCCTCCTTGTGCCCACCCAGCAGCAGAGCAGCCGACCCTCACCACATCCATTCCCAGGGATGAGGCTGACTCAGTGCTCTGCAAACTTGTGGGGGATTCTTCCCTAAGAGCAGCAATGTATTAATGTCAGCCAAAAAAGAAAAAGCTTCTGCTCCTGTGAGTTATTTCTGTCCATTTGGCAATGTGCTCTCTTCCTCAATTAGACACCACAGAGCCCTGGTGCTCCAGCAGATCCGTTGCTGCTCAAACTAGGTATGGAATAAAGGCTGTGGATTAAAGGAGATGTGTGACCACAAAAAAGGACTTAGGTGCTTATGGAGATGACTGCTGCAATCTATTCTTAAAGACACTGATTTTATAACTGGTACTTGGAACAGCCTGGAGAGGCTGGGAGCATATTCTCCCTGTCTAACCTCTTGCTGGGTTTAAGAGACTCTCTGGCTGAGTGTCTTCAGGGTTCCTGCCTTGCCATTCTATGTGGTAGCAGGAGACATCAGGAGATCCTACTTGATGCCAAAGCAGCTGGTAGCTTCAAGAGAAATGACATTAGAAAGCAGCTTGCTGTTATAATGGGAAGGCAGTAAAGGCCCTGTCTTCAGACCTTGTAAAATGTCCTTGGGTTGGCATTGTGAAGGTGTGAGGTGATATCTGCAGGGATTTCACACAGTGGTTTTGGCTTTGGATTGCCACTCAGCAGGGAAGTGCTGATGGCCCCAAACCAGGTCAAGCATATTGTCACTGTGGCCTGGGCAGTGACCATCACAGAGCAGAGATTTGGCTGAAATTGTGCAGATAAAATAGCAGTATTTATGTAACTATCCATCACCCACCACAATTCTTTGCCTTGCTATCCGGCCAGTGAGGTTTTCTTATCAAAATCCTTGTTGCCATTGCTGTGTTGTGTAGGAATTAAGATAAGATTCCTGAACTAGGGACAGACAACTTCCTACATTTGCCATGGCAACACCTGTACTGGAATAAAGAGTGCTCAGTACTTAAGGCTGTGTTTAATATCCTGCTCAGTGACCTTTTTAAGAGAGCTGAAAGTGCTAATGGCAGGGTAGCCTGTGAAAGGATGTGTGCTTTTAATCAGCTTCCCAATGGTAAGATAATAAAAGCAATAATCCTTTCAGGATTCTGCCTCTGTGTTCTCTATCTCTATTTTCCAAGGTCACTAAAGGAGTAAGTAGAAGGGAAGATAAGGGAAGATAAGCTTCCAAGGAGTGGAACTGTAGAGAAGTGAAAAACATCACACCCACCAGATTGTTCTGCTTCCAGCTCAGTGAGGCACTCAAACCATGCAGAGAACAGACCCAGTGGTATCACAGGGCACAGCAAATTTCCAGTGCAGCATGAACTTCAGCTTCTGGTTCCAACCAGTGTTTGATGCTTTTACACTGAGAATTTGGAGTTTTTCTTCTTAAAAAACTATTTGGCTTGAAGGAAGGGAGGAAATTATTTTTATAGTTAATGGCTCTGCTTTGGTTTGGCTTCAATGATTTTTTTTAGTTTCTTTAAAACCTCTACAGAAAACACTCCACTTACCCCAAAAACTATCATCTGCTGCAGGTAAAAAGAAAACCTGTCAAGCATTTTTGGTGATTTTTTTTTGTAAGATAATAGGTCAAAACTATCATCTGCTGCAGGTAAAAAGAAAACCTATCAAGCATTTTTGGTGTTTTTTTTTTTTTTTTGTAACATAATAGGTTGGATGCAGTAGCAAAAAGGTGTCATTGAAATACCCAAAGTTGTTTCTGTTCTCATTTGTGGTGAACTCTACCCCTCAGTAGCAGCCATCCATTTTCCCTTGACTTCTTTTGGCTCTGAACACAAGAACCCACTCAGGCTCCTTCCAGTGGTGCCCAGTGACAGGACAAGGGCAATGGGGACAAACTGAAACACAGGAAGATCCATGAGAACAGAAGGAAAAGTTCTGTGGGAGTGACAGAGCACTGGAGCAGGCTGCCCAGAGAGATGGAGTCTCCTTCTGAGAGATCCAGACCTGCCAGGGTGCACTCCTGGGCACCCTCCTCTATGTGAACCATCCTGAGCAGGGGGCTTGGACTAGGTGATCTCCAGAGGTCCCTTCCAACACCAGCCAGTCTCTCCTTTTGTGACCAAGCAGCAAATTTTATTCTCCTGCATAGAAAATGCACTGCATTTTTGTCTAGGTCTTGATTTTTCTCTCTTTAATGTTGGTATAAGTGAAACAAGCCAAGTCCTGGAACTTTTAATTTATTTACTGTAGGTAAATAATTATAATAATCATTTACTGTAGGTGCTTTGGTTAGTGAAAAGACACAGCAAGTCCCAGTTGGTAGCACTGGCTTTATTTTGGTTAAGATTGATTTTGATTGCCAAAGCCCAGGACTGCCTTCCCAGCAGAACTCGTGCCCCACGCAGGTTCTGCTCCTCACCCGGCTCCTGTGGGGCTCTCGGGCAGTGCTGTGATGGGCAGGGTGTGCAGGAGGCCAGCCTCCATCCACACGTGCTGTGTGAGTGCACAGGTGGTGCCGACATGGAGATTATGGGCAGCAGGACTAAACAGTACTGTCACACTTTCACATGCCAGAAGAAACCTTGGCATCTAATTGGAATTTGTCACACCAAATAAACTACAAAATTTAATCCCTTGTGATTCCAACCTTTTTCTTTGATTTGCTGGCCATGTATTTTTTTCTCTCCGGAGCATTACTGTCTGTGTTGAGGCCTGGTTTTATTGCATACTGTGGAACAGTAATTTTATTTTTTTTTTTGGTGCACCATGCTGTGAACATCCAAGCCAAATTGTTGACAGTCTTAATGTGTTTTGGAGCAAATGCATTTCCTGAGGTACAATGTGTTCCACCTTATCCTTCAGTTAATTTATCAATTCTTCTGCCTCAGGCACAGATAGTTAGGCTCATGTCTCTTGGTTGTTGCTTTTAATTTGAATTCAGTTATGGACATTGAAGAAACTGTCTCAGACATTACAATTGCTTTAAATTCACAACAGAAATGGTCCATGAGCCATCAGACTGTTTTCAGACATTCACACTGAATGTTGAAATTCAGGCATCTAGCTTAGACTGTGCCAGGCAGCTGTAGAGTATTGCACAGACAATGATATTCAGGTTACATTGTAGTTGAATAAGATGGGTTGAGCTCCTCTGCTCAATTAACTGCTGAGCATTTAGCTCTCTTAAAAGGAAGGCTCCTCTTCAGGTTTCCCCACCCTGCCTTCACTCATGGCTCTATGCTCCCAGCACTTCTCTTGCATTAATTTTTGCCTTCATTGAATCCATTAGTGACTACTTCAACTCATTAATTAGCTGGGATATTTCCCAGCTGAAAAAAATCCCAATAAGATAAAGACAAAAAAAGGGAAAAAACCCCCCGGGCTAGTGAGCTGATGCAGCTCATTCCAAAGTGCTGAATTTCAGGCATGATGAATTTTCAGTCCAAAACATGCCCAAAATCATGTTTTCCCTTGTGTGTCTGATGGAACAGCACCGAAGCATGAAAGTTCTGTGAAATAGTCATGACTGTCTTAATTTTACCATCTCCCTCTGTCTTTCTGTTACTGCTTCTGGTCTGACAAGCAGAGCAGTTACCACAGAGCTCCAGTTTGATAGAAGAGTGTGCTTTGCTCTCGCGGCTGAGCTAAAAGAGTAAAAACCTTGAGTGTATTCAGTCCAGGCTTTCTGGAGTGAGAATCCAGGAGTGAACCCAGCTTGGGCATTGTGTCTGCTCTATTGCTTCTCCCAGATTTTATTTCCAAGACATCAGGTCTTGATTTATCTGTTTGCAAACTGAACATAAGTAGGTTTACATGTTGTACAGATTACAGATACTGTGTGTCTGAAAAGCTGTTTGAGAGCCTGAGATAATAGAGAAGCTCTGTTAGGACTTGTAATGAAGGAATCATGCTAAATTAGCTGTTAGGCTTTCTGTAAGAGTTTTCATTTGAATACACCCATATATTGCTGTTATAAAGATACTTTGAGATATAGTCTGGTGAATAAGTTCACCTAAAGAAAGAACATGCCTAAAATGTAGTCCCATTTCTCTCTGTATCTAACACAAGCTGATTTCTAAGATGCAAAGCCAAAAGAAACCCAGGGTGTGATGTTCTCCATTTTGCTCTTTCTTTCCCATCCAGTTTGACAGCTTGCATGGCTCGTGCCACTGGCCAGGCATGAAAGCGGAAAGTTGGCTGCGTGAGTCACAGGTCACCTTCAAGACTTGCTGAGGATTTTGTGGGGAGGCTTCTTCACCATGACCCTGCACCCGCTGTGCAGTCCACCAGAGCTGCCCTGGCCCTGTTGGATAGGTCCTGGGGCTGGTGAAAATCCATCAGTGTCATTAAGATGTGGAGCTGAGCTGATTAGTCATGCTGATTTACAGTGATGACTAATGGCTGGTGAACTTCTGGGTGCAATCTGAATTTTTGGACAAAGCTGTTTGCTCTGTGGCACTTCCCTGGTTTTGCATATGATTGAAAGAGAGTGGCCTTTTATCTGTAGGTGAAGCAATTCTGGCTGCCCTCTGACAGCTTCTCGCAAGGATACTGGGACTTGAGACAAACATGAATCAATTGGCTTCTGAGAAAAATTCTGAGAACTGGCTCTCTGCCACTCTGCCTGGAAATGGGACAAAAGTAATATCATTGCTCCATTCTCTTTCACTTTGCTGAAATTTTTTCTGGCCAAAATCCTCAGGCTAGAAAAACAGTCCACAAAACCAAAAAAACCCACAAAACCTCAGCAATGTGGTTTTGTTGTCAAAAATGACAGGATTCAGTATGACTGGAAAAACCAAAGTACTTGGCTTTCCTTGGAGAACTGAAGCAGAGGAATGTGGACTGAACAGCCAAGTGCTAATCTGTGAAGAGCAGGTGGTGTGACTTTTGCCTCGGGAGGAAGCGGCGGTGGGCTGTGAGCGGAGCAGAGCAGGGCAGCAGGGCTGGGACTCTGGAACCAGCTCACAGCCAGCAGCTTCACTCCCCATCGCCCCCAGAACCTCTGACCTGGGAAACCTGGGCTGCAGGGAAGGTGTCGCTTCAAAGATGCGGCTTCAGGTTATTTAGTCTGTGAAAATTTAGTGTGTGAAAGAGAGGAAAGGGTCAGGGCAGGTGAGGAATGCAGCAGGAGGCGGGGGAAACTCCCCAGTGGTTGCAGGCTGGGACTGCACCTGTGGGCAGCAGAGGTTATTATTCATCAGAGCAGAAGATAATTTACTTTTAGTGGTACAAACACACTTTTAAAAAGTTTTGACAAGTTCTCAGAATCTGGTGAAAGAATTTGTGCAGTCAGCAGTGGGGCAGAGCCCTTCCTGGGGCTGGTGCGACACGTGCTGCAGGGTCACCTGCTGGGCTCTGATGCCAAAGCTGTGACATTCCCCTCCCTGGAGCTGACCTCTGGCAGCTGAAGGTCTGTGCATCTTTCAGCACCTTAACTTTTGTCTAATTTATTGACAGGATTAATATGTTCATATTTCATAGCATTTATTTCATAGAAGATACTAAACTAGGCTGGTTTCAGTGTTATCACTGGAATATAAAAATGCATTTTTCAGAGTCTTTTGTACTCAATAGTGCATTTTTATTTTTCCATTCTTGTTTAATTCATTTTGGATTAAAAGGATACCTCTAGAATTAAGTATGTTCTTGCCAGTTGAAAATCACTTATTAATAATATATTTGGACCTTGAACACAGATTAAATTTTATTGTATTATTTACTTTAAGGCAGCTTAAAATTCTTAATTGTGAGAAAATTCTGTCTTGAGTAACTAAGTCTATAATTCTAAATGAAATTGATTTATCTGATCTCATAAATAATTAGAAATTGGAAATCAGATAGATGCTGATTCATTAGCATCTTGTTTTAGATTGTGAATGTAAGAAAATATGAATGGGAAGAGGATGCTGGAACTGTTGGTAAGTAATAATTAGAGAGGGTAAAAGTAATTTGTTCAAGATTTAAGATGTCCTTAGCTGACATT
The DNA here is from genome assembly GCF_017590135.1 of Pyrgilauda ruficollis. Taxonomy (NCBI): domain Eukaryota; kingdom Metazoa; phylum Chordata; class Aves; order Passeriformes; family Passeridae; genus Pyrgilauda; species Pyrgilauda ruficollis. Next base: position 13,583,725 of record NW_024528821.1, on the reverse strand, counting down.
ATTCAATTTTTTCCCACAGTGAAACAGTGCTAAGGAAAGATTTCCATTGTTATAAAATGAAAGTGGGGGTCATCAAAACTGCTTTGAGGACCATGAATTTATTGAATAAACTTAGATGAATCAGTAACTTGTGTTGAATAAGAAAAAAATAGATTTATTGATTTTCCTCTGGGATTTTGGGGATTGCGTCGTAGAACTGGTGAGAGCAAGATGAGATAAATGAATTGAAACGCAGCAAAAACTTGAAGGAAAAGGTTGTCCCACCCACTGCAGGGAAGAAATTTCATACCAGCATTAATTTCTCTTAGTTTGGTATCTCAAGTACAGCACACACTGTGGTTGTGCAGCTGCTTGGTGTGAGCTGTTGGATGCTGCCACACTTCTTCCACATGCAGGGTTTTCTCCATGGTGTTTGTGAGCTGCTGGTGATGTGGCTTCTGATCCTCACTTTTAGTCCTGAAAATGCATGGAGTGCTTCCTTCATCTCACTCTTGTGGTGGCAGAGCTACCTCAAGGCTAAGAGCTCTCTCTGTCCTGGACTCCTGAACCCTTGGTTGTGTTTTCTGTCCCCTGACCTCTGAAGTGCAGGAATGACAGGATCCATGGCATTGTGTGCCTGGCAGGGGTCAGTTTGTGCTGCAAAAATGCCTGGGAATCTGATATGAAACACCGGAAGAAATCCCATTGCTGTAATAATTTTTTTAAAATGTTAGATCTGCAAGAGACTCCCTGCAAACCAGCACCTCTGCGGTTTTCACAGAGCCTCTCTCCCACACATTGCTGTGCCTTAGAGAGCAGAGAAGGATGTTGCTATCATCTGTTTGGAAACTTTATTCTCGTTCCTGGCAGTGGGGTGGGTCCCCAGGTATTTCACATGGGTCCTCCCAACACTTTCTGCACCCCTTAAAGTTTTTATCCCCACAGTGATTATTCTGTTCTCTGAGCTGTCTTTTGGTGAGCAAGCAGAGGTTGTGTGCATGTGGAAGAAGTGAGCTTTAGGTGCCAAAACAGATTTTGGGCAAGCTGAGATGAGTGCACTGAGTCTCTGAGCCCAAGCTGGAGGTGAGCGATTGCAGGGTGCTGAGGTGAGAACTCGGTGATGCATCCTGAAAGTCCTTGAAAAAAATTGTCAGAGACACCATTGACTTAAGATCTGTGGGAAGCTGTTTTTAGCTCTTGCTCATGATGTTGGCATAAGCTACAGATGGCTGAGTTTTTTGTCCTCTGCTTGTATCTAGTATGCAATGAATACTTTGCTCAGCCTGTAGTGAGACAGTGTTGTCACTGCAATGATTCATCACCTCACTATTGTTCCCCACATGATTTGTCAACCCAAACCCAACTTTAAGAAAATGCCCTGTATGTTTACAGGATGGGAAAAACACTAAATAAAGAAATGAGCTCTGTAGATAATTAGAGATTGTGCTCATGGCTAATACATTATGGAAATGGCCAGTTCTGTAAATATATGGCTAAAATTCAGAAGTACTGAAAGGTAAATTAACAAATAGTCATGGTCTAACCATTCAATTTGACCCAGTGTAACCCCTGAATCTCTGTGAGCAAATGTTTATGAGCAGAATTAGCCCATTTGGCTATACAGCCTATGCACTGTGTACTTGCTTCCATTTGCAGTAAATTTGCACAAACCCTCTGTATTACAGCATTATACACACAAATAAATCCATGTCCTGGGTCTGCAGGCTGTTTGGTGGTGCACAGTGTAGCTTGGTGCAGAGGCCAAACTTCAGACTAGTTCTTGAAAAGGTGACCTAACAAGTGAACTGCAAAGCTGTGCTTAAGTTCTGCAGCTGTGCTTTGAAAAGCAAAGTCCCAGCTCTCTCCTTCTCTATTTACTTTTTCAGTACCCTCATTGAAAAACTGGAAATGTTTGGAAAAACTCAGACTGGGCACGCTTCCTTCTTTAAGGGTTTTCTTTTTTTTTTTAATTGGCCCTTTTAAGAGTAACTAAATTCATCATAATATACTTTCAATCGCCCTCTGACAGAAATCTTTTTTGCCCTTCTTGCAATGTAGGTGGCCTTTATCATATTTTTCAACACACTCGAGAAAAAAATATTCACAAAGTTTCAGAAATTGGAAGCAATGTGGGTTTTTATTTTGCTGTTTCCTTCCTGCTCCCATCCTATCTGATAATCAAGAGATGAAAAAACCCACACTTTCCAATTTCAGACATTTATTTTGTAGCTACCAGAAAAGGGACCCTGCCAGGTCATGATTTTCTTCATGTGATTCACACAAGTCAGTTTCCCTGGCTGAGTGTTCTTGAGGATGATCTCTCTGTAGCAGAAAAACCTCAATTATTGCTTTCAGCAGAGGTTAAACAAGTTGCCATCTCGAGCAGCTTGGAGGTAGCAAACTGTTGTGAGCGGAGCTGAGCTCCAGCGCGCATCCCACGCGAGGCTCTGGCCCTGGGCGCACGCAAACTGTGAGCTGTGCTCTCCATGCTCCAGGGACTGTTCAGTTAAGCAACATTTCTCTTTGTACAAAAACTTTGTGAGTGATGTACGCCAGAATGACACAGGGATTGTCACATTTTTGGGGCTCTGATGTGTTCTGTTTGCCAGGGAAAGCAGCGCTTACAGGCGGAGTGACAGCCTGTGCACCTTGGGAACCAGTGTGTGTAATCCCAGTGCCACCACAGAATGAGGCTCCCAGAAAGGCAGCCCCAAATCTCTTCAAGTTAAATAAACTTTTAGGAAGTTCAGAGGACTCTCAGTTGAACCATAACTAACGGCAACACATTGAAAAAAAAATTATCAAGTAATTATTAGAGAACAATAACATTGTTAGGCTGATTGGGCTATGCACCAAAGGGCTGTCAATCATGGTTGTTATGAAAAGCAGAGCATTTAGAGGCTGTCAATCATACCTGTTTGTAAAAGCCAAAGGACTCCAGAAATTGTTACTCCTGAATTTACCAACTGCAGGAATAACAAAAGCAGCCGAGTCTCACACAAGCCGATATTATAGTTTGTGTAGAAGCTCTTGCGTAAGTTTATGCCTTTATTCATCTGAAAATATGGCACTGGGAATTTGGAAAGGTTTATTTTTTTCTGCTAGCTCCTTTATAGCACTGATTTATTTGGGTTTTTTGGGTTTTGGTTTTGGTTTTGTTTTTTTTTAAGGCTGCTTAAGTGTGTCAAATCTCATAACAAAAATTGACTTTTGTTACATTCCTTTGCTGTGAAGCGAAAATGTCTGAGTTAGTATCCAAATAGCAGAGAGCTGGTGCTGGAGCCTTTCAGCTTCTTGAGGTTCACACATTACTGCATATCCAAAACACTGTAGCAAATACCAGCTGGAGAATTTAAAAGGATTCTGGAAATCCTTAACGTGGAGGTACTCACCCATAACTGTTGTGGGAAATTACCTGACAAAGACGTGTAGAACCTTTACTTTTGAGAAAAGTGTAGAATGTACATACCCGCCTGATTTAAACCAAAAGTAGAAGTTAGTTGTTTGTGTGTGTGCGTGTGTGCATATTGTGTTTCCCCTTCCCTTCCCTTCCCTTCCCTTCCCTTCCCCTTTTAAACTCAAATTGTGGTGCTTTTGGGAGGAAATACCTTTCTGAAGATACATTTCTGCATTTGAAAGACTCTACTGTGCACCACCCCACTGTGACCTGGATTTGGAGTTCACCTCATTTTATAACCCAGGCCAGGTGCAAGCATGTCTGCGTGTTCAGTGTTTACTACACTGCTTGAAAACCTGTTTCTTACTGAATAAATCATGGGTTCCTATTGCTATGAAAGCTTTCCATCAAGGAATCAGTGTAGTTTGGGTTTATCTCAGAACCCCTAGGGCTTTCAGCAGGTTTCTTGCTGCTCTGGGCCCTGCGGGAGCCCCAGCATGAATAATTGTGGCATTAAACACAACCTAGGCATGAAGTTTTTTATTTATTTTTTCTCATATTGGGAGCTTCATGTTACCAGACCCAGCATCAGGACCTGGGTACTAATACCTTCCACACTTGCCAGAATGTATTATTGCAATTTTTACCTTGGTGTCCTTATATTGGGCACTTTATTAATCCTGGAGGGAGGGAAGGAGGAGAATGAGGAGCCCCTGCTCATGCACTGACTGTCTTAAAGAGATGTAGAAAGGAAAAGAAAAGAGGAAAAGCTGCCCAAAGCCATCCAGTGAGCTGATGGCAGCCCCAGAGGCAGGAACTACATGTCTGCAACATTCAGAGGAGTTCCTCAGGCGGACATGGCCCTCACCACCTCCCCAGTGGATGGATGCTCCTCAGAGCATCGTCCTGCCAAGGCAGGAGCTGCACTCACACAATGGGTAGTTAATTCAGTGAGTTATTAATGCAAATGTTAATAATTGAACTCAAGTGGTTAATGAGTTTCTAGAGAAAAGATCAAATTATACTCTTCAGATGCGGAGTTAGAATTTTGCCTAATTAGAAGAAATATGTTTTTCCCATGAGGGGCAGTTGCTGAAGTGACAGTTTGGAGTCTGTTGTGACAGCATTTGCAGAGATGGGTTCCAGCCAAAGAACAGAGCTTTTTTAGTATCTCTGATAGCATAGTAGTTTCTTTTGGAGGCATAATTATGTTGCATTCTTTGCAGAGTTCATTAGGGAAAGAAAAACAAAGAACTTGTGTTCCATGTGGTTGATGTTCACACATTTTTATCTTAGTGTGATAGAAGAAGCTGTTGGATCCTGAGAGTAACATGGTGTCTCTCACTGCTAGCCTAATAACTCAACCAGTGCTAGATGGAAACAGCTCTTCTAGCCCACAGCTGTTTTTTCAGGAGTCCATCTTTTTTTTCTGAGTGAAATCTCAGAATGTGTAAAAATGTTTGAAGGCTTATGTAAACTAAAAATCTCAGCTAGAAATAAGTTTGTGGAACTATTCCCAAGCAGCTAGAGTAATAATTATTTCCTTCCTTGCATCTTAGCATTTGCAAGCAAGTGTGATGAGCAAACCAGAGTGAGATGCTGGAGGGGTGCTGGCACCCCTCAACCACAGCCTGTGCCAGGCCCAGAGGAAAGTGATGTGCAAGAGCTGCTCCTTTTCTGAATCTTGTTTTATGAAATCTTCTCAACCTGGGACATTTACTGCAGGGATTTTATGAGATAGTTTCTTAGAAAGCCCAGCCAAACCTTCCTGCAACTCTCTGTTGGTTTATTTGCGCTTGCAGAAGCTTTTTCCTCTGCCTGGGGCAAAAATAAACTTTTCCTGCTGCAGAGGCTGGAGAACTCACCAAAACTAGGTACAGCCCTCCAAATTTTGTAGAGAAACATAATGTGGATTTAGTCACTTGGTAGTGCTGCTCCAACTCTTTCAGGCAATTTGCAGCATCCTCCTGCCACTGAGGAAACTTTTGCAGCAAGTGGGAACACACAGTGGAAATATTCCCTTGTTAAGTGCATTTTCTGTCTGTAACTCTAAGCTATGAGCTGTGAAGATAAATTATAGCAGCTGTGGCACATTTGTTTTGGAAAGAACCTAGTGTTACCCCAGGATACAGCTGTCACTGGGAAAAGGAAGGGTGGAAGTTACTTTTTAAAAGTCACGTAGGAAAATGCTGCTCAGCATTGAATTCTTCCAAACCCTCTTCCAGGTGGAAAGGTCCTTACACAAATAACAGGGATTTGAGGCAGAGATTGTGATAAGAAAAATGACTCAAACCCAGAAGTCTACTGTTATTCTCATTCCTTTTTTTTTTTTACTTTTGCCCTTAAATTTTTTTAGAATACTAAATTATTACTGAGTTATTTATTAATGACAAGTGGATTTAGATCAAAATCATGCATGGATTATATATATATTGGTGCAAATATATTTACATACATGTACAGAAAACTTATTACCTTCCAGCCTGATCTGGATGGTGATAAATTGGGAAGAAATCTTAGTTTGACATGGCAAAGTGTTCTGGTAGGGCAGGCAGGCTCTGTTCTTAGATCACAAAACACAGGGCAGAGCTTGGTATTCTGTGAAAAACCTCAAAAGCACCAAAGGGGAAAAAACCATCCAACAAACCAGCTCATAAAATAATGGATATCCTGGCAGGAGGAATGGAAGAATTCAGGAATTCCCTGGTGGTTTGTTGCTATCACTGTATCAGCTCTGCAGGTGAGGCACATTGAAGCATGGCAGGAGGAGAGGAAGGTGGTTAAGTGCACAGCTGTTGTTACTCAAAAATCAGGCTAAAGCTCATAAAAATCAGCACACCAGGCACACAGGGGTGTGTATGGCTTTGCTTTTGAGGTATACCACAGCAAATGTGCTTCTTTCTACCTGTATTGATAAAGAAATTTTCTAAATTATATTTCTCTAAGAAAATATTTGTTGAATTCTTTCCAGTCCTTGTCTTGTCCAGAATTCTTTAAGATTATAGCTTTACTCATTTATTCTTCGGGTACAGTTTGTATTGAGGGCCTCCTATTTTCTGACTTCACAAAGAATGTCAGAAAAATAATCATGCAATCAGGAGTTCACCTCTGATGAAGTGTGATCAGGGAGGTGCCTGTTGGGGTGAAATAGTGCAGGGCTGTTATTTGTCAGTGCAGCATTGGTGTCCCAAAGTACAGGTTAGGACTGGGGGGTTGCCTTTTTTTCTGTGTGTCTCTAATTTTTATTTTGGCTTCTTTAATTTCTGTTCTGATGCTGACAGCAGAGATTAATTTATTCTCCAAAATGGTTCTAATCTGAGGTGATCTCACTAGTAAGGAAATGTTCAGCTGACTGTTGACACACCTGTAGGCAAAAGGCTGGTGAAAGATCAAACACATTCCTCTTCTAGGAGGTATAACCTGTGGTTTTACTCAGGCTCTGTGGACTTGGGCTCATATAAGGTTTCTGTTATGCTTTTTAAATATTAAAAAAAAAAGGAAACAAAAAGTGTTCTAGATGTGTAGCTTTAAAAAAAAAAATCTCTCATTGAAGTTGTTGAGTGCAAAGTCACTGGCCTTAAGATAACTTTAAGAAACATGAGTCAAGTGCCCAGGATCAGAAAATTCAGAAGATAATGCACCCTGCTTTTATATATATTTTTGCTTTCTGTTTCTGAAGCCTTTAGGAGGTGTATTTTTCTTGTTTTGTCTGCAGCCCTGAAACCTTCTGTCTCAAAGGACTGGAATTTAAAAACCCAAGACACTAAAAGTCTTGCAAGGAAAACCTATGGCAGTGTGCAGTAGTGGATGAGTTTCATTTTTCACAAAGTAATATGAAAGCAGGGATGGAATAATTCACACTGCCATTACTTCTCATAGCTGGTCTGTGCTTTTGCAGCTTAAAAAAAAGGAAGTAAAAAAAAAAATTCATTTGGTATTAAATAGTAGCAAGTAGGAGCAAGAAGTATTTTAAGTTGTTTACAGGAATTCCTTATAATTGTTAAAAAATAAATTTATGATTAAAATTCAGCCTTGTCCTGTATTTCAGTCATGTCTGTAAAAACAGCTTATTCTGTGTTTTTCCTCTTATATGTTAAGACTCAGATCTGTGAGGGGCTATCTCTGTTTCCCTCTTGGGGGAAGGCAGAACGGAGCATTTGGCTTTGATGTAAGCTCTTGCTTTTCCTTGGTCTTTATTCTTATGTTTTTAAAGAAGTGTATTATTTTAACAAGCAGGCCACCAAAAATATCTCTAGTTCTCAAGGAATAAGCCTTGTTTTTCCAGCTTTTTCCAGCCTGCCCTCCCAGCTGCACTCGTAGCTGTAGCTGTGCAGCCTCTCAGCCCTTCTGGTGCTGGGTGAGAAGGGACCCTGTCCCTGAGCTGTCAGGGTGGGTGGCTTTGTCTCAGCCTCCACAGCAGCAGATCTCTGCTGGCTCTGGAGCTGGGGGCAGGCTCAGGGTGGGGGCTGCAGCCCCTGGGTTCTGAATGAGCCCTGGGCTCCCATTCAGAGCTGGGGCTCGTGTTTCAGGGCTTCTGCTCTGCAACACGAGGATGGTATTGTTGGCAGAGTGAAGCCCTTCTGCATCCAAATGACAACAATAGTGCTTTTATCTGGAAAGCACAAAGTATAATCTACTTCAGTTTTCTAAATGAGTTTAATGCTATAGAAGCATCAAAGAGAAAAACTTTTGTTTGGTATTGTTATGCCTTATGAATCCTCAATGAAGTTACAATCTCTAGGTTTTGGTAGTGGGTTTTTTTGGCTTTCATCCTTGGTTCTGTGCTTGAACAATGTCTGTCCTCCCACACAGCTTTGCTGGGGAAGGGAAAGCAGGATTAAGTTAATGTTTCTTTACTTTCATAGCTCCTCTCTGCCCAGGATGGAGTTGTCTGCAGGTTTTGTGGGGCTCAGGTCCCTGCATTTGGTGAAGTTTCTGTGCCTTAGGTCAGTGTATGCACTGGTGATAATACTTGCAGCATCCCTTGGTCTTCAGCAAATGTAAAGTCTCACAACTTGGCAGTAATGAAAGAGATTTAAGCTAGCATGTCTTAATTTGTGCTTGCCATCAGCTCAAACAGGATCCCCTCGTGTCCCATGCTTATTTTTGATTGATACAAACTGCTGCAAGAGGATTTCTTGGTTTGCTACAGCTGTGCATGGGTGACCTTCTCCAGTGTTTCAGAGATGTTTGGTTTCTAACATCTTCCATCTCAACAGCTCTCACAGCCACACATAAACACTGAGACTGCAGATGGGTCTGAAATGCTCAGTTTTGCTCACAGCTGTAAACTGATATTGCTACCCACTGTGTTTAATGGCTGTGATGCCTTGTGAAGGCTGACCTAGAACAGAGGCTAGATGGAGTTAAAGAGTAAAGAAGGGATTTATTAAAAGGCCTCAATGGATGCACCTTGGACAGCACAAGAGCCCAGCCAGGGCTGCACCCAAGGTGAACCAAAATGGTCACAAAATGCACGAGCGCTCATGGGGTCTCTCACTTTTATAAGTTCTGCTCCATTTGCATATTGCAGTTCACTGTCCAATTACAGCTTTAGCACCTGCAGTCCCATCCTGCTTGTTTTTCTCTCTTCAGTCCATATTGTTTATGCTCTTGGGCCTGAGATTTGAATCATTTGTCCTTGGTCCCCAGCTGGAGCAGGAATTGTTTTGTCTCCCTGCTCTGTGCAGAGAGCTCACCATCCCCTGATGTGAAGCTCTGAAGTACACACTGAAGCAGCACAGAATCTGAAAAATAGAAAAGCTAAGACCTGAGGCATCAACTACTTGCCTGATCCATCCCTGAGGTTTTAACAGCTTATATGGTGCTCCCCACTTTGGTGAACATGTGTGCCTTCATCCAGTCCTCCTTTCTGGTGCAATGATGGCTGTTCCCAGGTTTTGGAAGTTCTCTGGAATAATGCTCATGTGTCTGTTTTGGCAGATCTTGCTCTCTTTGAAGCTCTTGTGTTGTGCAGTAGCACATCACCACCCGCAGTTTTTGGTATGCACCACTTGATGATGATCTTGCCCAAAGGGGTTTTCCATCACAGAACATCATCCTGTTTTGTGTCAGTGTCTGTACTGAGCTCCTTGGCTTTCTAACAGCTCAGACTTGCAGAACAAAGTGCTTGAGTAAGATACTATTTTTAAGTACATTGAGAGGTCTGTTATAATTTGGAGCAGAGCATTCTGCCTGGGGCAATCTCATGGAAGCTTTAACTCTGCAATTGGAATCCTGGCATGTGTCACACAATTTTCTGCATTAAGGTTCAGTTGTTGCTGTAGCCCTGTGTGGGCTCCTGCATCCCACCTTCTTCAGCCTTAAGGAAGGGACACATCTCAAAGAGTGAATTTGTTTTCACTCCTGGGATTTCCTGAGACAGTTCACTAAAGGCCCTGCAAGCTACAGGCAGAGATCAAAGCCATGCACCTCGCACATCAGCCACGTGCTGGTCCAGAGATTTGTCCTCTCCGTTGTTAAGGAGGCAGCAAGGAGTGGTGGCAGCAGGGTGTTGTGCCCTGTCCCCTGGACTGAAGGGCACAATTTCAGCCCCACAAACTGATTCCCAGCATCAACAGGCTGGGACATGCTCCTGTTGCCTGTGTGGATGAAGCTGATTTCAGCCTCACTGAGTAGTTACTACTTCTGTTTGGGCTGCTTTAGCTTGATAAAACTGGGATCTGAAAAAAGTGTTTGCTACTTTTTTGCTCTTTATACCCAAATCTCTGAGGGTCAGGTGTGTGCAGGAGAAAAACATTGCCAGTGTAATTTTTTAATGACATTATGATATTTGTTAGGTTACCAGCACAGGGAAGTATTTTATTGCCTGCTAATTAATGGAAGTAGCATAATTGTTTCCTTTTTAGACTATTACTATTTATCAAAGTGTGTTTGTAAAGGTTACATTGCCTGTTGTAGAGCTGCTTAAAATATTGTTACTTTAGATATTCCCATGATCATTTGTTTGTATTGGTAGTGGTTTTGGAAAATGAAAATGTAGGATACAATTTACTGACACAGAACTCAAGAGGTGTTTGTGTTATTGCACAAATATACCCCAGCCCTATTTCTGCACCTGTTCCAAGCTGGCTGATACAGGGGACGAGACCTCCCTTTGTCTGTGCAGCAAATGGAAAAAAAAATGGTAGCAATACAGGAATCAGGGCTTTGGGCTTTTGCTTCTTGGCTTTCCTGTTTGCTGCTGGATCAACAGGTCAGTGTAATTAATTAACCCAGCCTGCAGGGAAGTTGTATCTATTTGTCACAAGGCGTGTGTGCACCGGGCATCCCAAACTCCCCTTGGTGCAGCACGGGCAGAGCTGAGCCCCAGACACAGCCTGGCTGGGGCGTGTGATCCTCACCCCCACACTGACCAGACAGGTAATTAATGGGCTCAGTGCCCAGAGAGATTTCTCTGCTGCTGATTCCCTGGCTCTCCAGCCTCATTTGATGTCTCTCTGTGCAGTGCTTGCTGTGTGCTGTAGTTGTACTTCTGAACTAAAGCAGTTTCTGTCTCAAACTGTTCCAGTGTTTGAACTTTGGCAAGAAAGGGACACACTCCTTGCTCAAAGACTTCAGATGTTGCCTCCAAACACACTTTTCCTGCACTCACTGGATGCAGCAAAACTCTCATTCACTTATAATCAATAGTGCCAGCACCCAAATTATTTTGGTTTCTGGTGATAGTGAATTTGTTGGAGATCAGAAGCCAGGAATGATGGACTTGCCCCAGTGCTTCTGATGGAGTATTTCCCTCGTGTGAAAGGCTTGCTGTTTCCAGAGGAACAGAAGTGTTTCTCTTTCAAACCTTCTTTCAGTGTGTGTGGATGTGTGTTGTTTTTCTCCACTTGACAATTGGTGGTTTGTCACTTCCTCAACTCTGAGCTGTTCACAGAGATATTACATTGCTGACAAAGTGGAAGCAATTTAGTAATCACTTACAAGAGAAAATCGACACCATTAGAGTTCAGCTGTCTTTGTTTCAGCCATTAAAATGCAGACACTACCTGATTCATATATAAATTGCTACGATAGTTTCACTATCTTTCCTCTGTGGGGTTGAATAAGAGTGTATTTGGTGCCCCCCCTTTGATACAGCCGTGCTGGTGTGGCCCCTGGAAGGAGAGCCTGGTCCCCTGGCACCATTGCTTACCTGGGGACAGCTCCCCTTGGGTGCCTGACCCCACACAGCAGCACCCACTGCCTGTCTGGAAAGCACTGCTGGTGCACCTGGGAGATTTCACCCACATTTCAGGTAAATGTAGGAAGAATATTCCTTTTAAAAAGGAAGTGGCTGCTTTGGACCCTGTTTGAATTTCTAAATGCAAGTTTCCCTTCTTAGACTGTCACTGAGACTAGAGGTTGTCTTTTACATTTCTTTGTTAGCCTTTAACCTTCATATTTTCTCTGTTGTTCTGTTGCTGAATTTGTCTGCAGCTTCTCTCCTATTTCATGTTCTTCTCCGTGGCCATAACCATCTTGTTAAATGCAGCCAAGCACCTGCCCTTTTCAGCACCTCAGGACTGCTCCCTCTGCTGCAGCTTCAGCACACCTCAGCTGGGACAGAATCCAAATTGTACAAAATCCTTCTTCCATGTGTACACTCATACAGAAAAGCAGCTTAATCCAAATTACATCAGCTTTTACAGGCCTCCTTTGCCTTCCACGATGTGCTGGAAAATGAAGTATTTTCAATTATGTTTTGTCTCCTTCACTTCATTTTCCCTGACTCATATATTGATGTCAGAGATGACAGTTTGTGTCAGTGCAATTTGCTCCCATGGAAATGCCTCCTGCACACATGCGCCCGACTCCTCGCTCCTCTGCTTACATAATTTGGGAGCTGTCAGAGCCCTACCCCAACATTGCCCATCTGTCTATTCTCTCAAAGTTAATGAGCCTTTTTCTTCCTGCTCCAGGCATATTACACACCCTGACTTATTCATAGATGATGTCTATTAAAATTGTCAAATGCTTTGAAAATTTAATTATTTCCCTAAATAAAGAGTCTGCTTCTAATCACATTGAGGATGTTTCAACACAATTGGCCTGTTTTCTAGTGCAAATCAAGAGTGACTATGCTGAGCTCCGTCTGGCCCCCCGGGCGTTGTCATTTAATTGAAAATACTTGTGATTTACTATAGTGTAAGAGCTCAGAGATGTCCCCTAGCTTGGGCTGTGAGCAGCATCACAATGCAGAATTTATCTGGAATAAGGCGTCCAGATTAAAGTGGCCTCTTATGGCATAAAACAGTCAATGTGTGATGGGGGTGGGGGCAGGTATTTGTTTGCTTTTGGAGTGATGGAGCACACAGAAATCCCTTGCTTGGTATATCTATAGCTTGGATTATATTTGACTCTTTCATGTCCTCCTTGTACCTGCATATGGCTCAGATGCTGAAGTAATTATCTTTGTTTCCAACTGATAAACTCAGAGTTTACAGCCAAATTATTTTAGTTTTTCATGGCTTGTGTTATCATATTTCATTATTATTTGATTTGTTCATCCCTCAGTCGTTCTGATTTTCCTGTGTTACATACCAACCTTTACTGATGTGAGTGCTGAATCTTGGTTTTGAATTATCAATGTATTTAGTTCTCAAAGTAAATGTTTTGGTTAGGTAGCATTAATAAAACAAACAAACAAACAAAAAAAACACCCCAATTTACTATCAAGATCAGACCTTACCAACCTCAACAGACACCTTACTTCCAGACTAGCATTTGTTTTTCCAATCTAATCCATTTTCATCTCCTTTGCAACCAATACTGTGGCAGCTTCACAATTGCTCTGTTCATCTTGTTCTCTGGAGTTTACATAATAACTTCCCTGGTGACACCATATCAAATGGTTTAATGAAGTGTGAGTTAGAGACACTGCCTTTTTTATTATTATTATTTTTTAATTTTATTTTCCTAAAGAATGGAGTGTTACAGAACAGATGAACAAAATCCCAAGACAGCAAGCCAAGACTTAAAATGTACATCTGGAAAACTCATGTTGCCTTTCACAGCACTTTCCACACATTTTTGTGTCTCAAATTTTCCTTTTAAATCTGTTCTGAATTTTTGCCTGGTTAAGGTCAAACTAAGAATGTTATAATTGTGTGGACAATTTTCTATCTTTAAATGAAGACCAGTTGCTGTAACTGCTTCAGTCTTATGTTCTTTGTCCTTTTCCTGTTTTTGTTTTTGTTTTTTTTTTTTTAATACCAGTTTTTAGGAGTTTTATTTTCTACCTACTTTTATCATTAGAGTTTCCCTTACTACAGATTTATCAGGATATCCAGTTATATATATAATATACTTACATCAGAAAAGTGTTGGCTTTTTGAATTTATACTGTCAGCCATTCCCTTTTGGGTCCGTATGGGTCAGTTTCCCAAGAGAAAAAAAAAGAAAAGGAAAATAAAAGGGAAACCCCCCCCATGAGTAGCTACATTTTCTATGTAATTATTGTATCAACTGTTGCTATGCATGAGATAAAGATAAGTCAATTAACTTATGAATGTTTCAATAATCCTTTCTCTGACACTGCACAGGTATGTGAAAACACATATTTAATTAAGCTATTACAGTAAATGCCCTAAGCCATTTGTCAGTTCATTAGGCACACTTTTTATTACGCTTTGAGCTTTGTTTTCCTTTTCCTTGGCTTATTTGATGCTGTAATTTATTCTTTTAAAGACATTTGGACAGCAATGACAACAGGAGAGGCACTCTGTAACCTATATTAAGAATGCACCACCGCAGCAGGGAGGAGACCTCTGTTAAAAAATCACTCCCTGAGCCTTGAATTAGGGAGATGTGCAGGCTGAGGGGCTCACTGGGAAAACAGATTTGGGGAGAAGCTGTTTGAGCTGTGTGACCCCCACGGGAGCAGCCCCGTGCTGGGGATGGACCAGGCTGTGCAGGGGCACCAGGGCTCAGTGTCTGAGCTCAGGGCCACATGCAAAGGAAAAGGGGAGATTTTCCTCTGGATCTCATGTGGGATGAGCTGCAGGGTGAGCACCACGTCACAGCATCAGAAATTTGTGTTCACTGGAAAATGAGAGGTCCTGCGGTGTGGTTTCAGAGGGCACGGAGAGCTGGAATGAAAAGAAAGCTCAGAGAGAAACATCAAGGGATTTCTTGCTTGATTAAGAAATGTGACTTACTAAGTAAAGAGTGAGTCAGCAGCGCTCCCGGAGCAGGGGTGGGTGTGCTCAGTGTGTGCCAGGCTGTGACTCACAGCTGCTCACCTGCTCCTGGCCACGCTGCTGCTGCTCTCTGTTCCATGCACAGTCATTAAAGAATGCCAGCCCCAGTGGTGCTGGGTGTGATATTTCCCCTAAAACACGAATTTAATGTAAATCACTTGATGGTTATTTTTTATTTAGAGGCATGTACCTATTTAGGCGTGTTTTGCTGTGGTTGCACTTACAGCTATGAAGTTATTCAACCACACATGGGATAGAGCACTGTACACCAGAAACTGCTGAAAATTGTGGAGTCTTCTGATTTTTAAGTCGGCCTGGCTTTAAAACTTGCAAAAAAAAAGTTAGCTAAAGAAAGGTAAGCAAGTGTTTTTGTTGTTTTGGTTTATTATGTTTCATTTTGGGTAAGTGCTCACTTGCAGACTTCAATGATGTAAACAAAGAGCTGCCATGCATAACATTTGAGAGAAGAAAAATTTGTTTTCTAGAGAGAAAGAAAGTTTAGAAAGAGTAAGAAAATGTTTAACAGCAGTTTACTACAAGAACCTGGAAAAGCTGAGCATAAAAAAGCTAGCACACAGGATTTTTCCACCAATGTCACGCTTGATGTTTGCCATGTTGTGCAGCTGAATTAAAAGGGACAGAGAGAAAGTCACTGCAGTGGAGGCAGAAGCCAGGTCCTTTCAACCACAAGAGCTGCCTTGGGAATCCTGGGGACTCTCAAAGCTCCATGGGCCAAGGACCAAACACCCACAATACTGGTGCATTAAGGGTATAAAAGTTTGGCAGAAGATAAATGCCCCTTGTGTTCCAGCTGGTCCTCAGAAATTCGAGGCAGGACTCAAATTCAGGTTATAGCCAATTCAGACTATGGGGCTGGTTAAGCTCAGTAAGAACTTCCAGGAGCACAGCTGTACAAATAGTGCAGTTACCAGTCCAGGAATGTGGGTTTGATTGCATTCAATAGGACTTTGCATGATCCAGATTCATGAATAATGTGATTTATTGAAGCAACAGGAAAGCAGGGTCAGGACTGCCATGATAAATGCACTTACTGCAGAGAGTTAATATGTGCTTCGAATTTCAGCCACTGGGGACATGTGTATTAAAAAAAAAAAAAAAGGAAATAAAAAACCAGAGAGGCAGGTTGGAATTATATCTACCCATAGAAAATATGAACAACTAGGGTATAATCATTCCAAGAAGTTAGAACAGTGTGTGATGAGATTCAGATTTATTCTGTTGTGGTGTTTCTGCATGTCTGAGCCAAGAGAGCAAGTTTATCATTGCAGGGAGTGGCAGAGTATCTACATCTTCTTGTGAGGTTCCCAGGTGCTCTTCCACAAAGGGAAAATAAAAAAGGATGCTGGTCTTAAAGCCAGAAGGTAGATTAAGATCTCTCTGTGTTTATATTGCCTTGAAATGTCTGGAGAAGAAATTAATGCCTTTCTGACTCAGTGTGAGGGAAGATACAGAGAGGGAAATTGATGCTATTTGCTTTTGGACAGAATGGTAGTGATTCATTATTATGACCCTACAAAATATCACTGCTTGAGCTCGTATCTGAGAAAATCCGTTTTCCTCTTGGTGTGAAAAAATGAAGTACTCTTTTTTTTTTAATTTGCAAATAATTAAATAGTTATTTTCTTTGTCAGAATTAAAAAAAGACTGGTAAAAAGCTTTGGAGAGGTTTCCCTAAGGTTTTATTAAGTGGTTTTTTACACTGATTTATCTCCAATATCTATTGGGAAAAATTCCAGAATTTCTTGCAAAACAGAAGAGGATGTATCAAATTCTTCCTTTGGAAAGAAAATCTCTAAACAAAGAGCTAATAATATATTCCCAAGTTCAAGAGTAGCTCAGGAAAACAGTCAAATTAGGCATAACCATTTCTCTGGATTGCAACTTCAATTAACTTTGCAGTGGGCATCTACAGAATAATCATTGGGGTTTGACTTTTCCTTCCCCGCTGCAGTGACTGTGAAAACACTGTCTCTGTGTTGGCAGTGGAGGCATTGCTTTCAAAAGAAAGGAGATTTCCTGATGCTGCCAAGTGACTAGAATGAGTTGGAGCTTTCCAAAACTGCCACTTTTCAGAGGATGCAGGATCCTCAGACACACGTGGCCTGAGCAGGTGGGGAAGGTGAGGAGCTGGCTCTGGCGTGCGCCTCTCTCTGCTGTGAGCTGGGGCAGCTGTGGGGCCCTGGATCCCACACCAGGCACACTGGATTTGTTTTCCCTTTGTTTCATAGCTCTGTTTTCCCAGCTGGCCACACACTTTTATTTCTGGCCTTGGGGAAACTGAAGGGAAGAAGATGTGCTGGTGTGATCCTGAGCTTGAGCAGCAGGGACAAGCACAGGGGCTGTATCCAAGGGTAGGAGCTGAAAGCATCCCCATGCTGGACAGCTTTGCTCAGAAGCACAATTCTGATCCAATTATAGAATAATTTAACCTGAAAGGGACTTTTTGAAGGTCTCTAGTCCAACTTCAAGGTGCTCAAGGAAGAATTGACTTCCAGGTTAGATGGGGGTTGTATCCCAGCTGTGTTCTGAGCTCCTGCAAGGATGGAGATCCCACAGTCTCTGTGTCCCACTTGTCTGACCACCTGCACTGAGATTTATCTCTTTTTTTTTCCTACTTCATACACAATTTCCTTAGATCTGTCACTGTCACAATTGCTTCTTGTTTTGCTGCCCAGCTTTTGGAATTCTCCTGTTTCCTCTGGAAGTACCAGCAGGTAGATGCAGGCAGCAAAGACATCCCTGTTCAGAGCTTTTTCTCTGTATTTAATATGCTTCCTCCCACATCACCCTGGTCATCTCCATTGGACTTGCAGCATTCTCACACACTGTTTAAAAATAGAACTGCACAGAAATAGGGATGTTTCCTAGTGCTGCTACAGAAAGGAGAAAGATGAGTTCCAACTGCCCAAAATATAGAATTCTCTTAATATAAAGATATGACTTTATTGAACCTCTGAAAGGAAAATGGCCCTTTGCAAGTTTGCCATGAAAATCTGTATTTTAATGCAACCTTCTGTTCCAAAAAAAAGTGAAAATTAAATTGGCAATGGATTAAAAAAAAAATAATAAAGATGCAAATAGCCAGAAATGCAGGGTTTAGAGTGAAGAATGGAGCCTTAAATCTGCCTTCCTGAACATAAATTGTGTATTCTATTATATAATTTAAAATTATTTGCCATTTTGAAAAGGGCTTCATGGAGCTATAAAAATTTATGTCATCTGACTATCTGGCTCAGATGGTTGTGAACTATCTACAACTGTTTTCCTGTCAAAAATTGCAGTACTTACAGTTCAGTTTAGTTGACTTCAGATTTATTTTTCCCTGATGTAGGTCTACCATCAAAATCAAGGCTGAAGGAAAAACTTTTTATTTAAAAATGTTTGTTCTTTATCACCTTGTTGGCTTTCATCTGGTAACTGGGGAGACATGAATGTGACTTGGAGACCTGGACACTGCCAATAGTTTGGGAGGAAAAAAATCTCTCTTGTGTATGGCCTTTGTACCCGTGATGCCATTGGATGTTTTTGGGTTTTATTGTGGGGTGGGAATTGCTGAAAGCCATCACTTTTGATCATTAAGTACTTCTGGGATTTTTTTACAGCAAGACTCACCATGAATTAATGTATTACCTCAGTCTGCCTGAAACTCAGGTTGGTTTTTAGGGCTAAGCTGACAACCCTTGATTTTTTACCCAATTTCAGACGCACGGTGCTAACATCCAGAGGTTCCCTCAGTGAACCACGAGGGCTCAGGAGCTCTGCAGAGTGTCCAGGAGAGCAGGATCCTGCCTGGGGGCTGGGGAACATCTCCACTCTCAGCAGGCAGCTGTCTCTCTCCAGGAAAAAGTGCTCTGAGCTTTGAAGGGTAAAATGACGAAAGATGAATGCATTTAATTCAAAGGAAAAAATAATTGTGTTTATTCCAAGAAAGGTTTGGGTTTTTTCCTTTTAGCAAGTGTAATGGTGGTAAATAGTCCCAAAGGCATGTGGGTCCCCCCTCAGTGCCCCACCAGTACCAGCTATTAACCATTGTAGCTTCTGTTTCACTCCAACTTAGCCTTCTGGAATATCCAAAAACTACAGCACACCAACCTCTGCTTTAAATAATTCATGTGTTTCTTGATAGACAAAAATCCTTTCCTACCTTCAGTTTATTTTAAACAGGAGTTAAAGAGTGAAAGGAAAGAATGTGCCAAAAGAAATCATTATTTTACTTCATCAAAAAGCAAGAGTGGCATAGAAAAGAATTTGGCTTTGCTGAATGTTTAAATTATAATTTTAAGGACTGTCAGTAGTAGATTGAACTGGAATTGATGATTGACCACAAAATTCAGTATGTGTACTTTGATGTTAGCTATTGGGAAAAAAATCTGTGATGGGCCCATGTTTCAATTTAAAATTGTGGAGATGGTTCTTAAATAAATGCAGAATCCATGAATAAATTGTGAATTATTTTTCTGGTACAGTGGTGTGCTTAGAAGACTGTAGCTGAAGGAATTAGTCACAAAGTTTTACCTTGAGGAGACTGAGGGATGCAGTGAAAAGGAAAACTGATGACTTCAAGCCAGGATCTGTGTAAAATAATAACAAGAATATTAGCAAAGCAGTAGAACAGTTAATTCTGAAGGTGGAGCCCAGGCTTGAGTATTTCTGTAATCAAATTCCCACATGATTTTTCAAACTGAATATGTAAAATGCAAGAGAGAGTGACTCTACTCACCATTTCAATATACAGACCTGAGCAGTGATAAAAATAGACACTTGTAATTCAGAAGCCTTATCTCAGAGTTGTTTTTTGTGGTGTGTCTTTGTTTGGGGGTTGTTGGTTTGTTTTCATGATCTAGAGTTAAATCATGTCCTGTCTATGATCCTTTGGCTGCCCAGTGTCTCCTTCAGTGTGGAAAGATGATTTGGAAAAATTGTCATCACAGCTTTGAATTAAAAGCTGTGCTTTGAAAAAAATATTCTGAAGTTATTTAGAAACTTTCTAGAGACCTTTCTTTTTGTTTTTGAGACCAGCTAAGTTGGGGAAAAAAAATGGTCCAGTGACCACTTGTTCATTCATCTGCATGTGCAGCTGCAAAATTATTTTCTGTGCTGTGCAAAACTTCTTCCTAAATATGAGGTTTAGAGACCCTCTGGGAGTAATTAACTACAATGCAGAAGCAAATCTGGGTTCATTGTATAAACTGCTCATTTAAGAAATATTTTTGTGCACAAAGCCCATTAACAAGGTTCCAAAACCTTCATGAATGTTAAAAACTTAATTATAGGATTCTGAGCACTTCCTATTTGAAAGAAATCTAATGTAATCTCATGAATTACATCTAGCTTTTGATACCTGGATTGCTGTGTCAGACGTGTGCCACAGTGCATTCAGCAGCTAAAATCTGGCTTTTATTTTGTTATTTGTTTAACAGTGATAGAACAGCTCTTTTCCTGTGGGCTGCACAGAAAGTTGAGGATGTGCTCATCCTTGAATGAAGCTGCCTGCTGTTGATTTTACTCTGCTTCCTGGTCCCCTTCCATACCCCTGCTTGACTAAGTGCTTTCCTCCTGTGCTCCCAGCCCTGTGCTGCATGTGCCTGTCAGGAGCTTCACCCCAGTGCAAGGAAGTGCAAAGCAAAGCTGCTGCTTCTCATCAGCTGTACAGGACTGGCAGTCAGAATTACTGAGTTGATTTAACCAGGACTGGGAGTACATGCCCTTAGCTTCAGTGGCTGCAGCCTGAAGTCAGGAGTACATTTAATTTACCAAATTAACCCAATGCACGAGGCTGAAGGACCTCAGAAGCAGCAGCATAATGCTCTCTGGCTGGTGTTACATGGGCAGTCAGGGGTGGTAATCAGCCTTGCCTTCACTGTCAGCTCCTTTTCGAGGCAGCACAAATCATGTGAGATGCTGTGAGGAAATCTGACTCCACTGTGTGTGGGATGAGGCTGTTGGGACAGTAGCCCTGAGCAGCAGGGTTAGGCTTGCTGGCCTGGCTGTGTGCTCATGATCAGCAGGAAACAGTGGCACAGAAACAGATGCAAAGCAGAAATGGGTGCTCAGCTTTTATGAAAGTTTGTCCTTTCTTTTCTCTTAACTCTTTGTTGTCTGTTCCAGAAGGATCATACAATGTTGCCTAATAATGTTGCATCTTATCCACCATTCATTTCCCAACAGAAACTGAACTACAGTATTTGTTATTGTAGGAGAGTTAATCATTAAGATCCAAAGGTTTTTCCAACACCTTCGTTTTACCTCAGAATATGTAAAATATATCCAAACCCTTCCATTTAAGGTGATGGATTACCCTGTGCTTGGCTGTGCTATCTGGATTGGTTGGAATTTTGGGCAATTACTATTTTACACAGCAGCAGAGTATCTGTGAAGTGGATATCAATTGAAACATATTTTGCTCTTCAGACTTGCTTTTGCAGGTTTCACAAAACATTTAATTAGTGATAATCAGCTTTTAACCAGCCAGCCAGAGCACACTGATGTGATTCCCTGCCTCTCTCCCCCATGATTGTAGGCATAGTCTGTACCCTTCAGATAAATAGCTTGCAGTCTGGGGAATGTCCTAGCCAGCAGGAAGGGGAAGAATACAGATGTCTGTTGCATGGGAATAAAGAAGGTGTTGTGTTTACTGTGGTTTCAGTGAAGAATATCCCTTTCCTTTACTTTTCAGAATGGTGAACTTGGAAACCAGCTGGAGATTGCAAAGTCTCCTTTGCCTTGAGGCTGGTGGTCAATGGTCATCCTCTACCACACCCATGGAAAGCAGAAGAGCTCCACTCTAACTTCTGTAAGGTCTCCTTCACTATGGAAGATCAAATGATTTTCTGGCTCAGGTTTTGTGATGTTCGGCATCTGCCTTGGACCTGGAGTTTGGAAAAGGGATCGTCCCTGAGGCACGGCTAAGAGACAGAGCAACCAGCCCCAGACAATGAGCACTTTAAGTAGCACTGGAATATTGCTCAGCTTAACAACAGTGTCTGTTACACTGGATTTTAGTTTGCATGGTGGTCTGATGGCTTGGTCCTTAAGCAGCAATTTGACTCTGAACCAGAGTTTGCCTACATCTGATCCTCTCAACACCTCTGAGAAGGGCGAAGTCTCTCGGATGTCCGTGAGGGAGAAGAATTGGCCGGCCCTCCTGATCCTGGTTGTCATCCTGCTGACCATTGGGGGGAACATATTGGTAATTATGGCTGTGTCCTTGGAGAAGAAGTTGCAGAATGCCACAAACTTCTTCCTGATGTCGCTGGCAGTAGCAGACATGCTGGTGGGTATCCTGGTCATGCCCGTGTCGCTCATTGCAGTCCTGTACGGTAAGTGCCTTCCCTCCTAGTTTGAATATTTGCTTTTGCAGGGGGTCCCCGAGGCTGCAGCAGCCTGCTGTGTCTGATTTTCCCTGTGCTGGTGGCTTGGGGAGTGTCAGTGTGCCCTTGGTCGTGGCTCAGTGCTGAGGCTCGTGCTCTGCAGGGTGTTCACAGTGCCAGGAGTGACCTGTGGATAATGTCACACTGGGGGTTCTTACTGCTGGGGCCACCAGGACAGTCTGAGACAGCGAGCCAGCTTTTACCTTGGGTTGGATTGCCCCAAAACTGAGCTAGGACACAAAAGCTCAGAGAAAAGCTGAGGAGAGTTCTCATTGTTCATGAGCTACCCAGGTGTAAGCCGTGTCAGGATCTGTCCTTGAGCTCCCACTGCTAGGATCAGCGGGATTTGAGCAAAAATGCAGATCAGAAAGGAGGTTTGCACGAGTAGATCTGCCATCCAGATAAAAGCCTTTACTCCTGGCATTTGTACCTCAGCTTGCCTTGTGCCCTTCAGGGGGTCATTGTGCCTCTCCGTGCCTCAGTTTCCCTGTCTCTAACCTGAGAGTGTGCTGTTTTAAAGCAGCCAGAGGCCTGCCTGTACAGGTGTGAGCGTTTATCTCTCCCCACGTCAGGGTCAGTGTGTTTGCAATGCAATGGGGCCTCGCTCCTGCACTCGGGTGTGAGCACTTCAAAGAAGTAAAATATCAAACACATCTAACTTTCATCTGGCTCAGACTCCAGATCCCTTTGTTCAGTGTGGTGCTAGGAGTCTCCATCCCTGGTATTTCAAAGGAGTATTTTGTTCTCCTCTGTATCTCTTACCATTATGTTTGTATACTCTTGTATCAATTTTATAATCTGTGTATTTCATAGATAAAACTTTAAAATTTTGAAGCCTGTTTTTAGATTTTCTTAGAAAGGTATTGCAATATTGATATTTCTTGGAAACAAATAATGCTGTTTACTTACAAATTTGATTAGAAATTGGTTTACTGTCCTATAAAGTAAAATGTAGGGATATTTATCTGACTTCTTCACTTGCCTAAATGAGTAAGTCTGGCAGAGATTAATTTCTAAAACACATTGATCAAGCATACATCATTCCAAAGCTTATATAACTTGTCTACAGTGAATTAAATCAATGTGTGATTTAGGTACAGGCCTAGCTATGGGGATCTTGTGCACAAAGATTTTTTATTTTGAACTGTCAGAATAGTTCCATCTCTAAATCTTGTGTGTATTACAACATGTGTATTTTATTTTTAGCATTTTACTCCAGCTCCCTGGAGCTTGAAAGGGAGCATATAAATACTGAATTATGTGACAGACCTGCGCTTGCATAAATTCTGTGTTAGCCAGTGACTCTAAAAAGGTGAATTTATGGAAGTGGTCTTCCTACATCCATACTTTCAAGGTCTTTGGAAACTAATAGAAATGGATTTTCTGTTCTGCCTAGAAAATGATTACTTAAGGTAGTTTAAAGGTGTAAAGCATGCCACCCTTTTAGTAGCAAGGAAATATCACTGATTTCAAGAGGCATTGTAATTATCCTCTTTTTTTTTTGCCAGAGAACCAGCATTGGCTGTTGATAGCCCAAATATTTCTCCACAGACAAACTGTGCAATGTAGATTTTTTTTGGCAAAAATCATAATTTCATGGAAGATTTGTGGAAATACTGTGAGGAATGAGGAGGCTGCTGGGGCAGTGCTGGGTGCTGGACCAAAGCATGTTGCCTCCAGGCTTTGTGAGGAGAGGAGGAGGAGGAAAAGTTCCATTTGGGGAAAAACAAGCCTCAGAGGAACTTGTGGATTGATCTCAGTAGGACCCCAGTGAAATAATTTTTTTAATACTATTTAAGCTACAAAATGTGGAAGTAAGGAGGGGGAAAATGTTCTTATATCACCAGAATTCTTGTGAGAATAACGTGGGTGCACGGCCATGGACTGAGCAGGGTGAGGGTTACTGCTTGGAAACACCACTGTGAATGTTCAGTCACTTTTACTCTGTATGTTTTACCTTTTTCATTCCATACAGTCTACACAATCTTACTCTGGGCTGTTTCAAAGGCTGCCACGTGCTGTACTGAGAAGTGTATGCAGCACATCTCTTCCAGATTTGTAGAAGTCACTTTTAATTTATGTAATCAGAAAGGAACCTTAAAAAAAAAAACATATAACTAATATAGGAGTGAAGAAATTGCTTTCAAGTTTCCACATCAGCTCTCTCAGCCCCAAAGATAAATTCTAGTTGACAGAGTAACTAATTTCAGAGTAGGCTCATTTCCTTACTTTTGGCTAATAAGGTAAATGAAGTAGATTTCACTTCAAGCATAACCAGAAAATTGAATAGACACCCTCCACAAATACTTCTGGTTTTTGGTGGTTTTCTTAATTAAAAGAAGGGAAAATCAAGTTTCAAATTAATTCAAGAATCTTATTATAAAGGAAAGGACAGCAGGATGCAGCATGATGGATTTTTCACCAATTAATCAGGGCTTGGATATATTTATCAATTAGTCTTAAGTGTCTTACAGTAATCGATGGGTTGCATTTGACAACTGAGAACATTTTCCCTGGCATGCAGCTCCTAAAGAAGTAAGCAAATTAGTCTGCTAATTAATAAGCATGTATTGGGGAGGGTAAATGAGAAATGTACACAGCGTTTCATCTCAATGAAGAAATGCCTGGTTAATTAAAAATACTGGTATTTTATAAGACTATTGATAAGGCATCAGGTATCTCACACATGATGGAGCTTCAGAGGGCAGGTGGAGGTTGTGTCCTCACCTCTGAGCACCCAGGGACAAGCAGCAGTGGGTTTACATCCTGTCATGTGTTTCTGAGCAGGAAAGAGAGGGCTGGTGGAGGAGCACAAGAGAATCTCCTCAGCTGATCTGAGCTGCAGAGGATATTGAGCTTTCTGGGTCTTGCAGAAGGTTCACAGCTGCCAACACAAGTTTCCAGCGTGTGGGCAAGGAGTGGCCAGCAGACCCCTGAGTACCCCCAGTGCAGGCTCTCCCTTCCCTTTGTGGCCGAGGCAGCTTCCAGGGGGATGGTGTTGGATGCAGCATTTGTCAGCCCCAGCTGGCAGAGCAGATTTACACCCACAGCATTGTTATTATTGATAATTACCATCATTATGGTGTGGTGACAGAGATGTGCTGAGCACTTGGGCACACTTTGATGCTGGTTTCCCTGCAGAGGGGGAGCAGTGCAGCTCAGCTCTTTGGTGTGACATTCAGGTATCTGGAAATGATCAGGCTTTTTAAACACCATATCAAGCCATGGGCTTAAATGCATCTTGACTACACCGAGTTCCAGCTGACAGTTGCATTGCTTTCAGAAATTATTATTTATTCCTGTTAGCTTTAGATCTGTAATGTTTCAGTTTGTGCTAAGTAACCCCTACATTTTATTCTTCTGCTGGGGTGTGAGTGAATGGAAACTCCTACACTGCTTGCACTATCTGTGTCATAAATTCAGAGAGGGGATTATTTTTTTTCTCTCCAATGACACCTTGTACCTGGGGTGTGTGCATTGAAATTTATATCCAACAGCAAATGTGAGTTTATCTTTGCTATCAGTAGCATCCATAGGCTGCTGCACTCTGTGCTCACCCAGCAGCATTTATTCTCTTTTCAAGTCCTAAGCTTTCCTGTCCCTCAGCTAACCTAAATAATTCTGTGAAATCTGAAATCCTACTACATCATTATTTACCCTCTTTCCAGATTATTAGATTCATAGGAAACTTTAGCAGAGATATTGAGTGTCCTGCTACTGAATTTTCTCCACATGAGCAACAGCCTGTTTACCTGATGTGACAAATGGGATTAAGTTCTGGTGTATCTGTGTTGCTGTTGGGGAAGAAAGCTCTGTATGATGTGCCCTGAATCCATAGAATAGCTTCTTTTTTGCTACCCAAGGTTTAAATTGTGCTTAGAGTGAGAGGAGGGGGGAATACTAAATGATACTCTCTGTATCTCATTGAATATGGGTCCCTGGTTGTAAAATATCTTGAGGCAGCTAAATGTTAACTTGCAGGATTTTTCAGAGCCTCTGAAAATGTGGCACCCTGTTGCTGTTCATTTGGGGGTCCCCAGGGACCCCCTAAGCTGAGTGTTGGCTGGCAGCAGCAGGCAGGCAAGGAGACTCCACACGGCTTCTGAGGGTGCTGATTGATGAGGGTTTTTTGGGGGTCCCACCCCCGGGAGCAGCATGGTTACTGAGGGAGAAGGGGAAAGGGGGAGAGCCTAGGGGAGAGAAGGGCCAAGAGAGAGCCTGGTCTCCCCTGCACAGCTTAACAGGGAGATTCAAGGTGGGCACAGAATAAACTTGGGCCAGTGGGATTGCAGATACATGATCCTTCAGGGGAGGATCACAGCTTGGAATAAACCGTACATTTTGGAGGGGTGAGACAGAGCATAGCATTTAACTAGAATGCAACACCACAGCACCCTGTGATGATTCTCTGCTGGAAACAGCACTAGGAACCTGCACAGCTCTGGCTTGCACTGCTGGAAAACTGATGGCTTCTGGTCAAGGGAGAGCCAAAGGCTGAAGGGCTGAAATCAGCACAAGAGCTCAGCACTGGAGAGGGTGATGATACCTGTCAAGTGGAGGGAGTGCCACTCCACACCCTTTCTCAGCAGTGATTTAATCTATTAAACCTATATTTTCATCACCCTCTTCAAAAACGTTTGGCTCAGAGCTTTTAATTGTCACAGTGAAAGCTGGATTTGCTCCACACACATAAATTTCCTCTTAATTTCATTTTTGATTTTGTCTGAGATTATCTACACTTTATATCTGGCTTTTTATCTAGTTTATTTAATTTTTTTGGGGTTTTTTTTTATACTTTTAATGTTGGACAATAAAGACTGGAAACCAGATGAGTGAGGAAAGTGTCATTATCTGAGGAGTACAAAGCACTTTGAAGGAAGGACCACAGAGTTTCATGGTACTTTAAAGTCATCTTCTCACTAGTCTTATTAAAGCAGAATTGTTTTCAAAAATTGTCAGAGCAATTTAACTTATTGTAGCCTTTTGTTATTCTTTCTCATTATTTTGATGTGTGTGTTTTAGTGATGTCTTGTCTGAAAATCTCCTCAAGGTTTTTATATGCTTCTGTTATGAAAGATGAGAAGCAAAAGTTGATATTTGGAGAATGACACCAATATCAGATGGATGCAGTCATTTGGACTTGATATATGTATATGTATATACATTTTTTTTTTTTGTCCTAACTGATGAAATTTCACTTACTCATCCATGCAGCAGCCCCATCCCCAGGACTTTTTTGACAGCCAGGCTGTGTGTGGCTCGAGTGCAATATTCTCCTTTGAGATAAATACTTCATATGAAATTAGCAAATTAACTTGAATGTTTTCTACTCTTTTCCATTTATTTCCTTTTGTCTCCGTTTCAATGAAAAATCTAGACATTCTTCTATAGGCATGTTGCAGTTTTACAGTAGTTATGCTAAAACCCCCAAACCCAGCTTGTTAGCCCTGATGGTGTGTTGAGGGCTGACCAGGAGTGAAGAGGAGGCAGAAATGGAGTAAAACCATTATGCAGTTTATGTGGGCACAGGTACCCCACGATACAGACAGTGCTGAAAGCAGTTTTTATTTTCAGTGAAGTAAAATATAACCAGTAACACTTGCACTGATTGCTCCTCTTGTCTGGGAATATTGATTTAACTGAAGTGCCTTCCTCATACACACCTTTCTAATGCCTGTGGAAGTTTTGGTCCTCACCAGGCTGAGAAAGATGCAAAAGTGAGCAGCCCATAAAACTGGAGAAGGGTGATCTCCATCTCCTCCATGAGGAGCTGCAGCTGTGCTGTGTAAAACAAAACACAGCACTGATGGTGAGGTTCTGCTCTGGGAAGGGCACAGGGAAAATTTCCCTGATCAGGCTTATGTCTTGGCTTGCTTTCTGCTGAATTCCTCCTTTTGGGAATGGATTTTGGTTACAAGACTTGCAAACAATCTAGCAGTCCATAAATAAATCACATAAATTCAGGAAAGCAAGTCAGGGAAGTCTCTGCTGTCTGCAAACTGTTGTCAATTTGGAGGTTTATTTTACTTATGTTAAAGTATTAAATGGATTTGTACTTGTCTTTTGAATAGTGTCTCTACATTTGGGTAGAGCAAGAAGAGCTACAGAGTGTACTTGGATCTTCTGGAAAGCAGTTTTTCTTCATTTCTAGCACCTGCAGGTGTTAGATCTGTCTGTCTTCTGGTAGATTAAATTATAGCACTGTTCAGCACTTGACCTGCCATCACTTCTTTGGGCAGATGGTCATGTACTTATTGGTAACTGAGCTGTTTTTTCTCCTTGTGCTGCACCTGTACAGACAGATTTAGAAAGATTGTCACTTTTAATGTAATAAAAACCAGCCCCATAAAAATTCAGATTTTAGTAAAACCTTGGCTTGAATTGCAAATTCCTCCTGAAAAGTTCCATGGAGACCTGGCATAAGTCTTCTGTATGGATGGTATGGATGCTCTTTTCCTCCCTCAGGAGGAGTCTGTCCTTCCCTTAGCAGGCCTCTGTGCTGCTGGTAAATTTGCAGTGTTATGGTAAGCAGGATGTGACCAGCAGAATACACATCTGAGAGGAGCAGGCAGCGCCCCAGGGGTCACTGAGCGCATCCTCAGAGCCCTGTGCCCCGCCAGGAGGGACAGCCAGGCAGCCCCTGCTGTCAGCAAGTCCCCAGGTTTGTCTGGCAGCATGGATTGAGGCTTTCCCGCACCCCATGTGAGAGTGCAGCCACCCCAAACCCTGCCCAGGCTCTTTGCTGTGTGCAGGGTGTAGGGGCCAAAGCCAGAGCAAGTGTTTGTGGCTACAAACACTTCTCCTGGGTGCAGCCAGCTGCAATTATCCCCTGGCCTCTGGGATGTTTTGGAATCTTGCCTGCACTGCTGTGTGTTAGCTGAGGCAGCGTGAGTCACCTGGGGTTAATAACCAATAATAATAATAATAAAATTAATAATAATAAAAGGTGCACGTGTCCCTCCTGGCCTCTCAGCAAAAGCTTTGTCGCATCCTGTCCTGCCCAGCTCTGGGCAGGAAGGTCATGTTCCACAAGGTGTTCTGCTCTGCACCTTCCTTCTGGGAATGGATGCTGTTATTCCTCCTTAGATGCTCTGGAAGCCTCTGCCCTCCCCAGGGCAGCCCCTGCAGCTGCTCTGCTGCAGCTCCTGGGAGCCTGGGCTCTGGTTTGCCATGTGGTGCCTTGTGGGAAAGTGGGAAATTAGGGGCTCTCCCTGGCTACTGCTCTGGAGGCATCCCGAGGAGCATGTCATGGCAAATAAAGCTGTTGAGAGTGCTTTTGTCTAATGGCACTTTTGATTGAGGCTGTGGGAGTGTATCCCTGTCTGCAGCACTTCTCCTGGGAAGCTGGAAGAGGAATGGGGTTGTTCTCGTTGCTGGTGAAGTACTTTGCAGCATGTGGAGCCCAAGTCCCCATTCTGCCAGCTTTGTGGTGATCTGTTGCAAAAAATTAAAACTTTAGCCAGTAGCACCATAATCACTGGGGTGTATCAGACTATATTTTAAACCATAACTAGAATTTCTGTCTTGAAAATATGTATTCTTTAATATAACTCCCTTCTCACAAAAATCTGGTAACTTTCACATTTATTCTAATGCTGAATGAAAATGAATTTCCTGTAACACTTTTGGGAAGCTCAAATTCTATCCAGTGTGTCCAAACAGCAGAAGCCACTCCAGGGCCATGGAGCTGCAGTTTGCTGGTGTGAGCCATGAGCTGGGCAGCTGCCTGGAGCCTGTGGGGAACAGGAGCTGCTTTCTGTGGTCAGCAAGCACGTTCCCCAAGGAAAGGGCTCAGTGTGTCCCCCTGACAGTGGTGCCAGCAGCTCTGCCTGAGCTCCCAGGGTGCCCCATCTCACACAGGAGCTGTTCCCTGCAGCTTCTTGCCCGTTGCTCAGGGCCATTGGCATGTGGCAAGCCTTTTCTTGTTTCCAGGAGGAAAGCAGAAGACTCCTTGCCTTAGGTCTCTGATCTTGCTTCCTCTGCTGCTGAGCTCTGGATGATGCAGCTGAGGGCTTGTGGTGCAAAGATAATTTTTGGAATAAATCAATGCCAGCTTCAGAGAATTTCAATGGCACCTTGCTTACTGCTGTGGGTAGGGCCTGGCAGTCTTGTGCCAGGTCCTTGTGACTCATTTGAGCTCAGCCATTATCCACATTTTGGAGCATTAGTTTACAGGACTCTGAAGACCAAATTCTGCTGTCAGATAAAAAGGCAGAGCAGTTGCTATTTAATTTTTTTTACCACCTGCCTCTTTCTTGTTATTTCTTCACCCTGTGCCACCTGTATATCATCCAGCTCTGACTTTGGCTGGCTTTTTGGAAGAGACAGAGATATTCTTTACTATCCCCTCTGTGTCTGTTCCTGTTGACAAGAGGATCTTGTCAATCCGCCAGCATTAGGAGAAAACATGAGAGAATAATAAACATTCCACATTTGTAAACATGCTTTTTTTGCTCTCCAAACCCCTTGCTGTTAAGCAAGCAGCTCCTTTGCCTGCTGTGGGTTAATGGGACTTTTAGCCTGTGATCTGCCAGGGATGAGGCTACTGCCCATGGAGCTCAGGCTGCTCAGCCCAGCACAGATGAGCAGAGCACAAGCACTTCCAGCAGCCTCTGTTTCTGGTAGCTTCCATCGTGAGAGAAGCTTGGAGAAGATTGCCGTGGAGAAGATTGCATGGCTGCTCTCTGTTGGCTGCAATAAAATGTACAGATTTCACACCCTTTGAGTCACATTGTGTTAGATTTGGATAAACAACAGCCCTCCAGAGAGGTGCAGAGATCCCAAAGGCTCCAGGTGTGCCCTCCATCACATTCCACATCAGGGAACGAGGGCTGTGCCAGCATCCCAGCCTGGCACTGAGCAGGTCAGGCGTGTGTGAGCCACAGCCTTGGCACGTGGCAGCACTGCCAGACTGGGAGCTCATCCTGGCCTTTTCCAGGAAAATCTGTAGCCCAGATTTTCACAGCTTGCCAAGGGATACTGCAGACTCAATGTTTGCCCCAGGGGTCTGACAGGTTTTCTCACAGACAGAGGTTCTTGCAGAAAGATCTGAACAAAAGCAGATATTCTGACCTGCATGGGAGCATGAGACCTGATTTCTGAGATTTGAAAGGACATGTCCAGTGCTTTCTTTTTTTCCTCCATAAATATGGAAAAATGAAAACCAGGAATGCTACAAAACACCTTAGATTTTATTTTCTAGATGGATTGCTCCTCTGTTTTGCTCAGTGACATCAGGCTACAGGCAAATAACTGTAAGCATAAGGGACCTGGGGAATGGTTTCCTAAAAATTCCATGAGGGGAGATTCTGACTATGCTAAAGCCAGTGGGAACGTTGGCAGGACATGCAGAGAGGCTAGGACTTCTGCCAGAGCAATTTTCTGTCTCCTCCAACCTCTTTACTCTCTTCCTGCCTGCTCATGACCGCAGCTCTTGGCATGACTGCAGCAGCATCCCTCAGCTAGGAGGGTCTGAGATGTTTTGCTGCTCTGCACTGAGTCTGAGGAAATCTCTTCTGCCACTGCAATGCAGCTCCTTTCATGCCACTGCTGTTCCTTGGGGTTCAGCACCATCACCCAGAGCACGAGGCACTCTCCTGTTGGAGCTTTACGGAACAAACAGCTATGAGAAATGAGCTGGCATTTGTCCCGCTGAGGTGACCCAGAGCTGCACAGTGTGGAACATTCAGCTCAGTGCTGAAATGTCTCCTGGTCTGTGCAGGGCCTGATTCTAAAGTGTGTTTTTGTGGGCAGCCACATTTGTTTAATGTGGTTTGGCATGAAACACTTCTTTATCTTAGTTTGGTGAGGCTGGCTCTCCCTAAGACACTTGTGTTTTGCTTTTCCTGCTGCGAAAGGAGTGAACTCCTCTCTTCTGGGTTGGCTGGGATTGTTGAGGGTTTTTTGTTAATTTCATTGGTTTTGATTAGAAGCCAAAAATATTTAAAATATAAAGGAAGTAAACTCACCTTAGAAAAATATTGTGCTGAGCTACATAATTCATATAAGAAATAGCAATCACAAAGATCACAAGGAGAGTTTCCTGATCCCACAGGAATGCAGGATTGAAAAGAACTTTCTGACTTCTTGTGTCCTTGTTTGCTACCAAGCATCATTAAGACACTGAGCTGCTGCAGTCTTATCTTCCGTTTTCCAGAGCCTCTTTCCTTCCAGCTGCCTTCTTTTGGCAAGTTGAGGACAAAAATATGTGTGTTGTAGTGTGTAGCAACAGAAAGCCAGGACAAATCTCTGAGCAACTTATTATGAAATCAAAACCCTTAACTTTCTTGCAAGAAGCAGTTCTTAAATAGAAAATCCTAACACTGCAGCGTGAAAAAAACAGAGCCTCCATTCACCTTGGTACTTCCTCAGAGGCAAAAGAGCTTTGAAACTCTCCTTCAAAAGCTGATAAACTGGGCTGCTTTCCCTTTTCAGATTTATCCAGTGAAACCTGTTCCAGAATCTCCTCTCTCACAGCTCTGGAAGGGTCTGAGATGTTCAGAATTCACCTCAAGGTCATGTCTGCACGGTGTGAGGCTGGGTGTGAAGCAAAGCCAGGAGCCCAGTGGCAGTGAGAGCAGCAGAGCAGGTTGGCTAAAGCCTCCACGGGCTCTTGCTAAGTGGGGGCAGGATTTTTTCAGCACTCCCTGCTCCACAGCCCACTGGAGGTGTGGCGTCACCCCAAAACAGACCATGGAAGCAGTTCTAGGTAAGCACAAGCCACATAAACTATCACCCAGGCATCTCAGGGTGCTTCCTTGGACGCTGCCTCTACAAATGTGGAGAAGAAACTGGCAGAGTCCACTTTTGCCCTGCCTGAAGGGAAATGTTAAAATACTTCAGATTATTTCAGTGGAGTAAATCCTATTATACTTGTTGAACATATGGCCTTATATTTTTCTAGTTTACCCACAGCTCATGTGTTGCATCCAATCAGGGAACTATTTTTCATATGTTAGACAGCAAATTGGATGGGTCTGTCTTGTTTGCTTGGTGAAATTGAGAATTGCCCAACCAAAATAAATCTTTTATGTGCAAGAATGACTCATTTGAATCATTTTGAATTGCACTCATGTAAATGTTTTTATTTAATGCAAATAAAGTTTTAGATCCAATTATAGTTTTTATTTCATCCTTTTGCTCAAAACTTTTGGAAGATTCAACAGGTATTAAAACTCACAGGAGTGTAAAGTCCCCAAAATCTGCAGTGTGTATAGTTACATTTCTGTTTTATATATCTCTGTTTTACTGATGTCAATTTAAATACAGCAGGAGTTTTAATGCTGTCAGTGCAATCTTCTCATGCCCAATTTGCTTCTAGATCAGTGAAGCTAAATGTGCTTTAAAATGCATGAATCTTTATTTACTTTTTATTACAATAGCCTGTTAGATCCAGTAGTAGTTTTGTAAGTGCATTGCCTCATTGTAATTAACTTTTATGAGTTTAGTTGAAAAGAAATATAAACTCCCATGCTTTGTAGCAAACCAGAAATTGATACAAGATAATGAGAAAACCTGAAATGTTATGTGTAAAAAGGACTCTAATGATAAATGGTTCAATGGTTCAAGCAGTAAATTTGGTGCTTCATAAAGGCGCCAGGCAGATCATGGAGATACCAAATAAAATGAAGACAGGTTATGTGTTTCCCACAGACAGATTTAGTCTCATCTGTGAGGAAGAACAGCACCAGCTCCAGGCACAGGAGCCATGTGAGACACACCCAGAATTCTCCTTGGGTGTGTTTCATCCCCATTCTTAAAATTTTAAAATCAAGGGAAAGGATTTTACTAGAACTGCCAACAGTTTACCAAGATTGAGTTAATTTTAGTCTGTGTCGTTGTACACACAGATTGACCTGTCTGTTCCTCATCTGGAGAAAGACCCAGTTAAATGTTCACTGCCTCCCCAGCCCCAAGAGCCTGGGGTCCCAGCAGTGCCCAGCAGCCCATGGGCAAGGGAGCTGCCTGCACCTGACTCCTCTTAATCCTTACTCTAACATTAGTTAAGTGAGAAATAAAATATTCCTCACTTGAAGCATCATATTTGTGA
The DNA here is from genome assembly GCF_017590135.1 of Pyrgilauda ruficollis. Lineage (NCBI taxonomy): Eukaryota > Metazoa > Chordata > Aves > Passeriformes > Passeridae > Pyrgilauda > Pyrgilauda ruficollis. The sequence goes on along the minus strand of NW_024528821.1, from coordinate 13,549,708 downwards.
CCCAGATTTTAACACACAGCTGTGATCATGGGTGAGCTGTGACAGAGGAGTGCATCTCAACGGCTTCAGCCACTCTGCCCATCCTGAACACCCCATATCAAAAGTTTTTGCTTTTACTTCTGCTTTCTCTTACCCACAAGCTCCTTGTATTCCTTCCTAGAAGCTAAATCTAGCAACACTTCCATGCACCAAATATCTGGGACATATTATCTCATGCTGAGAACTTGCTCTCAGCAGAGCAAAATTGGGCTGAGGAAATAGTCAGTAGGATGTGTTTCTCCACACTTGTCAAAGAGCAGCCACACTTTCCAGGAATGGTCCTATCTGCTGTAAAGATTAACAAATGGCTTCATTTCCCTGGCTGCACCTGCAGACAGCAGGAACTTGAGGGAAAAACCCAGAACCCCTGGCTGGTCAGCTGTGTTTGTGTGCTCTGTCTGGGCTTCACATGGAACAGCTCTTTCATCCTTGTTCAGCCTCTGTTCTGTGTTTACAGAATCATTCTGGTTGGGAAAGCCCTCTGGGATCATCAAATCAAACCATAAACCTGCCACAACCAGGGGCACCAGCACACCCTGTCCCTGAGCACCACATCCTCCTGTCTCTGAGCTCTGACAGGGACAGTGACTCCACCACTTCCCTGGGCAGACTTTTGCAATGCTCAACCACCCTTTCAGTGAAGAATTTTTTTTGTAATATCCAGTCAAAACCTCCCATGGCACAACTTGAGGCTGTTTCATCACTCAGGAAATTTGTTGTTGGATGTAGATGGATGCCTCATCTGCATTTTGCTGTTTGGTGTATTTGTGTACATTCTAACATATTTGGTGCCTTTGCTGTATTATATTATGGGAAGCACTGTGTGAAAATAAGTAAGATTTATTTTTAGTGCATGGTAACTTTATGTGATGAATACAATAATATCATAATTTCTTGCCTTAAGGGCTCAACCTGAATGCTGGTGAAATGCCAAGACCTGATCAATAGTCTGCTGCATTTTTAGAAGAGATGGATGTGATGGGCCAGCTCCGCCTTTGTGCTCAAAAACATGGGGAAAATCACTGCCATTAGGCAGGCCAATAGACAGCTGCTTTACACAACATGCAGAGAAATACAGAGAAGTGAGGTGAAATCTCTACCACTCCCTTGAATATGTTGTAAGACAAATATTCCACTGTAAAACATTAGTTTAAATTATACATGTTTCCAGGACTGGGTTAATTAACTCAGAATTAACTCAACTCTTTCATTCTACTTCCTCTCCCATCTGTCAGTTGAATTGATATCATTAAATTCTACTCAGCAAATTATGATTTTACTGTCTATATCCAATTCACATGATATATTCCTTGAAATTCTGGTTCTAGAGTTGTCTATTATTTATTAAAATATCCTCATAAGTTACTTCACTTTCCTGAGACCTAACAGTAAGAGTAGCGGTAAGTTCCTGCTTTGTGTTTTATCAGCACATGCTGGGAAACAGGCTCAATGTAATTCATCTGCTTGCATGGAAATTGAATGAAAATTACATAGATGGAAGAGGGGCCACATGCCAATTGCTCTGCCTTGCACTATTTTGCACACTGCCTCATTGACAAAATCCAATCTTTTCCTGAATGGACAATTTGCAAGAGGAACCAAATGGATCCTTACTGCCTATTCTGCCAAAATTGTCATTGAGCATGCTAATGGCATGAGGAGAATATTTGCATGAACCTATCAAGGAGCCTGAGCTGTGATTAAAAATACATGCTACATCAAATGCTTAAATGGTTAAAAATGGCTGTAATTTGATGTGCTACATCAAAATTTGGGTTTCATGCATTCGTTTCAAAGATATATTCCATTTTCCCACTCTGTGTTTTCTGCTTGTAACAAGTTTTCTTGTTGGAAAAGTTTACTCTTCCTGCAGGCAGTCTGATAAGGACAGGGACAGCAGTGAGTGAATCTCTCACCCAAGATGCTGTCTTGTTTCCTAGATGAAAAAGGTTCAGTACTAGAAAGTTCAATCAGTAATATACAAACATGAAGTGTTCCTCTATCAGCTCTTAGGTGTGGGATTTGATGGGCAAGGCAGGGTGGTTGATAAGGCTCTGGTGACTCATGGTTGTTTTTTTTGGGTGGTTTGATTTCCATGCCTGTTGACATATTGGTGGGAGCCTGAGTTCTCCAGCAGCGCTGGAGTTATCAGACAGACCAGTTGTTATTCAGACCAACACCTCTCCATCTTCTGATGTATAATTTGTTTTGCAACGTGTTTATTTTTGGTGAGGTTGGGGTGTTTTGCTTTTTATAAATGTCTATTTCCATCCTCAATCAGAGGCAGCAGCTGCATGGAAAGGTCTTGGTGTTGCTGAGATATGAAATTGGATGACAGGCTTTCACCGTACCTGCTTGGCACCCACTGGGATGCAGGAGCCTGTAAATGCGTGTCTGACGCCCAGGAATATTGATGGCTGGGGCTGGGAGACAGCAGAGCTCTGCCCTTCTGCCTGTGCACTTGTTCTGAATGGGAATTTCTTCTCTCTCCACTATCTAAATGTTGGAATTGTTGGGTAAAATTTTGAATTTGCAGGTTATTGTATTCAGGGCGACCACAACAAAGGAGAGGAATGATGAGGAGGACTCCATGGATATCAGAAGGCTAATTGATTACTTTATTACACTATATTATTCTATATTATATTACACTACATGTAAACTGAACCTGCCAAGCACTCAGCTCTGCACACAACCTTGTGACTGTCTCCTGACCGACAGTCTGGAGACGCGCTTGGCCCTCACAGGCCAAGGAAACAAAACCCCATCACTTTGGTAAACAATCTCCATACTGCATTCTGCTTTTGCACAAACACAGGCACAGAAAATAAGATAAGAATTGTTTCTTCTTTCTCTGAGGCTCCTCACTGCAATTCCCAGAAATATCCTTGGGAAGCTGGCCTTGTGTTTCTCTGTGAAGAGAAATGCGGCGACAGCCGGTTGGACTTTTGTTGGTTTCTTCTGATCAGTCAATTTGAAATTAACAGAAAGGGAGATTTATATTTTAACACAGGAGAAGCCAAGAGCAGTGAGTCACTTTCTTGTTCAATTCTAACTGGCTGTGTCCATCCAAGATGCACAGCAGCAGAACAAGATTAATTGATTGATAGAACACAGCAAGTTCAATGTTGACAAGCATGAATACAGGAAAAACAACTTTCAGGATGAAGTCCTTGAAATATACCTTTTACACCTTACTTTATCTACTTTCCATAATGACTTTTCCAAGATTTTTTAATCCATATTGGGATAGGTGCCTCCTGTACTTTGGGAGAAGCTAATTATACTACAGCACTAATATTATTCACTTGTGTTTGTGAAATTTTAGACAACAATTAGAATTTTAGAATCATAGAATATCCTATGAGTTGGAAAGAACCCTTAAGGATGATTGAGTCCACCTCCTGGCCTTGCATGGAAAGCCCCAAAAATCCCACCACGTGCCTGAGAGCATTGTCCAAAGGCTCCTTGAGCTCTCTCAGGCTTGGGGCTGTTTTCACTTCCCTGGGCAGCCTCTTCCAGTGCCCAACCACCCTCTGGGTGAAGAATTTTTTCCTAATATCCACCCTAACTCTGCCCTGACTTGGCTTCAGGCCATTTCCTTGCGTCCTGTCTCTGGTCACCAGAGAAGGAATCAGTGTCTGCCTCTCCTCCTCCCCTCGTGAGGGAGCTGCAGACCCCAGTGAGGTCTGTCCTCAGTCTCCTCTTCTTGTGGCACCCAAAACTGTCCCCAGCACTCAAGGTGAGGCCACTCCAGTGAGAGCAGAGTGGGACAATCCCCTCCCTTGACTGGCTGGCAGTGCTATGCCTGATGAACAGCACCTATTTTATTATGTTTAGCTAAATTATTATGTTAACACATTATTTTGTTATTGTAGTTATCACTGGGTTTGATTTGTAATCAAGTGCAAGATTACACAGTAATAATAGTATAACCATGATAATAAAATAATGTTGCACTTGATTACAAAGCAAAAACAAGCCTATCAAAACCCCAATGATATAACTTAACTAAATATAATTTCTTTAATTTCCTTTACCACCTCATGAGACCACTATAATTTTCTGGTTAATAGTATTCTTTCTAATATATCAGTACACCCACGCTTCATTTATCCATGTTAAATTAAACTTCTACTTCATGTGAATGGACCTTACAATAGGCCTACAATTTCTGCAAAACTCAGAGGAGTACAACTGCGCCCAGAGGGTGGTCACATGTTAACTTTCACTTTCTCTGATGTCACCCATGGGGAATAGGGTCCACATGCCAAAACATTGTTATGGGAAATGGGATCACTTCTCCTGAACTGCAGTTTTCAGCACAGACCTTTTCAGGATTCAAAACTGGGTATTTGCATCACTTGTCAGAGAGAGAGAGAGAGAGAAAGTCAGGCAGGACTGGTGTTGCTGCCTGTTTGTTTTCTTTTTGGCTGAGGAATGCCACCTGAATTTCAGGATGTGAGGTACATGTGATAGCTTAGTCTGAAGTGTTTCTAAACCTTTGAATCTGTAAGAAAATCTGTGCTGAGTCGACTCATGTATGTCCTCATCCAACAGTTTGACAAGTGGGCATATTATGGGCTGTAAGCACTGCAGTAGGAAAACACCATAACCTCAGGTTAAATCACATTCCAACTTCAAGTCTTTTATAACAGATAGAGAAGTGAGCAGCTTTAACTAGTAACAAGGTGTGCACAAAATGCTTACAATCATGGAAATCCTTAACGTCACATTACATGGTTTTATGAGTTGGATTGTGACATGAAATGACAAACCTGTTGCTTGGAGTAAAGGGATGATTTTAAATCACGTTTCATTAGGCTGGTTGGGGTGTAACAGCTCTTCTGGGAGGGCATGGGGTGAGCAGGGTTGCAGGAGCCCTGTTCTTCATTCCCAGACAGCCTTCCCAGACCCCAGGGCTGCTTTGGATGCTTGGGTGCTTGTGCCAGGGTGACCTGCCCTGTTCACAGCAAGGGGCTTGGGGCAAGCCAGCCTTCTCTGAGCATCATGTCATATGGGAGGCTGATTCCCAGCTGGTCTGAATGGAGACTCCTACAGGAGGACCAGCAGCTGAGCCCTCCCTCATCTGCGGTCTGGCTGCTCCTGGGCTGAGGATGGAATTATCCTGCAGGCCTTGGCAGGTGCAAAGGGAAGCATTGCCATGTGCCAAGGTGAGGCTGCAGGCCTTCTTCCCTCCAAGGCTTGGTGCAGAGACATCCCCAGACCATGATTCTATCCACACTCCCCACCAAGGTGTTGGATTAAACACGAGCCTTCGATGTTGGTACTTTTTGCTACCACAGAGGTGGGGGCTTGCAGCAGGAGCTCTCTGCTGTCTCTCCCCATGTCCTGTGGGTGTCTGGGCTGTCTAGGAAAGCCTCCTGTGCTGCTGAGAGAAATGAGCTCCCTAGCAGGATTATCAGCCAATAAAGCTTTCAGACCTAGTCTCTTTGTGGAAAATTATTTTCCAGGCCTGTGAAAGAAGCCTCCAGGGTTTCCATGGTGTAGCAAAATGAGGAAACATCTAAGAATTATGGGAAAATGGGGAAGAAGTGGAGAAGGACTGCTAGGTAACTGACGTTAACTTCAGACTTTGAAACATTGTGCTGGAAGATAAAGGCTACTGAAATAATATTTTTCAAGTATTCAAGATTTGAGAAGAGATCAAGCAGTTAAATAACTTGGTCTATTTCAGCAGCACTTGTTTGCTTCTTCTTATTTCTACATCTTATTCTTCAGTTAAAAGACAGTTATCAGCAAAATTCCCTATGTTTTTGTCTGTGTCACACCATGCATCAAGAATCCTAGGGATAATTGTGCATTTCTGGGTGCAAACTGGGCATATTTTGTATACATGCATGGTTCAGCAGGCTGTTCCTACAGAGTACAGAACTGACTAGCAATACAGGCATTTTCTAGATTGCTGTTAGAGTTCTTTAATTAAATGCCTGTCTTTTGTTTACATACAGGATGAGTTGTCCTCCACTCCTGTTTCAGGCAATGCCCACGATCCTTCATTGTGCTGCCTTTTAATTGGGGCAGGTTGCACCTGCACAGATTTCTCTGCTGAGCTGGTACATGGTGATCAACAAACTCCTGGAGAAGTGACACTTGCTCACTTGCTCACACACTTCCTTGGGATTACTGCACATGGAACAGTGTTCATTAGCAAATTATTCCCTTGAGAGAGCCCTGAGGGTGCTGTTGCCAGTGTGCTGAGCTCCAGTCTGATGTTTCTGCTTTAATGAAAAGTGTGTTCTCAGTCAGGAGAGGTCTGGGCACAGGGGCAGAAATGCTTTGCAAGTGGGAGGTGATGCCTCAAGTTTTAACTTGTCTCAGGTTTTAGCTTTTCTATTTTTCAGATTCTGTGCTGCTTCAGTGTGTACTTCTCAGATTCATGTCAGGGGATGGTGAGCTCTCTTCACAGAGCAGGGAGACAAAACAATTCCTGCTCTAGCTGGGGACCAAGGACAAATGATCCAAATCTCAGGCCCAAGAGCACAAACAACGTGGAATGAAGAGAAAAAGACAAGAAGGATGGGACTTCATGGCCTAAAGCTGTAACTGGACAATTAACTCCAATATGCAAATGGAGCAGAACTGATCAAAGTGAGAGACCCTGTGACCGGTCAGGGATTTTGTGACCATGTTGGTTCATTTTGGGTGTAGCCCTGGCTGGGCTCTTGTGCTGCCCAAGGTGCATCCATTGAGGCCTTTTAATAAATCCCTGCTTTATTCTTTAATTCTCTCTAGTCTGTGTTCTAGGTCAGCCTTCACAAGGCATCAGAGCTGTTCACCTAAGGGATGCAGTGACAGCAGGACAGTAGATGGCACTAAGCATGAGGACCAGAATTTCCAGGCTTCTTAGCAACGCCCAAATAATTGCTTTTGGCAGTGGCTGCTGTGGAACACTCACACACTGTCATTCCTACCTGTTTAATCACTTAGAATCAGAGCTGGAGGAATCAGCTTCCTTGGAGGAAGCTAAATGTGGAATGTGTTTTGTAAATCCTGAGAAATATCAAGAATGAATATGATTATCTCTAAGCACGACCAAAATATGGCTTCTTTCCTTTGGCTGAAGTGATTTCTTGCCAGCATCAGTCTCAACAACTGCTTGTACTGGGTTTTGACCTCAACTAACAAACTGTGCCTCACACTGGCATGAAGTGCAGCAGAGCATTAACCCACTGTCCCTAATGGGAAAGCTGATTCACTCAATCCTTCAATATCCTTAAATTCCCTGAAGCTCTTGAGTGTGGGTTATACTCTGCTTTGGCACAGAGATGGTGCAGGTGCAGGGCTGCACTGAACAGGGGCCAAAGCAAGGATCACATCCTGGGCACATCAAGCAGCCTGCAACAAGAGGGAGGCAAAATCACTGGCACTTTTCAAACAGCAGATCTCACATCATGCTCTGTATCCCAAGACACAGGGAAAAAATACTGAGTGGACATGCCAGGTACAGCAGACCAAACATCTGCATCCTATGCTCAAAGCCAGCACTGCTGGTTTGCAGAACAAAGTCTGCAGTGAGTATGCAAACTCCTATCAAATTTGTCATCTTCCTGGAAGATTTAGTAAAAATGTTGGCTAGTGAAAGATGACAGATCTGTGTTGTCTGAATAAGAAACCCTTTATATCCAAGGAATATTTTATCTCTTACTGATATCAGGTGTTTTAGCACAATTTGGAGGCCAGTTTGTCCAGCTGCATTGTCAGGAGGGAGCCCGAGCTGAGAAAAAGGATTAATCCCATGTAGGCTCCCAGGCAGCTGTCAGCATAGCACAGACATCTGAATTGCCACTGAGTTATGCTGAAAAAAAACAGATACCTAAAAAAATCCTCTTTATGATTTTGTGTCCTTTCTCCAGCCCTAGAGCCAGTCCTAGGATTGAGGCAGAGTTTAAAAACTTGATTTGGTATTAGGAACTCTGAGTTCAAGCAGATGGCTTCTCTCAGCAGTCAGCTGTAATTGAATAATGCCACATCATTTTCAGTTCTGAATTTTAGTTTCCTCAAATGATCTGTAGGCTTTGGCAGCTACTTCTTGTGGTAATGGATCTTTCTCAATTTCATCAGAACCAGGGAAAACCACCTGTTACTGACACATGTTTGTGCACTTTGTTATGAGACAGATTATTTGACAATATTTATATTCTCATGTTTAGAAGGTATTTGTGTGAGGTCTGTGTTTGCTTGTGGGCTTACTTTCCAGCATGGTGCTCATTCAACTGTTGCTTTGTTACGTGTTTAAATAACAGGTGAAGGCTGATCTATGAGCTGCATGAAGGAAATTGAAGGAGGGGATGCTCTCCTGATGCTCTGCTGACATGCAGAACATCAGTGGATAGAAAATGTTTACTGTTATGGATATTTTATTAGGCAGTAGTTTCATTTAGATCAATTACTATGAAGAAAATGTAGCTCAGAAGTGTGTGAAGAGATCATAGCTCTCTTGGAGTTAAAAGGCTGGAAGGAACCCTTTATATGAACCTGCTGAAACAATTCAATTAATTGTGCCATTGCTCCATTAACTGTCCATATCACTCAATGCAAAAATTCCAGATGGAACTACAGATGCTTCAGCTGTGAGCAGAGAACAGCACTGAGCCTAGAAATTTATCCTCTGGCTTCAAACATAATTTTAGTCTCTGTCAATAAATGAAGAAATCAATATAACTCATGGATTTATGGAATGACAAATTGCACCAGAATAATTTTATATTTCCATAAGAGAAGAGATGCTGACATTGGGATGAAAACAACATTCACTAGGTTTGGTTCTTAGCAAACATCCCATTTATTAACAGGGTTGTTTAAAGTATGGTGTATGGAAAGCTGGCTTCTTGCATTTAAAATATTACTTAAATGGTATTCAAGCAACCTTTCCCTAGCTCAGATAATTATATCTGTTCTAGCTTTAATTTTCCTTCTTTCTTACATGTTCTGTCAAGACTGCAAGTCATTGCAATACTGGATAGAAAGGAAAATCTAACAGCTAAAATTCTTATAACAGCATGTGAGTGCAATTGTTTAATTTGCAATAAAATACAGTCCCATCAATTAATCACTGTAACTTGTGAGACAAGAACCAAAATATCTTTGGAGGCACCTCTGGAGTTTCCCTCAGTGGTGAGGGGTTTCCAAAGGAGACCACGCTGCTCCATGCCTGTTTCCTGCTGCTCCCTGCCATGCTGACAGCTCCAGGAGCTGTAAAACAAACAGCTCAGAGGAAAACCAAAGCTCAGGAAGTGTGTCACAACCCAGCTGGATGTGAGCAGTGGCACAGATCCAAATAAATCCTTAGTGTGGTGTTGCTCTATGGCAAAGCAGCATCTTCTGCTCACAGATGTTCAAGCAAGTGTGGGGTGCCAGCAGTGATGTCTCCAATGCTGTGCCTGGACACAGGGCCCCCTGCTTTTCTTGCTTGGTGGTCTCCTCCATCCCCTTGGCCATCCCATCACGTGAGAGCCCATCCTCTGCTCCGCACCCCTTGGGACATTCAAGCCTTTTTGAATATGCAGCACTGAAGAACAGAGTCCTTCTCCTGAAAGTCACCATCATTCTTTGTTTGTAGATTATGTCCCTGTGCTTGGCTGGGCTGGAACATGTGATGTTTAAGGGATCCAGATAGCCTTAGGACAGCCTTTTTTTCCTCTAGAAAAATCCACACTAGAAACTTAAACATAATTTCTCATGTAACTTGGTGCCCAGGAGTTCGGTATAAATTCCACTCCATTGATGATAAAATCAAAAGGATTGGCAGTGCTGCCCCTGAGATCAGCTGTTGCTTTAGCCAGGAGGCTGCATGTCCCTGAGCCCCTCTGTAGACAGTGGCAAACACTGATGGCTGTGGAGGATCAGAAGTTCTGAAGTTCTGAAATTCTGTACTTCTTGGGCACAATGGAGATTTTCAGCACCCTCAGGTGTGTGACTCTCAGAGTGATATGGGTGTCTCTGAGTCATTTGCCTATGTAAATCTGAGAAAAACAAACTAGCAGAAAAGAGATAGTGTAGCTTTACACTTCCTGATGTGGTATTTCAGACTTAGAAATGCTTTACTTCCTAGATAAGAGAGAGAGAAGAGAATAATTTAAATTCTTTCATTCCCTTGGGAATAATGCAATGCAATAATGTTAAAACTGTATGTAATTGCTTTCTATTTTTGTAAAGCCTGTGGCAGCTATGAAACTTTAAAGTGAACACTGGAAACTCTGGTTTGTACAATGTTCTTCAGTTGCATCAATGGTGCAGTGGGGGTAAGAAGCAGTGGGAAAGTGTAGGCTTTATTCTACAAACCACCACAGCGGGTTTCCCTGGGATGTGTGAAAGAATCTTCAAAAGCAGCAAAACCTCTCAGAAAGTGACAGGTTTTGGGTCTGTCCTGGGTTGCTGTTTGCATTGTCTGCTGCTGCAAGAAACCCAAGCGAGCTCTGTCATTGCTTGGGGCACTCTTCTCATTTTGGAATTCTCAGGGAATTATCTGAGGCACCTCCTGGATCTTTGCTGCTGACCTTTCCAAGGGTCAGAGCGCTCTGCAGAGCAGTGGGTCTGTGAATGGCCTGGAACAGATCTGTGGCAGCTGCAGGGTGATCCAAAGGTGCTTCAAGCACACATGGTGTTGCCATTTTAACTGCTGGGAGGTTCTGCTTTGTACTGGGATTTATTACTCAAACTCCTGCCTTTCTTCATTCACTTCATTAAAGTAATTAAAAATGAATTGTAAGTACAGTAAATATCAAGCCTAAAATGAGGAATATTACATGTATTTTAGTTTTTAGCCAACCCAATGAACAAAAAGACTTTCAAACACATGAGCATCTTTAGTACTTATTTTGCATGTGTTACCTCTGTTTCTTTTGCATAAATAGTACATATAGTATGCATATATGTATACATATGTCAAATGGCATAATGAGACAAAATAATGAGACCTTTTTTTTCCTGTGTCATTTTGAAGGACGGTTTTTATCCTTTTATCCATCACAACAGATACAAGGCACTGGCTAAATACAACACGTGTGTACTGAAACCTTTTCCAAATTCCTGTTCATGGCTGGAAAAGAAATAATTGATGCAGATTGCTGTGAGTTTCTCATGAAAACTCTTGAAGATACAGAGATGAATTTTACATAATTCTTCACTTTATTGTTGTGTAAGAAGGTATTTTGTTGCTGTTATTCCAGATTTGTCCTAGGTGTTATACTAGATTTTCCCAGGAGATATCCTGGAGCAGATTGCATTGTAGAAGTACTGAACATGTACAAGAAACAGACTTTTTTTTTTTTTTCTTTTTCTGTACAACTATTCTCCTACAATCTGGAATAATTCTGTTTTGCCATTTGACTTAATTAATTTTGCTTCCATTTGCTGTGTTTTGGATTATTCAGTCACCTCCTTCTACAGTAGCTGGTAATTCTGACTCTCTTGCACTGAACAATGCCTATAACAGTGCTAAGCAACAATTTTTACCCATATGCATAAAGCCTCTGACAAAAGTGACTCAGTTTCATAGCTGCCATCTTTCTTGATGAAAAACACAAAAAATGTAAGGAACTCTTATCTGACAGCAAATTAACTACACACAGAGATGGTCTGTGACTTTGCCAAAATGCCTTTGAGTTTCTTTGTTTTTCTGCCAGCAGTTTGTGCTCATCTCAGCTATTCAGTGACACACAGAAACTGTGGTTTGCTTCTTCATCCTGGGGCAGGAGATGAAATCCCACCTGGGGACCATGACTCCTGGTAAAATATGAGTGTTTGTCCCATGTGTCCTGTGAGGAACCACATCAACCACAGATGCCATGAGATGCTATTCAGTCCTACAGGCTGAAGCAATATTCTGCAGAAGTTTCCTTCTTGCAAGGATTTTTACATGCTGGTTTTATTCTGATCAGAGCCAGAAACTAACACTGACCTCAAAGTAATATCACTGCAATAGTTTTCGATACACTTTTCTCTGTGAATTTGGCCAGTGTAAATTTCTACCACCCACAAAATATCTGAAGGCAAAAAAAATCTGTGGTTTGATTACATGCTGTGTAAAGAAGTACCAACTTCTGTTTTGGTCTGTTGCATTCATTTAATTCCCTTCAGCACTCTCCTATCTACCTATCTACACTGGTCTACTTGCCAGTGCATTAAATATATGATTTTAAGGGCTCAGATTAATTCAAGGTACAAAAATCAGTGTTTGTTACAAAGAATTTGGTTTTTTGCTTATGCAGGTGTTTAGCACTGTTTCATTCTTGGAGCCAAATTTGGACTGAGATGAATGTTTTCCACTGGAAATGCAATTACTACGTCTTAGAGTTGCTGGGGCCCAAGAATTCATTTCACTCAGTCATCTGCTCTTCTAAATATAGGGTAATTGCTATTCTTTATAAATGAAATAAGAGAAAAAAGAACAAATTAGAGAAATGTTACCCTCTGTAATTAGAGTGTTTCTGAGGATAAAATTGTTTTAAAGGTATAACATCGTTAACAGATTTTTTTTTAAAACCTTGTTTGCATCTTGGCACAGTCACAGGGCACATTTCCTATGTTTTGTACATTTATTCAAAACAGAATTAGAATAAAGCTGTTTTTCTTTTTTTACAAATTACTGGCTTTGTAGGCTGTGTAGGTGTTTTTCAAAGGCACGCACCATGCTTACTTAAAAATAATTACATTTTGAGCTAGAATATGTATTATGCCCTTCCTATCGAGCTGCAGTGATGTGTTACAAGCTGCCATTCTACAAATTTTCAGAGTGACATTTTGTTATTGCAGATCATTTTAGGAAACTTCCTGAGAAAGTAAAATGTCTACTCGTGGCTGTTCAGCTGGAAATGTAATGGAGTGCCCTGGGACAGGAAGGACTAACAGGATTTGGAATTTATCTTCAAAAGCATCCTGCCAGTTTGCCTGGGCAGTGGTTGTGGGCGGCATGGCTTGGGTGTGCTGGTGTCTGTGGCTCCTGCAGTGCCAGGGCTGGCAGCAGCTGCTGGCTCCTCTCCTCACACGCCTTTGCTGCTGGGAGCTGTTGGGTTGGGAGTGTGCTAGCGCACTTCACTAGCAGAAGTTGTTCCAGGGGGAATCAGTCACTGGAAGTGTTTGGGTAGCTTGAAGGAAGAGGTAAGAGAGGCTGTTCATCATTCAATAATGCTGAAAAGGTGGTTGCTGTAGAAACCTCTTCCAGGTCTAGCAAATGTCAGGCATCAGACTGTGCCCGCTGCAGCACCATGGCTCAGCCTGGAGAGGCTCCCACGCACAGGAAGCCTGGAGGCTGGCTGTCTTTTTCTGGAGACACTGGGGGTTTCCTGGCCATCTGCCTGATGTGGGGAGTAGCCATCAATGTCACTGTTCCCCTCTGCAGAGGCTGCTGCACAGTCATGGTCACGCTGCACAAGATGCCGGGGACTGCTCCCTCCATCAGGGCACACTCAGGGCTTTGTGCTCGTGGCTCATCCCAGCACAAAGCTGGCTCTGGCAGCTCGGAGGGGCAGTGACGGGTAAAGTGTGCCGAATGTGCTTTACTGTGGGTTGGCAGTGAGAGCCTGGGGCTGTGCAGGGAGCACAGATACCACTTGTAGGATTTCTGACTTGTTCTTCCCCAGAGCATTCCCTGAGGAATCACCCAGCAAATCTGAGGTGTGCTTAGCTGCAGCTCTGAGCTCAATTGCAGGCTGATGGCAACGATGTCCTCAGCTATAACAAAGTGTGAAGTGAGCAAGAGGCAGAGAATTTGATCCTAGTGTTATAAAGGGGCTGAGTCATATTTAATCAAGCTCTATTCATTTGTACAGCAGAGGTGGCTTTTAAAGTAAAGATGCACCAGCCACAAAGTGCTTTACTTCGTTCCCTTTGAAGGGACCTCTCAAATGCTTGCTGCTGTGGATTTCAGTCCACTCACAGACCGTTTAATAGACATGGTGCAAACTCCCTGAAATGAGTGGCTTATCTCCCCAGAGCGGAGGTCTGGCTGTGTGGGTTTGGTGAGTACTTGGTGCTTCATCTGCCTGTTTCCCACTGGTAAAATGAACTAATGTGTCCATCTCCTTCTGCTGTGCTCTTTGTGAAAGGTTCCTCGGCTTCCCTGGGACATCTCATAATAATTTACTCTGGTTCAGTCAATCTCAGGTTTCTGCATGAAGGTATCCTGGGTCTCTCTTGGCTGGGTAATTTGTTTCAAACTGATTTCTGAGGCTAATGTTTCATCCTTTCCATTTGAGATCAGTAGGATGGAACTGCACCATTCTTAATATAACATTGATTCTGCAGAATGATGATTCTGATCCTTAGGGTAAACTTCAAGATTGCTTTAGACATTCATGTTCTGAATGAGGACACAAGAATTCATTATTCAACTATTATGAAGTCTCTCATGTTTTCAGCTGCTATAGATACTCTTGATTTGTTTTGATAAGAAGCCCAGAGCTTGGCAGGACATGTTATTGATCTCACACAATCCATTCTGGACACTGATGTGGGGGTATCATTCACAAATCAATTTTCTCTGAGCTTTGATTTAAGTATCAGTGGCCTTTGAGGATCTTTCTGGGTCACTTTTATTCTCAAGCTGTACTTCAGCACTGAGTAAACTGTTTAATAAGTGAAGGCACCCAAATGAGCCGTGTGCCAGCTGCTGTCAGATGTGGCTATTGAGTCTGGTCTGTTTGCTAACATAGTTTCTGTAAAGAATAACACCCCACTCTACCTTCAAAACAATTTTTGAACTTCAGCCACTCAGTCCCAGCAGCTCTGTAAGGAGGCAAGTATTCCTTTGATATCAAGGCACACTGCCTGGGGAGAAAAGGTGAAGTAGTGTCATTTAGCTATGTGTTAGACTGCACAAAAATTGTCTGCTACCTTTCTCCTCAGCAGACAGAAGCTGAGACAGACATGTCAAGGGAGTTTTAGAAAGGATCTGAGTCAAGTTAATGCCACAAAGTTCTTTGCAATCCATGAAAACAACGTGATGAACGAGTTATAAAGGAATGTAACCTTTGATTTTGTAAAGATATGGAAGAAAGGTTAAGAGTGGGGAAGAGTGCTAAAATGGTCACTGCACGCACTGCCCTTTAGTTACTGGTCACAGAAACCAAATGTGTGGGAACTGGCTATGGGTTTATGGAGTGTCCAGTGCCAGGAATTTCCCTCAGAGAAGTCCCACGAGAAGTTTCCTGATCACCCCTCATGCATGTGCCCCTTACTGGTGTCACAGACCTGAAATATCCCAACGGTTTCTCAGAAATGATGGCCTAGCTTCCCAAATTATTTCCTTTCCTTTTTTTTTCCTTTCATTTCTTTTCTCTCTATGTTTCAGATTATGCTTGGCCTTTGCCTAAACAGTTGTGCCCTATATGGATTTCCCTAGATGTGCTCTTTTCAACTGCATCTATTATGCATCTCTGTGCCATCTCTCTTGATCGGTACGTAGCAATTCGCAATCCCATTGAGCACAGCCGCTTCAATTCCCGCACCAAGGCCATTATGAAAATTGCTGCAGTTTGGACCATATCCATAGGTAAGCAACGTGGCTCTTGACTGTGTCTGAATGAATAATAGTGTTACTCCAATTTTCATTTAGGATTTTTATTTTTTTTTTAAGAGGCTACTCAAATTAATTTGCCTGGCCTGCATGCCTGAGCAGAATAACTGGAAATGGAAGCCTTTCCTTGCAGCTGGTGGGAGCAGTCATTTTTCAGAGCACCACCCCTCTCCACTGCTGCTGTGTCCCTGTCAATGTGCAGATAACAGCAATAACACGGACAAGTAGTGCTGCAAAAGTGCTGTGTAAACAGAGCAGAAAACAGCATTAGCACAGCCCGGCACGGAGAGCCCGGCCAGCTCAGAGCGCACGGCTGCACTGAGGTCGCTGCAGTGAAACTCTCTCAAGGCTTGGTAATGGTTTAAGTGGAGATGCCCAGGGTTGGAGGCAGGCTATCAGCGAGGTATTTACTGCTCCTGCTCGGCCTTTATAGCCTGGCCTGCTCTCTGCCACAGCTGGATTGCTGCTGGAACTGAGCTAGCACGTTTGAAGTCTTAGTAAATGAGGAGTAGGCATAACAGAAGACACGTTTGTATTACTTTGATAAAGCACAATACATAAAACAGCAGTAAAATAGGGAACAGAACACAAAATTATGGCAAGATGACTGTGATACTGAGAATTATGTGGAGAAAAATTTTTTTGTAGAACTCTTTAAATGTGCTTTAAAAAAGACACATTTGAGGCAGGGACAGAATTGTATGACCACTTCCATCTGCTGTGTTGCTTTTTGTGCTTGTTTAAAATGCAGTCTTACAGAGATTTAACATTTAATTTCTATTTTATGAAGTGGTTTTTGCTTTCAGTGCTGTACTGCAAGGAAAAGCATGTTCCAGGTATTTGAATTTCTCTTGGGTTTTTGTCGCTTTAGAAGTGGAATATGATTCTGGATATCTGGGTGCTACAGGGACTGATTTTGAAGAAGCTTGCCTTAGGAAGAGGCTATGGGAAAAAACCCAAAAAATTATAAATTAGGGAAAATATACTTTCTCTCCTTATGAATATAACAAGAATATGTATTAGAAACAAATTTGCATATGTCACAGGCCTGCTACATTTCCCCTAGGTAATATAATCCACAGTGAAATTGGATTTGGTTTAATCAATTCATTTAAGATTTTTTTTTTAAATTATTATTACTATTATTTTAAACTCTCTGTGCTCTCTATTTGACATGGGAAAGAAAGCTGGTGAATTCAGTACATAAGCAGTCACATGAGGACAAGTTCACGTGGGCTTGGTTTGCACAGGCAGCTCAGATTCAGCAGAGAATTTGAGCTCCATGTTGCACTGGAATGCAGAGGGAGAGCTGATAGACACCCCCCCCCCAGCTGAGATGTATAAATCACATTGCAAAACCAATATAAAACTGGGCAATAAAACTGTTCTGCTTCCATTTTTGGAGCTAAATTGCAGATTTCTGCCTGTGCTGCCTTAGATGTTGCTGACGTATCCTTAGAAATGTTGGCTAATGCTGAAGGTGGCTGCCTGCACTGGCACCTTGAGGAACAAGTTGTGGTTTGGACTCTGAGTCCAAGGGATAAAGTAAGTACTTTGTGCATGGTTCACTGATTCAGCAAACTGGTAAGGAAATCTGGTGCCTGACCAAGCAGTAAAGACACAGGCCAGTCTCTTCATGGAGCTGTTTGGAGAACATTGGGCTCATGAGGATGGAAAATAGGCACACTGTGACCTCTGCTGCACCCAAGGAAAAAGGTACCTGAGCCAGAACAGGTGAGGTGACTGTGCTGCTGGACAGTGCAAACACCTCCCCCCTACCCAGCTCCCTCCGGAGATGTTTAAGCACTCTGCACTGGATAGGATATCAAACAGGTGAAAGAATGAAGCTTACAAGACACAGCTTGGAAAGGAGATGGAATGGCACTTTTCCACAAGGCACATTTTTGGGTTTGTCAGCCCTCCATAAGGCAATGGGTGTTGCAGCTGTTCCCCAGCACCCCAAACTCTTTAGAAGGAAGCTGTGGGCAGTTTCTCTGTGGGTGTCTGTGGTGCACAGAGATTTGGGGGCTGCCCTGGGCGGGCTGTAAAGGACACAGGGTGCAGCTGTGCCTGTGTGCCCTCCTGTGTTAGGATCACAGCTGGGAGAGTGTGCAGCACATCTGGGCTTTATGTTCAGTTTGTTCCCTTTGATGCAGCTACTGCTGGCCCAGGAGAGCCTTTGCTTGCTTCCATTTTTTTGAAGATACTGGCAGAATCCACTCCTCAGACAGTCTGTTCAGGGCACTGAAATGCTGTTAGATTTCTTCCCCAGTGTGTATGATAGGGCTTACCCTTTTACTTGGGCTTTCTGCAGTAGGTTGCATTAAATGGAGAAAGAAAAGTACTCTTGGTATGTATCTAGCTCATTTTAGCATAACTATTTGTACTTCATAAATGAATTCAGAGATGTGGCAGACACGGGAATAAACCGAGCATGGAATGAAAGAGAACTCACTGAAAGTGTATTGTTGCTGTTTTCTGGTGCTTAACTACCTTCCCTGACACTTGGAAAGGTCTGGGGAAATCCTGTGCTAATTTCAGGAGGATGAAATAGGTTAAATGAATTCATCCTCACTTTGGTGTTAAGTGTCACAAAAGAATTTGTGCATTTCTGTTTGTGACTAAGTATCAAATTCAAAGCAGCACTTAAGTGCAGGCTGGTCAGTTTGCAATTCCTAAATCCTGCTTCAGATGAAGAAACTTTGAAATGCATTCCATGTAAAGAATCTTGAATTCAGTTTCTGAATCTGAATTCAAAATAAGAAGTAAAAAGCATGTACTTTATCTTAATTTGGTAGCTTTTGCATTCCATTTTTCTGAAATGTTAATGCTGACAGCAAAATATAAAAGAGGTTCTTTGCTCATTGAGCTACAAATTTTTCAAGGTGCACAGGCCTAAGCTTATGATTAGGTTTTAAAGTAGGGGAACATAACAGAGTCCTCTTGTCTCTTTGTGAATAGGTCTTTTCCAAAGTTCTATTTGTTCCAGATTAAAGTACATCACAGACAGTTGTTCTGGGTTTAGCAAACATAACTTGAGCAAGATTTTTGTCTTCAGTTAGAGAAAAAGTGACTGCTGTGAAGGGCTGGGCTTGTAACAATTAGTTTTGTGGTAGATAGCACTGTGCTGAGGCTGGAAATTAAAACAGGCAACAGAAATATCCTCACAATTGAAAATAAAAATGAATTTTAGGTGTGAGCCTGCTGGCAGAATCTTGGTATTGTTTCAAGATTTCAGGCTTTGTGTCGTTTCAAAGTTTTCAGCAGTAACTTGGGGACTTGACCACCTCACCAGCCTCCTCTGCCCTGCTGTGGGGAAGGTGAGTGGAGATCCCCATGCAGGGCTCAGCAGTGGTAAAGAACCAGCCAAACCCTGGGAGCACACTGGGTAATACAGGAGAAAGTGTTAACTGGGTGACATTAAAATAAACAAAATATCCCTTTGAAAATCTGCATGAAAGCACTTCATTGATGGGGAGGTACATACACATTGCTTCTGATATGAAAATAACTGAAACATTTTAATTCTGCAGTTCCTCGTGACCCAAATATATGCTTGGAAGGGCTTTTCCTCTGCTTCCTGGAGTGTTCAAGGTTTGGTCATTTGCTATAGACTGCTGAAATTACACAAGCTACCAATTTTCCAGCTCACAGTTTCACATCCTCACAAGCAGTGTAAATTCAATTTAGTTCATAAGTGACCAAGATAGGGCTGTCCTTTAAATTTTGCTCTGTATGTCAGTGCCATAGGCAGGTGCCACAAATTGTGTGTGTGTCTGTGTATGTGTGTGATGTTTGAAAACATTTTCATTCTTTCTCTGACTCACTAATGAGATTATCATTTTGATTTCAGGGAGGAACCTGAGGTTTGTGTACACGATAAACCATTCAGGTTTAAAAATGAAATTTAAATCCTCATTTAACTTTCATAGTTCTTCATTGTTTTATTGAGGAGATCTTTTTATAGAAATATGGAAGAGTATGAAAAGTATAAATGTGTGCTGTGAGGATTAGTAAACACTCATCTCAGACTAAGTGAACTTACATCTCACAGCTTTTTGTTCTGCCCTGAGTGTTTGTCTCTCCCAGGGGCTGAGCAGCCTCATGCTTGCAAGCTGCTCTAATGATGTCCTTCAAGAGCCTCCAGGTATCAGCTAAGCCTTCCCCTCTCTCACTGCAGACAATCCTCAGCCCGAGGAATGTGCCTGGAGAGGCACTGCTGATCCAAAAGGACCTGTGGTCTCCTAAGGCAGGGGGATGTGCTGAGGGCAGGTTGTGCATGGAGAAAAAGGGGCCCTGGAACAGCTCTCAGAGCCTCCCTGAGGTCACAGTTCCAGAGCACGTGTAGGGTTCTGTTTGCATTTCTGCCCATCAGAGTCTCTGGGGTCAGGGGCTTGCTCAGAGAGGCATTTCCATGGCTCCTGTGCTGGTGGGATGTGTTTGCTCCTGGCACCCTTTGCTCTGTGCTGGGCTGTAGCTGCTCCTGGGAGATCATGCTTTGGGATAAGACCAAAACCCCAGGAATTTCTTTGCAGGCTTCAAGTTAGCACAAACCTCTGGACAGATTTAATGGAAAAAAAGGAAAAACCACTGCTAGTGAAGAAGACAGCACATGGAATGTCAAAATTGTTAATTTGGGATTTTGCACAAACCTTTCCCACTACGCAGACAGGCTCTGTGCTCATCACTTGGACACAAGGAAGCAGTGCTGAAACCACTGTTACTGGCAAAGCAAAGGTTAGACAGGCACCCTCCAGCTCCTGGAAAAACATACACATTCCTGACTATGAGCACTGCCTTAACAGAAGGACAGAAACCACATATATTGCTGAGAAAAATGGTTGCATACTAGTAAAGCCTAAGGGAGCTTAATATCTCTCCAGATTTGGGAGATTTGAAATATACTGTGTTAGTGTATTTTAATTTTTTTTTCTTTTTTATATTTGACACTGAATGTCTGATAGGGTATATTTGACTAAAATTCTTCTCTTGAGAGCATGGGGATCGTAGTTGGTTGGCCTGTAGGCAGAGGTGCTGTGGTGGTGGTGGTCTGGTAACTTTTGTTTGCCTCACCAGAGTGCAGAGGTGGCAGTAGCATTGCAAGCTGGGCTGCAAGTTGCCTCTTGTGGAGCAGAAGAGCTGGCTTCTGCTCGTTTTCAGACCTGCCTTCTGGTCGTGGCTGAGACAGAAATATTTGCTTTGTAACTTAGAGCAAAACACTAAGGTGCCTGTTTCCCACTTGTTTGAGTTGTCTACAAAGTTATTTTATCTAAAGACATTTTTTTTTGATTGAGTGCTTTTTCCATGATTCCCAAGAGGGTCGTTGATCTCCCCAGCACAGTACCAAAAGTTATCAAGGTGAGGATGAACATATTAGCTGATAACAAGCTGAATTCACAGCAAGGAAAGTACCTTGGGATTTGAGGTGATTTCAGGGTACTTGGATTGGTTTGATCTTGTCACTAGATGTCAGTGAAAGATTTTGCCTGGGACAGCAGCAGATGGTGACAGTGCATTTGAAGAATTTTGACAGAAATCAGACTGACCATCCTACCAGATCTGTTCTCATGAGCAAGGGGGATGCTGATGTTTGTGTCTGAGGTTCTGCTCCTGAGCACCAGTCCAGCCATCACTGCTGGATTGCCTGGGGCAGCCCAGCCCTGGCAGCAGCTCTGGTGTGAGCAGGATCCCCATCACCCTCTTTCAAATGCACAGTTAGAAACTGTGCAAACCAACAGAAGTAATTTAGCAAAATAGAAAGGCAGGTGGGAAAATAATTTATTTCTTCTGTCTTGTACTGTTGTTTGCTGGTGTTCCATCTGGCTCAGGTTGCTCAGTGTCTCCCAAGGTTTGAGTAAAGGTCAGCAGCTCGTCCAGGCACAGTCACTAATGGCTTTCATGTGTTTGCAGTTGTGCTTGCTGCAGGCAGGGAGATCCTTCAAAGTTCATCCCCCTTTTATCTTTGGCTTTCAACCAATACAAGGCTGGCACAATTGTTTTATTGGAATGGTCAGATAAAACTACACCTAATCCTACCCTGAAGGGGCATTGTTGCAATATTAGTACATGAAAGGCACTGCAGTTAGTCTGCTGAAATATGGGGACAATATGGAATTTTAGTGATTTTGAACACTTCAGAAGCCAACATTCTTCAATTTTCCTCTGAAGAGCTTTGGTTTCTGAACCCAGTGCCTTTTCTTGCACACTATAAGTCAGGAGGCTGCTGGCTAGTGGGGTTTGCTTCTCACTGTCTGAATGAGAGAAATGTGCAGGAACTTTGTGAGACAGTTAAAAAACCAAACAGATTTGTTTTAGTTTAAATATGAGATTTATTTTTACTTATGTTTGCTTAAATGTGAGGTTAAAGACATAGATTTGAACATGTAGTGTTCAGCAGCGTTCTTGTTTTTACAGTGGTGTATTTGTGGCAGCCACAGACTTGTTTGGCACACAGCTTTCTCTTTGCTTTCTCCTTTCAATTGTCTGTAGATGTCAGGAGAGTGGCAGTGAGGTCCAAAGCCACCTGCAGCAGCAGAGCTCTTCCCATGGACAGAGGAGACTTTGAATTCAGTGCTGACACCAGGAGAGGTGGTCCCTGGCCTTCCCAAGCTCATGAAGCTGCAGCAAAATATGACCACTTTTGTATTCAGCCCTGAGAATTCCACACATGGAAAGACAGAGTAAACCCATATGCCTCTGTTTTCTTTAGTTAGGTAGCTGTCCTTGGAGAAAATGTGTTCTCGTAGAAGAGTGGAAATTACTCCCTTTTTTAGTGGAAATAACCATCAAAGACACAGATATTCAGTAACCTCTGTAATGTCTGTCAGGCTCCTGGGCTTTCACTGAAGAAAACAAGGTATTAAACACAAAAAATGTATTGCTTTTCATTTAAGTCAAAGTATCTGTGAATATAAATTTGGACTTTTTAGCCAACTTTTTCCTCTAGTAAATATTTTATAAATCTGCATTTGTAGTCATTTGGGTTTTGTTCTATTAATTTAAAATCTGTGAAGAGCATCTGGTACTCCGTGCCCACAGTATCATCTCAGCCCCATTTGGTGAACATTTCTACTGGCTTAAGGACATCTTTAAAGCTGACAGGCAGCATTTAGGACAAAACTTGTAATTGGATTTGTAATCCAGAGGATCCCTCTCTCTGTGGCTTCCTGCTGCTCTGTCAAACAGGAGCTAAAGGAGGAAAAAAATCACATTCACCTTCTCTGCTGTGCTGTAAAGGGATGTCCTGCTCAAGCTGCTGCCTGGCAGAAGGGTGCCCAGGGCAGGGACCTGGTTTGTGGCTCACTGGCTGGTAGTGGCTGGTTGTGTCGTCTTGCTGGTGCAAATCCAGCTGTGCCAGACACTGCTCAGACTTCAAACAACAGGACCAAGTTTGCTCTGAAGAGCACTGTGATGTGCAGCCCTTCAACCTTGCAAGTTTTTGGAGCAGCACTGCCTCTTTTGGGGAATTTGCTGCCACCTGAGTTAGAAAGGGTTATTTGACACAATTGGCAAATGCCTCTGAGGCTGAAGACTGCAGCTCACCACATCAGCCTGTTGTTTGTTGATGAAGAGTGTGTCAGGGACAAGCTCAGGGAACGCTCTGCACTGGGGCTCAGAGAGCAGCACTGACAAAGGGCTGCGGACAGCAGTAGCTTCAGAGCCTCTTGCCTGATTTGACACTCACCCTCCTTGCACTGCTGTGGGGAGTTTGGTATTCTCTGTCCACCTCAGTTTTTAAATTATGGACAGTTAAATCTGCATTGTTAGTGCTGTGGATTGCTTGAGTCAAGTGGAGCTGGATGCCTTTTCTTGTTCAAACAGCAGAACTCAAGTCAGGCAGGCATCCCTGTTCATCCACGTCCAGGAGCCTTGCGATGCTCAGGGGTGATCAAGGCACCCTTGCTGAAATGAGGGCCAGGCTGTGAGCTGTGTCTGCAAGCAGGTATTAGTGCATTTGGGATGGTGGCAGCAGTGATTTTGCAGTAATCCCCCACGAAGGAAGCCCCTCTGAGGTGTCTGAGACCTTTCACACTTCTCACTGTGAGTCAGTCCCTGTTGCCCAAGGTGTGTAGAGAATTAGTTCCCTTTCAGACTCAATTGTGCAGTGGATTGGTGATAAATCATATATTAAAGAATGAGTTTCAAAGGAGAGGTGTGAGGTGAAGGAAGGCATTAGAGATGAGGGAAGTGCTGCCCCCTGAGCAGTGCTGAATCCAGCTCACAGCTGAATCAAAGCATGTGGCCAGCTCATCTGAGGGCATCTTTCGTCCTACTGCTCTTAATGATGGGATTTTCCCAGTCTGAAGAAAGTGCAAATAAAGATTTATTTATGTTCTCTTTCTTCTGTGCATTCTCAGTTTGAAATCTCACTTTCTTATGTGAGAGGTGAGAGACACTTTTCCATTTTTCCACTTTTCCAGCAGCTACCCCCTCATTCCCTGTCATTAATTCTGAGCTATCTCATGGTCATGCAGAGTTTTAGGCTGCCATCAGTGCTCTTGATTTGTTTATCCATCATATCCCAGAACTAGGTTATTCTTCCCAAATGTACCTTATGTGTGCCACATAAATGTCAGTTTATGTGTGAAGACATCCCAAAACCTCATCTCATTTGGCTAAAGCAATAACACCATCTTAAATGATGACTACTTCATGAATGAACTTTCATTCATTTTGGAGTTTCATTTCAAAGGGTAGGTGTTTTTTAGAGGGCATTAAAGCATAAAATTATACAGTGTAATGCTGTAATGCCATTGACCTAATTCAGATTCCTTCTTTGTGTAGAGAGTGCTCAGTCTAACTTCCACCATTTCCCAAATGTCTGTGTTTTGATGGAGCCAAGGCATTAGGATGATGTCTTTAATGATGGGTTTATGAGGTGAAGGTTATTGCAGTGGCAGGAATTGGCACAAGCAAGATAACAGGTAACATATCAGAAAGGAGGCAGCTGCCTTGCCAAAGGTGAACTGATGAGCATTGCCATGTAGAGGGAAGGAAGAGCAAATCCTGGAACTAGTACTTGAGCTAAGAAAACACATGCCACAGTCACAGAAGGCATTTATAATCCTTAATTTTCAGAAGAAATTCCATCACTTGATTACTGCCAAATGGTAATTTTCTGGTAATGACAAATTGCAGATGATTTCCCCAGAATCCTGAAAAACACTTAGCTGGAGTGTTAAAAATGCCCTGGTTAATCTCTTTGGCATGTAATTCTTCCTGCTAAGAAATTCAGAGTCCCACAGGATTAGTTTTATGAACGTGTGATGTTCACAGCAACTCCAAAAAAGCAATTCAGGCACAACAGTGGCCTCAGTGTTGGTTTTTTCTTGGGTGGAAGAGCTCAAGGAGGCCATGGCCAGCCACAGACACACAGACCACTGAGGAGTGGTGCTCCATGGCAGCCAGGTGCCCAGAGGGAAGTACAGAATTGATTCTGTTGCTCTCTAGCTGCTCAGATGTGCAGGGTTTCTTTTGTTTCTTTAAAAGGGCAAAAAAGAACTTAAGGAGAAATGAAGATAATCAAAGGCATAGAATGAGTTCGGCATGAGGAGAGAGAGTGAATAGAATAGCATTCTTCAGCTCCAAAAGAGATGTCAGACAGGAGAGATGATAACAGGTCTATAAAATCATTAAGAAGATGGAAAATGTGACCAGATAGTGATTATTCACTGCTTCTCACAGTAGACGTATTGAGGGAGGTTAAAGGAAATTATCAGGCAGCAAATTTAAATGAGCAAGGAACACTTGGTTCAGATGAAAAACAGAGAGTTTGAGGAGCTGAATGCCACTGAGTATTGTGGATTTAGAAATGAGATGAAGGATTCATAAGATTTGTCATGAAGATAAATCTCTCAAAGGTTATTTTAAAAATGAGATCTGGATGCAAATTCTTGCTTGGGAATTTTCTGAGGTATAATGCTTACAGCTGCCCCATTTTGTACCATGGTCCTAAACTTCTGGTACTTGCCAAAGACATAAGACAGGACTAGATGAACCCATGATGCTTTAACTAGATCTGGCCCATCACTGGCCCTGTGTATTTTCCCATGCACACAGGTTGTGGCATTCCAAAATATGTTGTTGCATCTGGAAGGTTTTGGGTCTGTCCTGATGTGGAACTGAGCTTCACAGATCAAGGGATAAAGTTTGGATCTCAGTACATATGAAAAATATTTGAGTGATGTCTTGCAGAGACCACTTTCTGTTTGCACTGAGATTGTCTGCAATGGCCCTGAGATCCAGAACTTTGCTTTCATGTGTCTGTGATGCCGTGGCAAAAGTGGCTATTTTTCTGTCAGGATTGTTTAAATTACTGTAAGAATCTTGCTTTTGAGTTCTTCATAGCTGTAGTGCTTTCATATTTTAAAATTTTTTCTCTTTAAAATTTGCTCCTTTCTACCCTATGACAGCGATTTCAAACTACCCCCCTCAAACTGGTGGGTATGGAGTGGTCAGCTGGAACACAGCAGAGTGGTGACTGCCTTTTCTACACACGCAAATTCCAATTAATGAAATTCCAGTTAATGCTAGAAAAGTAGGAGTTAGGCTGCATTCACTGAGTCAGCTGTGGAACGCAGCAAAGCTGCTGCTGTTCCTGGAGGAGGGCATCCTACTCTGGAGGTGTGCTCCCAGGAGTGTTGTTGGATGTTTTCCCTTTCACCTGGAAGCAGTAACTTCTCTTCCAAGCAGCTTTAGGCAGTGGGCTGAATGCGTGCAGGACCTGCATTTTCTCTGCTGCCTCTTTGGAGCCCTGTCTCCAAAGGTAACAATCTCCTTTTTGGTTTCATTTTCCTAGGGATATCTATGCCTATTCCGGTCATTGGTTTGCAGGATGACTCCCGGGTGTTTGTAAACGGGACCTGCGTCCTTAACGACGAGAACTTCGTCCTCATTGGATCCTTCATGGCTTTCTTCATCCCTCTCATCATCATGGTGATCACGTACTGCCTGACTGTCCAGGTGCTGCAGAGACAGGCCACGGTGTTCATGTGTGGAGAAGTGCCCAAGCAGAGGAGGAGCAGCGTGAACTGCCTCAAGAAGGAAAACAACACAGAGAACATTTCAATGCTTCACAATCACGAGGGGGCCTCCCACTTGAACTCACCTGTAAATAAGGAGGCGGTGCTTTTCCGGAAAGGAACGATGCAGTCCATCAACAACGAGCGAAGAGCCTCCAAGGTCCTGGGCATCGTCTTCTTTTTGTTCCTCATCATGTGGTGCCCGTTTTTCATCACTAATGTCATGTCTGTCCTTTGCAAGGAAGCCTGTGATAAAGACCTGTTGAGTGAGCTCCTGGACGTGTTTGTTTGGGTGGGGTACGTGTGCTCCGGGGTCAATCCCCTGGTGTACACCCTCTTCAACAAAACCTACCGCAGGGCTTTCTCCAATTACATCCGCTGCCAATACAGGCCTGGGAAAAAATCAGCACTGCGGCAGAACCAGTGTCTGAACGTGGCTTCAACAGCTTTGTATGGGAAAGACCTGACTTTAACCAGTTATCGAAATGGCAATGAGTTCAATAGCATGGAACTAGATGAAGCTGAGGAGGGCCTTGAGATGCAACCAGGGACTTCAGAGCTCTCCATAAACAGCTGTAATGTTGTAAGTGAACGAGTGAGCTGTGTGTAAAAGTGACTCATAGACCTTTGCTACAGTGCATCTGTAGCCAAAATATATTGTGTAAAAATGTAAGTGTCAGTCAAAGGACTGTGTAAATATTGCATTCTGAACAAAGCTTTTGGTTTTTTTTAAAGAGAAAAAAGAGTTGTCTTTCCAGTCCAGTACTTAAAATAATATATATTAATATACTGCAGTGAAGTTTAAGGTTCTATATTTACTGTTAATACTAGATCAGAACTATTAGTTA
The DNA here is from genome assembly GCF_017590135.1 of Pyrgilauda ruficollis. Lineage (NCBI taxonomy): Eukaryota > Metazoa > Chordata > Aves > Passeriformes > Passeridae > Pyrgilauda > Pyrgilauda ruficollis. Next base: position 13,522,262 of record NW_024528821.1, on the reverse strand, counting down.
CTTTGCATATGTCATGGACAAAATGTTTGAATTCTTCTTCCAGTGCATGAACAAAAATGCTGAATATTTATCTCAGGTGGAATTTGCTGGAGTCCAGAATGGCACGTTAATAGTTATATATCAAATACATGCTATTAGACTTGGTCAGTATAACTTTCTTTTTCAAGTTGACAGTAAATATATACTTTAAATCCTCACCCCTATTTGTGCTGTGTAAAGACTTTACAGAAACCTGGCAGAGAGACGTCACAGCAGCGTAGTGGCCATGCAGGAACCTGGCCAGACATGTCCTGTTATGTGTAGTGGCTTCTGCCATACTGGGTCAATCTTGCACTTAAGGGACCTTTGTTAGATTCTGGCTCCCTCTCCAATCCTGCTGTTTTCTTTCCATCCCTCAGGAGGCTCTGGTTCCCCTAAGAAAGGCAGGGAATGTGGTTTTGCAGTCCTGGCTGGGATCACTCTCAGGCTTGGAGAAGTGTGAGAAGCAGAGAGATCCCCAGTTATTTAGTTCAAACATTCGCTAAATGGAAGGCCTAGGATCCATTAAAATCCCTCCTCTGGTCTTGCAGATAACCATCAGCTCTGGGGTGGAGCAGGCTGTGTGGCCAGCACTGCCTTCACAGATTGCTGGAGGACCAGGGGCTTTGGCCTCTCTGAGGAAGAGCACTCTGGCTTTGGAAGAGCCCAAATCTCTGCCCTTCTCACTCCTCACATCTAGATATTCTTTAGCTGGTTTGGCATTTGCTTTTATTTTCCAGCCCAGTGCTGGTGACAGAACAGTGCCTTGGGCACAGAGCAGAAGGCTCTCTGTGTGTGGTGCTGGCCAGGGTCAGGCTGTGAGCAGCAGGATGTGCCTGCCTGGGGAATGCTGGAGAGAGGACTAAGAGAGGGTCCCTGCTCCTGTCTCAGGAGGAGATGGGCAGAGCTGAACAGAGCTTGTGATTGGAATCATTTGCTGGTGACACGGTTCTAAAGCAAATGGTGACCAGGGACAGCAGGGAAGCAGACCTGGAGCTAGTCTGCATGGAGAATGAATCTGGAGAAACTTTAACATTTGATTTATTCCATTTTACTCCCAGTAAATTAGAGTCTATCATATTAACACCACTTACATCTTTAATGAAAGCATCCACATTGGGAATGAATGTATTTTAAGTAATCTGCTTTTAATACACACCATGTATAATTTGAATTAATTTTCCTCTGCATTCCTGTGTACACAAACCCTCCAAGGCACTGTGTCTTTCTGGCACTGTGCCTCTGGGGTGATGCCTCTCATGCAGATTTCCTTATGTGGAGTATTGTCTAAGGCCAGTTATCACCCATAAGGTTTTTATATCTTCATTAACTACTACACAGATGCTGCAGTGCCCATCTAACACAGATGCATTTAGCATCACTGACAGCCTCTGGCTAAGATAATTGTCAGAACACAGAAGCTTACACTAGGCATGGATAAATCACATTTTATTTACATGAATTGCTTGTACTCTCAGCTTGCTGTGTTCATTCCATTAAAACTAACTTGTAGAAGAACTGGAAAATTCTGCCAGTGCTTGAGGTGCTGTTGTATGGCTGTGTGCAGCTACAACCTTGCTGAGGCCACTACTAACACACAACATTTGGGTTGTATCTGCTGCTGGGTTGATCCCAGAATGATGCAATGAAGTTGATCATCTTTTCTCCCTCATCCCCTCCTGGGATAAATCCATAGCCCTTCCCTGCAGGCAGATGAGGTATACCAGTGCAGAGTGCAGCTCACTGCTTGCAGAAGGCAGCAGAGCTGCTCCATGTGCCAGCCTGCAGATACCACCATGGGCTTGAATGCTTGGGAATCCACTTGCCTCTCCAAAAAGGTCAAGTAATCAGCAGGAAAACCACTGTCCAGAGACACAGTTGCACCTTCAGCAACTGCCCTTTTTCCTGACAGATTTTATTATCTCAAAAAGTACAGAAAAATCAGAAAAATCACAGTGCATTTTAATTTTTCCCCCCCCCTTTGGGTGAACTTATAGCACATCTCTTCCAAACATGTATATGTGTGTGTATATATATATATATATATATACACACACACATGTGTTTGTACTTATATATATACATATATATATATATATATCTATCTTTCAGAACCAACCACAGACTTTGAAAGCATTTAGCAATAAGTTGAATTACAGTAGCTTCTAGCACATGTGTGAGTCGTGTGAATAGCTCATTTTCCAGCTGGAGCTCAGTGTAAGTGTTCACACAGGCATTGTCTTCGCATGGGAGCTTTCATGTCTCACCCTTGCCAGTTCTGTTGTATGGGTAAAAAGGGAACCTGCTATATTTGGATGTAAATAATGAGAATTGAACAGAGAATTTTCAGAATTTTTATAAGTGTTTTTAAAAAAATTCAGCGCCAGAACTGTAAATATGCCAACCTCAGCTGGACCCGTTCTGATGTCCATCTCTCATCTGGATGAAGAGCCAAGGGGACTGACTGCCTTACAGCGCCTGCGTTCCTCCCAGCCAGCAGGGGAGAGCATTTCTCTGAATGGTTAAATACTGTCACGTACCCAACTTTCTTTGGGTCATTCACATCAGGGTTTTGTGATGCTGCTATTAATTTATTAAAGAAAGTTTGTTGGTTTAATCATTCTTCATTATTTTTTTTTTCATGATCTGTCAGAAAATAAATAAGTGAACATGCCCTCTCTTTCTTTCATCTATCCCCTGTTAAAATATGTCCTGACCATAAAACCAAACCAACAACAAAAAATGAGGATAAGGACCTGTACTTGAAGGATGGCCCACAGGTGCTTAATCACAGGAATTAGTGTCAGCAGATGTCCCAACACTCCCAACCCCAAAACTTGTTAAATGTGAAAGCAGTGATAGATTATTCTCCCTCTTCAAATTGCTCCCCTTCAGGAACAACTGTTAAAATTAACAATTTTTTAAACTATGTGAATTTGAAGAATTGATTTAGTTCTCTGAAACTTAACCAAAGTCAGTTGCTCCCACAGCTCCTTTGCTTCTCCTGAGATGTAACCATTAACTGTGGTGGTGCCTCCAGAAGCCCTGCCTGGGGCTGTCTTGTGGAAACACCTACTGGAAACTTTGTGTGAGTCCTCAAATCCCAGCTCAGGTATGATTTTGTCTTACAAATAATGTCTGTGGTACTGTTTTGCTTTCATTTGGACTGAAGAAGTGAAGATAGTTCCTTGGAAATGGTTGGAGGCTGAGATGTGCTGGCTGCTTTGTTTCCCAAACCAGATGGAGCCGTGCAGGCAGGCTGCCCATGGGACCACACACACAGGCAGAGGCTCTGCCCCAGCAAACAGACCACTCAGTTCCTTGGACTGGAACTGGGCAATCTGCTCTGGGGGCAGATTGGGCCCAGCTCAGAGCTGGCATCTTCCTGAGCTGTAGGGGCTTGCAGTCTTCCCTGCCCAGGGTCAGAAACAAGGCTGACCATGGTGTTCAGGCACAAATCCCTGTAACTGAGCAGCCTCGTTTCTAGACCTGAGCTGCTCATCTGCATCTGTTCCATGCTGCCCCACACAGCCAGCTCTGGGGAAGATCCATGGGATCAGCTGTGGTGGCTTTGGGGACCCGTGTATGCCTCACAGAGTGTGCTTTGAGGAGAAGGTGAGCTCCTCCTGTCCTGTGCTTGCTGAAGATAAGAGCAACTACCCAAAGGCTGTGGCATTTGGGAGGTGACAAGGTTCAGAGCCAATGCTGAGGAGTCCTAAGGCATCCCATCTCAGCACAGCTCTTTATTGTCTGAAGAACTGTGAGTCTTCAATAGTTTTCATCTGAGTGATAATTTAGAGATGTAAATGTGAGGCAATGTGTGAGTGAGCACTGTGAACAGTGTGGTTCTTGCTGTTTTCTCTGCAGAAACACTCATGTCAATCCTTAGAGACTTTCTTCTGAAGAGTTTCATCAGTGGCGTCGTGGGTGCCTGGTACTCTTCCCAGTTGCCATCTAAGGTGTTGGAGCCATGAGGGCCCTGGAGAGACGCAAATCCAAAGAAGAAACATATTTTTTGAGGAAGAGAAGCAAACCACAATCAGCCCTTCAGAAACACCATTTCACTTTGAGCTGCTGAAGGGTGTGTGATGCTGTGGCAGACAAATTGTGCATTCCAAAAGCAGAGCCCATCATGTGACAAAGGAGCAGATGTCTCTTGGATGGCTTTCCTCCCTGTGTCACAGTATCATTAGGATAGCTACATGCCAGCAACTGCACTTGGCTTTGTCTCCATTTCAGGGGCGGAAAGCTTTTTCCTAGGAAAAGACACTCAAAAGAGCACCAAGCTTTGTGCAGGTGAAGCAGAAGGACAGAGCTAGACAGATGTGTGCACACATCCCAGAGACCCCAGAGAGCCACAGATGTCATCACACTTTATTCTTCCCTTGGAGAAAAAATGGGAGTATCTGAAAAGCTGGGGAGGAAACCTGTGATGGGGAGATCAAATATACCTGCTGGTGTGATTGTCAGGTGGGGGCTGTTCCAGTGATAATGTAGTTTGTGGGGGTCCATGTACCCAAAAAATGCCTCTTTTTTTTTTCATTTTTAACTATGAAATTGTTATTATCTCTTTTGTCTCTCCCCTGTTTTTCTCTAAGTCTCAGGTCTTCTGCTTGTTTGCTTTCACACACACTGAAATCTGTGCTCTGAAGCTGTCAGAAAACATCCATGGGATGTGCCATTCCCTCTCAGCTGTGCAGGGATGCTGCAACCCCACAACAACATGGAGATGGAGAGGCTTCAGGTGAGGGATTTTAGATCTATACACTACAGACAACCAATGCAACGAGGCACACTTACTGATTAAAAACCACACCAGAATGCCTTTAATGAAGTCAAGTACATGAGCTACACACTGAAAAAATTTGCTTAAGACTGTCCTAAATGCCAGGTTTTGCTGACAGCAGGAGGGTGTATGGGTACATGTGGAGGGAGTGTGGCAGCAGCAGGGTTTCTGCTCTGGGCAGATCTCCCACATGGTCCCTCCAGGAGGATCCTTGTCTCAGGACCAGCACGGCGTGTCCCAGCACACTGCCCCCCAGGATTCACTCCATCCTTCCCAACCACACAAAAGGTTACACGAGCCCATCCTCCTGGGCCACAGCTCCCAGGGTCTGTGCAGGCTCCTGGTAAGTGGGTAAGTGTCGGCTGCTGACAAAGGCCAAATAACTCTGGTGGCTCTGGGCTGGTGACAACAAGAGAATTATACAGACTGCTCACAGCAGGCAATGGGTGACAAATTATTGTGGAAAATTGAGACTCTGGAGCAATCCTTCTTCTGCATTACATCTCATTAATGTTGTCTTATGTTCTGCTTCCCCAAAAACCAAAGCTCTCCTAGCAGATAAATGCAATTTCCCCAGCAGTTTCCTGGGACAATGGTAGCTGCTTTGTGGCTCTAGTTGGTACCAACACTTAGGTGACTTGAAAAATGAATCATGCAGCACCACACAGGGGCATGTTAAATCTACTGTGCTTGAATTGTATAAATTGGATAAATTAATGTTTAATTAAAATACAGCCAGATTATTCAGCGTATATTTTTAATAGGATCTAATTGTGGCATTTTGAGTGATTTAAATTGCGGATACACAAAAAAAAAAAAATCTGAAAACTAGTGCCTGTAAGACCACTGCCTGGTTTTATTTGTTAAAATTTAGAGCAGCTTTACATCTGTGTGTGCTGCTGATGTTGGCATCTCCTCCTGCAGAAGGACAGGTAGAAGTCAGTGATGGATGCTCATCAAAGGCACTGAAGATTTTAATCAGGGTCCTTTTCCCTGACTGACAGCTAGAACAGCTCTTCTGTGACATTTGGGGAGGAGGATTTCAGTGCCCCTCCTGTGGAACCTTCCCAAACATGACACTCTCTGAAGCAACAGGTAAGAGCAATTGCCCAGCAGAGATCTCAGGGGTGTTGGGGGTTCCTGCCCTGCAGGCACCAGTGGTTCATGTCCCTCAATATCTCCACAGATCTCAGTGACTCACCTGTGAAGCCATGGCAAGGTCTGGCCCCCTCAGCTAAGTGCTCCCCACCTTTTCTTTTTGCAGCACAGCTGATGCATTGTGAAGGCTGATCTAGAACACAGACTAGAGAGAATTAAAGAATAAAGTAGGGATTTATTAAAAGGCCTCAATGGATGCACCTTGGGCAGCACAAGAGCCCAGCCAGGGCTACACCCAAGATGAACGAACATGGTCACAAAATCCACGACTGCTCACAGGGTCTCACTTTGATCAGTTCTGCTCCATTTGCATATTGGAGTTAATTGTCCAGTTACAGCTTTAGGCCATGAAGTCCCATCCTTCTTGTCTTTCTCCCTCATTCCACGTTGTTTATGCTCTTGGGCCTGAGATTTGGATCATTTGTCCTTGGTCCCCAGCTGGAGCAGGAATTGTTTTGTCTCCCTGCTCTGTGAAGAGAGCTCACCATCCCCTAACATGAATCTGAGAAGTACACACTGAAGCAGCACAGAATCTGAAAAATAGAAAAGCTAAAACCTGAGGCACCACAGCCACAAGGCTGGAGCACAGGTGGGACAACCCTCAAGTGAGCATGTGCTCTCTCCTGTCCCTTCTCTAGGTGTTCTGAGGAGAAAGCTGCCCAGATCCTGCCCCAGGCCGGCCCGTGCTGGCCTTTAGCAAAGTGCAGGGACGAGTTCTGACTGTGCAGCACACCATGGGCAGGACTTGTGGATTTCCTTTGCCAGACCTTTACCCCTCGAGGGTAAATGAATATTGTTTCCTGTTGGTCTGTAGGCAGTTGTCATGTGTGTTTGGAGAATAGGAGGGGCTGTGTGCTGGGCCTGAGCAGCAGCCCTGGTGGTAGGCGCGGTGTGGGGACACAAGGCCAGGCAGGGCCTCTTATGAGAAGAGAGCAGAAACCTTGGCTTTTTCCTCCTAGCAGCCAAAGATGGGTGAAGAAAGCTCTCCATCAGGATATCAGGGAGTGCTTTTTCTGACTAAGGAGAGAGAGGAGCTATTTAGGCTAGAGGAAGGTATTAATATACAGAAAGGGTGGAAATAAAGTAGGAATTAGAAACAGGCTTCCAACAAGGGGGCTATTCTAGCCTGGGACTGCATTTCCTGGTGAGGCAGCAGTAACAGGAACAAGAAATAAGCATTGGCTTGTTGAGGGCCCAGCTCTTGCATTCACACAGGGATTTATCCCACAGGCACAGCAGGAGGGCCCTGGTCAGCCCATTTGTCCTCATGCTCTGGTTTGGTAGAGCTCAGGCGACAAGCCAGCCATCTGCACAGCAGCACTGCCCCAGAGACACCTCCCAACGTGTGGGAGGAACAAACATCCCGAAGAGAGAACACTATTTTTGGGCTGTGGTCCTTCCAAGTCCTAGCAAAGCTATGAAAAATGCTACAATTTTGGAGGAAGGCAGGAGAGGCCGTGCCAAGTCAGTGCAACTCCCACACGCAGGACAGCATGAAGTCAAGGCATGGCAAAGGCTGGATGTTCCCAGCCCTGGGCCAGCCCCAAGTGCTATGAAGCAATATTTCACTTGCATTCTCAGAAGCATCCAGAATCAACCAGCTTGGCTAGCCCAAGCCTGGCTGCATGCAGTCACAGAAGTGTGTTTTGTTTTATACAACAGCATTTCCATGGACATTCGGTGGTACTGGAGTCTGCTCAGGAGAGCAACAACATTGACGTAATGTCCTTTTGGGCTGCCTTCAGCTGGTGTGGTTGAGCAAGCACTGCTGAGAAACTTTCAGGGCTGAGCCTACTTTGTGCCTGCACTGCCTGGCTTTTTGAAAACTCTTTTCTTTGTTGCTGTAGCCAGGAACTCCATGGTTTTTCTTCAGTGAAGTAAATTGTGCTGTTGGCCTTTTAAGCTCTGTGTTGTTAAAAGTGAACTTTGCTGAACCTGGCAGGCAACAAGGTTATTGTTTTCTCAGCATGAGTGTTTCTAAACAAATTGGCATCACAGGCACAAAGTTCTGGGCAGCTACCAGCCAAGATCAATTTGAGAGTCCCAGGTTGGGACATATTTCCATTTCAACAGGCAAGAGCTGGAACATCATCAGATAAAAGGCAAGGACTAGTCTTTTCTGGACTTCATGCATCAGGTGAGGAGCTCTTGGTGGCACCATGACTCTCTCAGGCTCCCTGAGCAGCCCTGGCTCTGCAGTCAGACCCTGTGGGGGTACAAATGATGTTTGGGTACCTAGAGATAGAATGGGATCCTGTGTCTGCTGTCTCTATTTCCTTCTCCTGTGTAAATTTTCTGTAACCATGTCCTGTTACACTCACCTACACGTTAGACCACTGCCTGGTTGCATTTGTTAATGTTTGGAGCAGCTTCACACCTGTGTGTGCTGCTGCAGTTTGTGACTCCTGCAGGATAGCTGTTGCTCTGAGTGGTTTAACACACTGTTGGCATCTGCTTGCTGTCACCTGTGTGCTATGGCCATGCAGGGAGGGTGCTTGGGGTGGGTGACATGGCCAAGAGCAGCCTTGGAGAGAGGCTCTAACCCCTAGGAAGGTCAGGGTCTGCATGTCTGCTTGCTATGCATGCTTTCTCCATCACTGCATGAGTTCCAGTGAAGAGTGTTCTGCTACTCTGTTTGTTTTTAAATCACAGTGATATCTAGATAACATTAAAGGAAGGCGTTCTCTGATTTGCAAAAACACCCCTAATATTAAATACTTTTTTTTTCTCAAATGAAAATAACTCCCGGGAGTCACTAGTGCTTTGGTGAGATGGGACCTCCAAGCACACCAAAGGTGTGACATGCCTTTGTCACCTCCATTCACAGCTTCCCAGGAAAGGAAACACAACCCATCGTTTGTGGATGATCGCTGATGGCCATGGCTCAAAGCCCCTCACTGCAGCTGCAGGAACCTTTCACACCTTCCATCAAAGGCAAGGCAGTGCGACCTCATTTTGCATCTCAGAAAAGTCAGAGGTGCTGTGCAGGCTGTCTTTGCTGTCCCAGAGGAGTGCATGCACCACTGGGGACCACAGCAGCACTGCCACTGTGCTCATCCAGCCTCCCAACCTAAGGAAGCACCCACACTCAGCCCTCCCTGGGCTGAGACACACGTAAATGCTGAGATTGTTTCCTGGCAGACCCATCAAGAAAGGAAATAGCAAAGCCACGTTTCATATTTTTTAATTATTCCCTTTTTTTTTCTTTTTTTTTTCTTTTTCTTTTTTTTTTTTTTTTTTTTTTTTTTTTTTTTTTTTTTTTTTTTTTTTTTTTTGGTAATTTGTCTGATGGTGTGAGACTTGCTGAAGTGGCATTTTATTTCCTGGCTGTAGCAGTCCTATGTTGTGTCTGGATGCAGATCCACACAGGAGGCAAGCAGCCCAGGATGGCAGGGACATGAATCCTCAATTTGGGGCTAAGCCTTGTGGTGTGTCATTTTTCAGCTGGTTGTTTTATCTCTCTGTGCTCTGGGAAGGGTATCTTGACACAGACAGTTTGCAGAGCCATTTCAGCTGTTCAGACAGCTCAGCCACAATATGTTGCCTCAAATTGTTCTGTCAAGCACATGCATCAGCTGTATTTGCTTGCCTTGAAGCTGTGAAAACCAGAGACCCTCCTGAGAAAATTTAGCTTCTACATAGAAATAAAGAGGTTGACAATGCTCTCAAATGTACAAATGCCACACAAGGCAGTGAGCTGCAAACCTGCCATGGCCTGTGAAGCTCTTTAAATTTCAGATTAAATCGTTAGCTGCTGCAGTCCCAAAGCCTTGACATGGAGAAGCTGCGGCCAGAAGGGCTGTGTTGTCCTTCCAAGATCTAGGCAGTGCCTGCAGCTCAGTGGCTTGGGGGGGCTGCTGAGATCCACGGGGGCTCAGGGGTGCAGGAGCTGCTGCCAGTGAGGCAGGGACACACAGCAGGGCATGGTCAGACCAGTTTGGGCTGATGGGACCTTTCTGTGGGTGCTCAGTGGCACGAGCATGGGGGAGGGCAGTGGCAGGGGCTGGTTTTGGCTGGCACATGCCCTGGGGGACCCAGATCTGGTCAGAGGAGCAGCACTGGGCTGTGGGCATGAGGCACAAGGTGAGGTTACCCCTCGGTCACACCAGAGCTGAATGATGGAGCAAAGCTGTGACACATCTCTGCTTCGCAGGACAGAAAGAACAAGACTCTTCTTCCTTATGGTGACAGAGACATTATCCCTTCTGTTTCATTTTCATTTCTAAGTACCAAATTCTGGCGGCACGATGCTGCACCTGTTTTCCATGTCCTCTGCATCCAAGCACAGATGCTGACACCCAGTGGCCATGGGATTTCTAGCACGTGTACAAGATGGAAAGTTTCGGCAGAGATGCCTCAGCCGGTGAGATACAACATCCACCTTTTCATTTCCTCGAGTGCAGGAGGAGTGAAGAGCTCCTGAGAGATCACAGAATGGGCAAGTCTGGGAGGGAACACTGGAGCTCATCTTGTTCAAACCCCTCTCAAGCAGGGTCCCCAAGTGCTCTTTAGTCAGGATTGTGTCCAGACAGCTTTTTAGTATCTCCAGAGGAGACTCCACAACCTCTCTGGACACTCTGTTCCAGTGCTCTGTCTCCCTTGCAGTAAAGAAGTTCCTCCTCCTGTTCAGGTGGAAATTCCTGTGTTCCTATATCAGCCTTGCTTTTTGTCAAGTTACAGTGGCTGAAACACTTGTACTGAGAGGCCACTCAGAAAAATTTAAAAATATGAGGATGGATATGAGGAAACAGAATGTAAGCTGATTTTCAAATTATTCTTTTGCTGGCAGCTTGAAAATATACGTCAGTGAGAGAAGAAGGGTGAGTTTTGAGTTCAAAGACCTTGGTGTTCCTCTTCCCTGTTTTGCTACTTCCCAAAAGCAGCTGAATATGACAGACTAAAAGGATTTTGCATTTCCCTGCAGCATGCACAGGATTGTACTTTTGTATGTGTGACAAGTATTGACATTCTCTAGGGAGAAAAAAGCTGTGTAGGAAAAGTTGGGTTTATTCTTCAACAAATGGCTCTAAGACTTTATCAGTCAAAGACAGAAAGAAGACTCTAAACTCATGGGTATGCAAAGACAAAGACATGTCTCACCAAACATGTGGAGCTTAGTTGGTAAAAATACGTGGAACCCAGACATGAGCTGGGAACAATAAGAGCAGAGCATGCCAAAGGAGGGATTTTAAAAGTGCTTTACTAAAAATATTAATTATGAACTACAGCAAATGAATTAAAACACTCTCATGAGGCAACTGTGTGAAAAAAATACTTTGGTAATTCTATCAACACAGAATAAGAAACCTCTACTGAAATTCTAGCGAGGTTCAGGATGTTAGGAAGGCGAGTGCCATCTATTAGGGCTGGATTTTGCAAATGCTGCAGATGTGACACTGTGAGAAAGCAGGAGGGAGGTGTTTTGCTGCTGCTGCAGTGAGGACCCTCTGCAGGGATGAGTCTGGGGAGCAGGGAGCCCTGCACTGGGGCCAAGCCCAGCTTTCCTCACCTAAATGCTCCTGTGAAGCTGCAGCATACAGATACCATAAGTAGATGTACTTAATTTATCACTCTGTTACTAGGCAGGTTTCTAGGCAGGCTTCAGCCTAACTTTTATATTTTGTGGTTACTGAAATAGCTCTGATCTTTTTTGGGGTGAGTTCTAGCTGTGGAGGTACAACAGCCTTTCATTTGCTCTCTCTTACTTGCACCCATGCACTTTAATTCTTCTTCTCTTATTTACCTTTTTTTTGAGGTAAAATTGGACTAGAGGCTTCAGCCCAGTTTACACCCATCCAGCAGGCTGGGGCTGCTACAGTATTTGCCCCAATCCAAATGCCTTGCCCAGCATTCCCACCTGGTAAAGTAGGTGAGATTGCACCAGATGTAGCCAGGACAACAGGCTGGGCTTGGCTGCCTGCCCTACTTTTTCCCTTGGGGACATTCACAATGCACTCACGTGTTTTTAGTAGACATTTTAACTGTTTAAGAGTCTGGCAGAACATCAGAGGCCTGATGGCAGTTCTGAAAATCCACGCCCAGTGCATGCTCACAGGTATTTTTCAAAGTAAAGCCATCCTGTGGTGGCTGCCCAGGAGACAGTAGAGAGAGAGGTTGTGTCTCAGCAGAATTACAGCAACCATGAAACTTCATTTCTGCTTCAGTCCCTGCACTGACCTTTTTTTCCCCCTGGTTCTTTCCTCCTTAGGTTGCTCCCCAAATTACACTGGGCTGTTGCCCATTTAGCAGTGGAAGCAGCTGATAGTGATTGAATAATTTTGCAGTTGGATGTGTAAGACAGCACTTGCTGTGTTGTTTTGTTTCTGATTGGATTAGTATGGCTCTTTACATAGCTGATAGACACAAACTTGATTTTCTCTATGTGCTTCCACTGCTCATTAGAAATTCCCAGTTTGAATAAATGCTCCTTCAAGAAAATACATTTTCAGGGTTGTTATGACAAAATGAAACCACACTAAACCCTGTGTTTGCCTTGGTTAGTTCTTCAAGCAAAAAGACCCAGAATGGGCTTGGAAAAGAGTATCTCATCCAGTGATGCTTTTTAATTTTTTTTTTTTCTGTCATCATCATAGGGAATGAATCCTAAAAAATCAGTCAGCAATTTCATCACCTGACTACATGAGAAACATCAGGTGAGCTTCATTGAATTCTGGTGCCAATGTCCAGTTCCTAGAGAAATTGCCATGCCATATTTGCTGGAGTGACCTTCACTTCTCTGAATCATCTGTCCCTTGCAGTAGCTGTGGTCATGCCTCTTTAGAGGAGAAGTTTCTCTCAAGGCCTCTGCACCGGAGCTTTTCAACAGATGAGGCATATCAGCTGATGAAATGAATATCTCAGGTATCTCCTGTTCAGCATTCAGATGCTCTCAGCAGGCTGAGTGTGTGGGAACAGGGAAGACCTGGTGAGAGCAAGGTGGGCACAGGGGCTGGATGCAGCTGTATGCACACGTGTAGCATTGTGTGTGAGCTGCTGCCCTTCAGTGTGTGTGTCCTGCTGACAGATTTCTGCAGTTCTTACAAAAGAAAAAGCCCAAACAAGACCACAGAACAACACATTACCTTTATTCATGGCAGTTTCCACTGCCTCTCTTTTCTCCATCTTCCTGTTCTCAGAAACCCCTTGCTTCAGAGTCAGGTTAGATCTCTTCCAGTTTTCCTGCAGTCAGTTTAAGCCCCTCCAGTTTTCCTGGGCCTGTTAAGGACTGGGATTGCAACAGCTGCCTTCACAAGTGGCAGCAGGCAGGGAAGACACACCTGGGCTCCAGAAAGCTCACGGCTCCTGGGCTGTCCTTGGGGTGGTTCCATGAGCAGCCCACCAAACACAAGCAGGCACAGGCAGTTAAAATCCCACAGGTGTGTGCAATGGCTTTCCTGCTGAGGATCTGAAAGGGATACAGGCTGTTATTCCCAACACTGAGAGAGCTGAGGCTGTGCTCCAGCATCCCTGTCAGGCATTGCCACATCCCAGGGGCAATGCAGGAAGCATTTGCTTTCCACAGATTTCTCACTAGCATCTACAATTTGTTTGAATTTCACAAACCAAAACATTTGGGAGGCAGATGCACAGCAAAGATGAACGAGTATGAGTTTGGCACTGCAAACAGGTGTCAGTTCATCTCTGGGGACCACAGAAGGGTATTTCTAGAGCCAGTTCTCCCTCGTGAGTGATGCCTTAAAAGGCTTATTAGAAAAGCTTCCTGCTTGCTTATGCTACATAGCCATCAGGAAAAGAAAATAGTTATCAGTACTGGGGCATCAGTTCTCTCTGACCTGAAGAAATTATCATCAGTAAAACCAGACAAATTCATCCACTCATCTGCTTTCCCCTCGTGCCATCACTGACATGAATGTAAACAGCTAGGATGTGAGTGCCAAAAGAATGAGGATTTAGCCCATTAAAATGGCACTGCTATAACACAGCTAGGACAAATCTCTGCTCTTGAGTGGTTTGGGGCATGATAATAGCTTTATTTATGCTGCTGTGCATGCAAGTAACTGCTGCATTTGACAGAAACAGTCTGAGCTCTTATGAGCAGTATTTGAGTCTCTGCAGTGAGTTTATGGGTTGCTGTAGGGGCATTTCATATCAGAAACAGACACACTCAGGAAGGTTGTTTACTGAAAATGAACTCTTGTTTGGTGTCCAATCTTAGAGCATCTATTAATGTTGGCCCTTAGATGTTTAATGTGATGTTTCAGTTACAACTGTACTTAGTTACAGACACCAACAAAAAAAGCACATTGCTTGGACAGGCATCCTTGGTGCTTACCTTTTCTTGCACTGGCCAATCAACATAAATATTATGAGGCTAATTGACAAACTCAGGATGACTGGAATGAGAATAAATAGCTGCTTGTCCTCTTTTCTGGGCACTGCAAAGATAAATGGCAGGAAATAAGATGTTAGAATGGATTCAATTACCTCCTACAAAGCTTGGGCTCAGACACAAACTCACCTTGCCCAGGTTACCCTACATGTTTTTACATATTTATTTATTTATTTGTTTGTTACAGGTATGTGTTACTAGGTGGGGTCACATCCTCCTTCAGGGTATTATATCTCTGGCACATTGATGCAGTCAATGCTATGTGCCTCTCCCCTGCCTTCTGCACCTTGCAGCAGAGCCAGTGCACACGAGGACAGCCCAAGAGAGCCCACAGGGTTCAGAGGAGCTGATCTGTGGTGCAGGATGGCCAGGAGGATGCTCTGTGCAGAGACTGCAAGTACCCCGTGCCCTCTCCTGCTCAGCAGCCACTCCTCCATCCCAGCTGTCCCCATGCAGCAGGGAAAGGTGCTGCTGCAGAAACATTAATATTTTGGGCTCACCTGCTAAGTGCACTGGAGATGCAAAGCTGCAGGAATGGCTGTGCTGGAGCAGGTTGAAGGTGGAACTAAACCAGCGGCCCACCTCCAGTGCTGGACACCAGCAGGTCCCCTGGGCAGCCATCAGCACTTGCAACCAAACAGGTTTTATAAATCATATAAAAGAAACAGCATTTATTTTGAGTTCCATACCAGAGAAACAATCCTGCGTCCATTCACTCCAAAAGCCCTGGTCAGCACAAAAAATGTTTGTTCTCCCCCTGACACGAACACATGAAACGTGGCTTTGATTTGCTCTGGAAATTGTTACAGCAGTTTCCATTTGGGTCGAAACAGACTGAGAAACAAAAGAGAAAGAAATATCAAGGAACTGCGTGCCACCACCTGGATCTGTCTAATGTGGCCTGGTGTTCCTGCACATTATCCAAGCTCTGTAAACCTTTGGATTATCTTTTGGCAGTTTTAAATGATTTCACAATAGTTTTGTACAAGCTAATGCAAATAACATGACTATGAAGACAAATCTACTGAAAATACTTTCTGGAGGTGTCATCATGTATATTACCATTTATGTCTGTTAATTTACAGAATCTTTCTTTTAATTACCCAAGTAGACTCAGGAGTGGAATATGGCAATTAAAAAAGAGACGTCCCCTATGATTAATTATCCCTTTTCGGTTTTGCCTCCAAACTGCACCTGGATAACATACAAGGAAAAAGCACCGTGCATAAAAGATATGTTCTGTCCCAGGCCACTCCTTTTGAGAGATTAGAATTATAGATTCGTAGGTCCAAGTTATGCTACCCCATTCAGGGGAACGAACGGCAGCAACCTTTAAATTTCCTCGATGGCAGTTTTCTGAGATAGCAGGCAGGAGGAAACGCTCTCTTGGAGCCTCCTGCTGGGCTCTGTTCCTGCTCCAGCAGAGCTGCAGCTGCAGGTCAGGGGGTTAAGGAGGAGCGTGTGCGGTGCAGCAGCCGGTCACGATCCCGCCGGGTAACCCACACCCTGCTGCAGCCCGTGCCCCCACTGCTCGGCCAGGCTCCCCGACCCCTCCCCGTCCCCGGGACACCGCGGGTGCTGTCCCTACCGCCCAGGCAGCCGCGGCTTGCCCCGCATCTTCTGCCACCTGCACCTCGTACTCCAGGCAGTGCGGCGGCACCCGCCCGCCTGGGGGGCTCCAGGCGGCCAGCAGCTCCTGCGCTGCAGACACGGAAAGCACCAGCTGCTCCGGGGCCGAGGGCTGTGCTGAGGGGAAGAGAGAGAGACAAGGTCAGGAGTGCGCTCGGACAGCTCCTGGCAGAAAGGCTGCAGTTCATCCCCGCCAGCCTCGGTCCCTGTCCCCGCCGATGGGATTTCTGAGCGCTCCTGGCTCTCGGCCACCATCCTGCAGGAGCAGGATGTCGCCGAGTCTGGAGGGTGTGTTGTTTGTTTTAACTTGACACACAGGTTGGCCGGGGTCCTTGTTCTGGGCTGGGTGCAGGGGTTGGAAGCGCGGGGTGTGAGCGCCGTGCCCGGTGCGTTCCCCGCGCTGCCGGGGCAGCCTGGCCTCTGCAGGGACCCTGCACGCTCTGCATCCAGAAAAGGCTCTGGTTCATGTCCCATACCCATCCTGCACGCTCTGCATCCAGAAAAGGCTCTGGTTCATGTCCCATACCCATCCTGCACGCTCTGCATCCAGAAAAGGCTCTGGTTCATGTCCCATACCCATCCTGCACGCTCTGCATCCAGAAAAGGCTCTGGTTCATGTCCCATACCCATCCTGCATGCTCTGCATCCAGAAAAGGCTCTGGTTCATGTCCCATACCCACCCTGCACACTCTGCATCCAGAAAAGGCTCTGATTCGTGTCCCATATCCAGAGCCACACGCGAGGCACGTGGCAGCACTAATTGAATTCAGAAATGCTGCTTGTTAGCCCAGCGGCTCAGCTGGACAACTGGCTATTTGTCCTTCTGGCATGTAGGCAAATGCACCAGCACGGTGAGTGCATTTACTTAATATACACCATAATAAACACCAAGTACATGTAATGTTTGCACATTATGCCGTGCTCTGCTCCCTTTCCCTCCTGTCTCCCACGGGTTTGAAATCCATCTCTGGCAGACCCCATCACACCTTGCACTCAGCTCACCCCACACCTTAGCTTGGTTTGAACAGCAAAGCCCAAGGAGCTCTCCTGTGCTTGCAAGGAGTGCAGCAGTGGTTTCAGTTCCAGCAGGAGTAAATGAAGATATCTCTGTGACTGTGCTGCTGCAGCCAAAAACCCCATAGCTGCTCTGCCACATGCCCAGCAGACATTTATGTCATGAGTTGTCCAGCTGCCAAGTGCAGCACTTGGAGGTGCCCACTGACTTCCAGGGTTGTGCTAGGTGATGTTGCTTGCCTCCAAACACTCCTGGAAACTGAAGTCCTGCTTGGCACATGGCACAGCCCCTTCCCTGGGGGAAAGGCACACGTTCCAACCACCCAGCTACAAAAGCACACATTGAATGGAGTTCCCTAAGGCAGAAAGTGGGCCTGGGGTGTGTGGTGGCACGAGGGTCCCCTGTGGCTTCCCTGCCATCCTTACCGAGGTTGTGGAGGCGCAGGGTGGTGTACAGCGGCCGCAGCAGAGTGGCTGCTGCTGAGCCATTGACACAAATGTTGAGATCCCTGTACTCTGCCTGGCTGAGGTTGTGCAGCACGCAGCCGAGGTTCACGCCGTGCTCCTGGATGTAGTGATCACACTGCAGCGCCTGCTCCAGCCCCTCGTACCTGGCAGTGGTCAGGGAAACAGAAAAAAGAACTAAAGCAAATTACTGCTTAGTAGAATGTTTTTTATAAGATTGGACCTAAGCCTCAAGTACTGCCCAAATCCCAGCCTTTGTCCAAAGCACAGGGCTGTGGGTCAGTCACCTGGACTCCTGCTATGGCAAACGTGTGGAGAAGAGAAAAAAGCCAAATTAACATGCACAGAGAGCTTCTCAGGTCAGTTTTTAGGCTGTGCCAGGCTCTCCCCAAGCCCGTTCCTGGAGCACAACAGGTGCCACTGTGTTACTGGAGCTGGGAAAGGATCTGGCCTCTACTCATAGAAACAGTCCTGCTCCTCTAGGGCCCTTCCTGCATCATCATCTACAGACTCTGGAGTTGCAGAAAAGTCCCCTCCCAAACCAAAATGAAGTGTTTTTAGGCAGGAGGTGTGTGCCATGAGGGTAGTGAGTGCTGCTGAGCTGCTGTGGCTTACAGCAGGTGGTTCCCATGGCTCTTCACAGGCACATGGAAACTCAGGGTTTGCTAGGAAGGGGTTTGCTGTTTGCTACTTAATGTGCAGCCACAACCCTATCTCTTCTGCCTTTGGGGGCCACTCCCCAAAGCTGAGTTGCTGGCTGCATCCTGGAAATACTGACTGGTGTCTCATACTGCCTTTTAAGATTCCTGCTGTTTTATGCCCTCACGACAGGGCTGAATTTGGCCCCTGTACTCCAGACCTAACGAAAGTCTCCTTGCACAGCACATTATGTTTGGGGGAAAAACTTCATGTTCTAGTACTATAAAAATTTGCTCACAGGGATCAAAGGATGCCGTGGTGTCCACCCAGTCTTGTGATAAAATGGGACCCAGATCCAAACGCCTGGTTTTATTGAAGGCAATTGAATCAAGGTTGGGTTTTTTAGTGTTTGTTTTCCTTTTAGGCATGAATCATGCATTTCCATGGTTTCCTTTAAGCAGATCTTTGCAGCTAGCAAGATGGTTTTGAATTGGTGCTTCTCCTTTGAAGACTATTTCCAAGAACTACATGGAATCTCTTTAAAATGCAGCTATGCTTTTCTCCACATAGCCCAGTGGCACGAAACCCAGCCTAAGTCATCCTTTCCATAATATCATAGGAGCTGAAGCACAAACACAGTATTTTCTTTGTCCCAAACCACTAATTCTAGCTGTTTTTCCTGCAGAACAGAATTCAGGCACCAGTTTAAAAGAAACAGCTGAGAGTTATGTATTATTATTACCTTGTGGCAGCATGTTTGCTTGTATGGGATGTGCTGAGGCTATGAAAATATATTTGAACACTAAAACTCTAAGTTGCTGAGAAGCTCCACTCTGTGTCTAGGGTTCACTGAGCTTCGTAGCCTTGTGCTAAATCCTGTCCAGTTGAGATATATGAACTGTGATCATGGGAAATGTGCAGCCAGAGCTATCCAGGTGTGTTTAGCAAAGAGAAAACACAAGTCTTTATGGTGGACAACATGCAGAAAACACCTCCTGGGGATAATAAAAGGAAAGGAGGAAGTGAGAAGATATTTCCTGGCAAAGATCAGCATGGGCCTGATTTTAAGAAAGTAAGAAAGGATTTGGTGTTTTCTTGCCAGAAGCTGTGTATTGCTTAGGACATTATTTTGGCTCATTCTGGGTGAACTGGGCAATAGCACTGCCAGCTGTAAAAGCATATTTACTGTGGCATTTTTGTACTCTGAGTGGTTCACTTGATTGCTGTCTGGATGTTTTCCTATTTTGCTTTTACATACCAATAATATAGCCCATAATGTACACCACGAGGTGTGAGGAGACCTGGCTGCCAGGTGCACTTCAGGTATTCCCAGTCATGATAGATGCAGTTGAAATTCTGGACCTCTGATTCAAGTTTTCCTGTCAAATGAGAAGGAAATAACCACTGTTTAGCAGTGTATCAGTCAGATGCAGCAAAACCACAGTTTTATGCCTTTGAACAACTGTGTGCTGCAGTTGAAAGATAAAAAATGGAAAGAAAAGAAAGGAAAAAAGAAAAGTCAGCCAGTCAGAATTATTAGTTTTACTGCCAAGTGCTCCATTTCTCATAAAAGCCAGTCCACCTTAGAGCAGAAAGATGCTTAAATGACCTTTTCATTCAGCAGTGGAGCTCTTGCAGGGCAGCTGAGCAGAGCTCGGGCACGGGCAGAGGGAAAGAAGCCCCAGGTACCCAGTAACCACAACCACAGCCTTTGGTAGCAGAGCTGCTCTAGTGTCTTAAACAGCAGCAAGCCCTGCAATAATTTATCCATCCAGGAACCCTCAAGCCAGCACTGGTTCATGAAACAGGCTCATGCAAAGCACCCAAATGCAGCAGGTACCACAGGCTGGTCCTAACCTTGTGGTGGGATCTGAAAGGTTGCATAAATCCAGTCACTCTGCACCTCCACATCACCTGTACACTGTCCTCTGAGCAGTGTCTGCAGCCTCACTTCAGCAGTCCTGCTCAGGTCAAATCCAACTCTGAGTTTTAGCTTCCTAGTAAAAATAACCTGGTTGAAAGACAGACTTTTTAAGCACCTCTTCTGTCACTAAGTGGGCTGCAGAATTAGGTACCCTTGCTCTTGCTCCAGCTGCAAGTAGTCTCATTTGTGTGCTTTATTGTCTCTTTATATTTCTGTCCTGCCTCACTTGCCCAGCGCTCCTCCAGCATTAATCCATGCCTGCTGTGCCCAGCCTTGCTAGCTGTGAGTCCCTTCACCCCACAGGAGCCAGCCAGGACAAGGCAGAGCAGGCTGATTAATGGCACCCCCAGCAGCGAGGAGCACAAATCCACATAAAAGGCATTTTTTTAATGGTATGAAATAATCAGAAACAGAAAGAACAATGAGTCTTGTAAGGCTGATTCCTGTGGGAAGCACAAGCAGCCCCTGGAAGGGTGAACCAGCAGCCAGGCACGGCAGCCCAGCCTCACCCACCACTGTGTACCACCTGGCTTGGCCTTTGTGGGACTTTCTGAGCACCCCCTTGAAGGTTTTGTTTTGTTTTGTTTTGTTTTTAATCTCAGACTTACATTCCCCTTAACTTTATGCAAGGACAATGAAGTTGACAAGGTTTATTACAAATGATGAGACAAAGTGTTGTGTCAGCTCATGTAGGACAGAGGTAAAGTGCCATAAATGCATCTGTGCCACAAAATGCATCCGTGTGCTGCAGTGGGAACAGCAATGGCACAGCCCACAGTCAGGCTGCCCTCAGCACTCCCCAGGTGTGAGAGCTCTGGTGAGCCAGGTGTTTCTAACAGATATCAATGATGCTGTCATTGATCATCTTCTGCGCTTGTCCAAAGGATTTTCTTCAGCCTGACTGTTCTTCATGACCTTATCTGAGGTCAACATTTTGGCAAGCTGTCAGAGGTGATTTTGCTCTAGTCTGTACATCTGCCTCATATAAGAAACTTTTATTACTCATTACCTCAGGAATTCGGATTTTTTTTATTTTTTCTGGAAACTGTATATGGTTTTCTTGTAAATTGCAGTTAAAATCATCCTGGAGGGCTCTGCACAGATGCACACTGCTGCACAGCTGGGAGCATGGGGTGCATCATGACCAGCATCAGGTCCAGGAGCCCCTTTCCATGCCCTTGCAATTGCAACCCATAGCTGAAACAGGATTTTTCCCTCTGCAGGCTCTTTTGGGATGGCTGGGCCCAACCCCATTTCTGTGGGGGCTGAGCACAGCCGGGCAGCCTTAGCTTTGCTGCCCCAGGCAGGTGAAGCAGTGACCTGTTCCAGCAAGGAGCTGGGCTCCAGCACTGCCAGCCTGACTGAATGCTCCTTCTCTCTCTGGTCAAGCCCTCTAGCTCTCCTGCTTTAGGATTGTGCAAAAAATCCCTTATTCTTTCAGGATTTCAATCTGTATTTTAGGCTGTTGAGGGAGATCCTCAGCATATTTTTCATGTGTTCCTCAGTACCTTGTGCCAACCAAAGAGCCCCCCACTGCTGGTTTTCTCCTCTCCCTATTCCATTTACCTTCCTAACCCTGCAGCAGCTTTCATCTTCTAAGCACTGACAAAATATATTCCAACAACCTTCCTGTGCTGTGCCTGCTCCTGCCCTGCTACACATCAGTGAGAGATGACTGACTATTTTATCAAAGAGCTCAGTTAGAGTCAACCACATCTAAAAAGACAAGTAAATGGTAATTAGAAACACAGTTATGGGTAGAGGGAATTTTAGAGCATTAGGATAATTAATGAAATTGAACTTTTATTTGTTCACCGCATCCCTAAAGATCTGTTGTTTCAGTTCAAGCCCCATAAAGATGCTTTAGAAAATTGTAAATATTTTTTCCTTTTACAATGAGGAATGTTATTATTCTGGGCAGCAAACACCCAGCCCTGTGACAGAAAGAACCCCTTCCCTGGCTGCTGCTGCTGCTACATTTCAAAGCACATTCCCATTCAAACCACTGAAACAGTCTGGTTTCTCATGGAAAACCAGAACAGCTTTGGTTCTACTCCTGCTTGAAATGCAGACATAAATCTGTGCAGGAAGTAAGGGCAGAACAACAGCCCTGGTTTGGGAGGATTATTGCTGTGCCTTACCTTCCAGTCTCTATCCCCAGTGCTGCGATATTCAAACTTGTATTTTACTGTGCACTCCTCCAAGGTCTGGGCGTGGGGCGGAGGCTTCCACTCCACATCCAGAGAGCCCAGGAGCCCGGGGTCAGTGATCCGAAGGTCCCGTGGGGGAGCAACTACATTAAAAACAAAGCAGAGGGTGAAACAGAGAGTCAAAGTGGAGAAAACAAACCCAAAGCAGTCACGCAACAGTCAGTGTGATACTTTGCTGTGAATTGTTGAAATGCAGCTGCTGGATGTGGAGGGAAGTGCTGCAGCCCTGGCTGTCCAACAAACACACTCAAGCTCTGCCCCTGCCCACTCCCCGAAAACCAGTTTTTGCTGAGAAAGCACTCAAGATCATTGAAAAGGCACACAGAATGCCACTTCTTCACACCCTTTTTCAAGATGTTTTAAGCAAAACTGCCGTCCTGGCATGACCTTTCATGTCCTGTATTTGCTTACCTTCAACCCCTGGTGTTTACCAACCTTCAGGACACTTATCTCTGCAAACATTGTGTTCAGCACATCCACCAACACAGGATGACAGATCAAAGCATGCTCTCAGGGGGATTTACATTCTTTTGCCATAATAGACACAAATCACCTATATTGCTTTAAATATTTCTTTCAAGTGTATTAAAGATTATTGTGAAGAAAAAAAAATAGGAAAAAAGCACAGAATTAGAATAGTTCTTATTTTGGACATCTATCAGCTATACAAAAATGTGCCTTTACAGTTGAGCTGGCTTTTATAAATGCATTTCAAGGTGCTGATATGTGTCAATAAATAAGGAAGTATGGATGAATTCCATACTCAGACATGTCCTAAAGGTCCAGCTCTATATGGAGTTGTCATTCACATGACAAAAACCGTGTGGTTGCTCAGTTTTATTAGCTGAAACAAAGCCAATTTTTGTCAACATCCAAGGTCATTTTTCTCCACTATCTAGAGGTGAGATTATCCATTTGGTTTTTACATATTCATTGCATGATACACCTTATTTCACAGGAATTTGGAGCCCATGTCCTGGTAGAGCCAGTCCAGAATTACCACCATTCTCCCTTTGAATCTGGCCTCCAGATCACTGACTTCTCTAACACCTTTTTCATGTCTTCATCAGGATTTACACAATTTTTTTCTTTTATTCTTTTAATAAATCCATTGTGAAAGCAAACCATAAGGATATTTTTCACTGGAAGATGGTGACATAAATCCAGCTTTAATGTGCTCCCTGGAAAGTTTGCAGGGTACATTGCTGGAGGATTTGTTTCTTCTACAGGAATTTTCCCAAATAAAACACACTCCAGGCAGCAGTTTGAAAATTCCACTTTTCCCAGTATGTGAAGCTTCATGGGAGATTTGTTACTACATTAGATGGTGAAGTAGGAATGCATTTAGGATGATCCTGGACCAAGGGCTTGGGAGGCTCCTCCTGAGTGTATAAATGCTGTGCCTCACAGAAGTGCAAACAAGGAAGCAAAGAGCTGCTAGCCTTTGTCATGATAAGCTGTCAAGAGAGAATTAGATTGGTCAGAACTGGAATTTCTGTCTGGATAGGAGAATGCTCTGAAATTTATTTATATCTTGAGCTTGAGCAAAACAGAAGTATTTTTTCAAAACAATTGTAATTGTCAACAGCAATGCTTGCAAAAAAAAATTTGACTGGATTTCAGAGGGAACAGAAAAGCTTCTCTTTGGGATGTTGCTTGCATTCTGGAGTTTCATTGTTTTTTAAATGTCAGCACTGCCTCTTGCAGTTTCTCATTTTCACAATAACACATTAGTAGTCTCGCTCACATCCCCATCACTCACACAGAACACAGGACTAGAAATGCTTTATGTCACCATGCAGTCTTGAAGGAAAGCTGCTCCTGGATGTTTCTTGGAAAAAACCAAACTAACAGCGTCTCCCCCAGAGAATGTTTGTGGTGGTGAGTAGGCAATGCTGAGCTGGCTGTGAGGCAGCCACAGCCCTCCCTGCCACCCTCCTGGCTGCTGGGCACGCTGCCACCAGCATCGCTGCTCTGGTGACTCTTGGAACCCAGGGCACAGGGAATGTTTCTCTGCCTGGCCTGAGAAGTCCTGACCCCCAGGAGAACACTGCTTTTAACCTTCATCCATGGAGAAAGCTGCCAAGACTTTGGGATGAATTGGAATCTACCAGTGTGTGAAATAGACAGTGGCATAGTTTATCACAGGGTGAACAACTCAGAGTTTTGGGGTTTTAGTATGGAGGTGGATAGAAGACAAGATGGAGGATTTTGGGCATTGTCTGACCTCCTTCTTGTTCTTCATCTGCTCCATTTTCTGCAGTGTTGGGGGCACAGGGTGACTGGTTAGAAAGAGCCCCAATGCAGATGTTGTGTGAACAGACAAATAATTAGTTATTGGTAGAAAGGTAGAAATAAAATACATTCCAAGAGTTAATTGGACAAAATAGTTTTAAAAGAGCTTGAACCTGTGTGTCTTGTGACTTTTTGGTGCCTTCCTCTTTGTGTGCTAAGTCTGGTATGTAGACAGCGTGCTGAACTGCTGATAAAGAGAAAAATAAACAACAACCTGAAGACCAAAAAACCAAAAGTGCTGTTCACCTCTCAATCCTGGCACAGAACCTTTTAGGGGTGTCCCCATCAGGGGAACCTCAGGGGGGGCTTTTCACAGGTGACAAACCCCTGCTTGTCCCCATCTGCCCCCACAACCTCTGTCCACACCACGCCCTCTGAGATGCAGCTTGGGTTTGCAATTTTCCACCTGTTCTGCCAGTGGAAAACCAGCAGCCTGCCAGGTGTCCCCTCAAATGTCCCCCCTCTATGTCTGCCTTTCCCTGTGCTGCTCAGAGAGGTGGAGGTGACACTCATGTTTTCTGGAGCCCATTTCAAAGACAGCAGGCTTTGCTCAGAGTGGAAGCAGGGGGGGTGGTCATAGACAGGTAAAAGAACTATAAAAGAAAAGCCTCATAAAATCAGGCCTGTTCTGCTGGATTCATAGCTGGCCTGTCATTTCTTCTAAGTGCAGCTAGTACTTTGCAAGTTTCCAAGTGAAAACCATCTTGGTATGAATAGTTTGTTAACATAACAACCTATGCTTGGGTGAAAAATAAGTACACCTGCATAAAGATTAGATCTGTTCCATGAGAACCCACAAAAGAAAAATGTAAACACCCTCACCCTTAGCACATACACACAAATCACCTTCTGACCAATAAATGCAGTAAGAAAACTACCAGCCAATAGATGTTGCACATGAGGTCTGTGAAAACTGTATAAAATAAGTTATGTGAATAAAGTTTGGGCTTTTCCCACATGAGGAAAATGGAGCCTTGCCTGGTTTATTCCGACAGGGGGTTGTGGCAGCTTTCTGTGCATGCTGGCTGGCAGGACAGGCAGTCACTCAGTGGCCTCCTGGGCATGTTGTCACCTCTGCACCATGCACTGCTTCCACCAGGGAGGGCCAGACCTGCTCAGCATCTCTCTGGGTGCAAATGCCAGCTGCCAGCTACCAAAAGAGCCTGCAGTGCAGTGCAGCAAAGGGCTGCTCGAGGGCTGGAAGCAAAGGGTGCTTGAGGTGCCACTGCATGAATGACAGCTTGCAGAGCAGTATTCTCTCAGAAGCATTACTCTCCAAGTACAAATAAGCCTTGTGTTTCTTACACCCAGCACAGCCTCTGTGTCTGGGACCATGCTCAGGAGCATTTATAGCAGTGTTTCTATTTGATAACTCTCTATCAAACAAATATACTTGCTGTGCACCAAAGACTGCCTCTTCTCCTTTCAAACCCACTCAGAAAACAGCCACTAAACACATAACATATTTACACAATGGATTACATGTTTATGAACCAGCACTCTCACAGCAATGCACACACAGAGAAGAAAAGCTCTGGCTGAAGGAGAAGCCCCCCAAAGGGCCCAAGTGAGCACCGAGCAGTGACACAAGAGCACGCCGAGCTTTACCTGAGCTGGGGGAGGAGGAGGAGGCCAGCAGCCAGCCCCACACCAGCGGCACGGCGAGCAGGGGCAGCCTGCGGGGAGCCATCAGGGTCAGGCTGCCGTGGCAGGCGGCAGGAGAGCAGTCCTGCAGCAGCTCTGAGGGGCTGTGGAGACACAGCAGAGGGCAAAGGCTTCAGCACTGACCTGGTATTCCCTCTGCAGGCTCAGCACTGACAATGAGCGTGGCTTTACTTGTTTACCAAGGCTGATTAATTATTTCCCAGAGGATTTCTCTTTGCAGCTTTTGGTGATAGCCAAACTTGGCTTCATTTGAAATAGTTTCTGGCCAGCTAAGTGCACTCTCCAGAAGTGTGTCAGTACTTCAGTCACCAGCCCTCTGTCTCATGCCTTCTGTGGAAAGTGATTCAACTCCCTGCCACAGGAAGTGCCTTGGACCAGTGATACTTTAATTAAAAAAAAAATGAAAACAGAATGCCTGAGCCTTGTCTTAGCTAGACACATCTTATGCAACTATCCCCACCTTTTGCCTTTGCTGTTTCAGGACGTGGTAGGAATGATAGGAATGTTTGTGAGAATTCTTAGTTGTCATGGCAATATTTGAAGGGGACAAATTTCTCTACCTGTGCAAGTCTACTGGAGGGAAGATGGGGACTGAGAGGGAAAGGAGCAGAGTTTGCAGGGAGGGGGCTACTCTTTCCTTCAGATTTCATGCTAAAGGTGGGTAGAAATTACTGCCTACAGACACCCCAGATCAGCATGCTTCCCTATGCCAGAAAGCACATGCATTCTGACAGGGTTTTAATTTTTTTCATATAGATACAGGTCTAGGTATAGATTAGATAGAGATGGAGGATGAGAGAGAGATATAGATTAGATATAGATACAGATCTTGGTATATAAATAGGTCTAGATACAGACATTAATCTTCCTGGAACCTTGAGGACACTGCTTGAGCTCCACTTAAGTAAGAAATTGGCAGCCTCAGTGTGAGCATGCAATTTATCACTGAGATCTATTCAGAAAACAAACTCACTTTATATTGCCCACACAAGCCTGGCTTAAGCAGGTGAAATCCCAGGTCAGACTCTGGCACAGCTGCTTCCTCCTCAGCACCCACAGCTACCATGCAGAAATGGGAAACTTGGGCTCTGCTGGACAACAGAACTTCAGGTCAGAGGGATCTTTAGAACTCTGAGGACTGGAGCCAACACAAACCCTCCATCACTGGAAGAAGTGGCTCAGGAGAGCCAGAGGAGGAGACAGGTTGTGCTGGCCAGAATATCTGTACATGTTTAAAATTAACCAGAAATTTGAGCTGGCAGCACATAGCAGCAACTAAAAATACACAACAATTTTAACAGCAAATTTTCTATTTAAATTAATATCAAATCCCCCCAATCCATCACATAATTGTAACTATTATATCACATAAATCCATCACATAAATATAGTTATTACATAAGTATTATTATTACAGCAATAGCAGTAATTTTTCTGTTTCACTGTGAAGCGAGAACGTGTAGGCAGAAGAAATCAGAGGAATTACTTCTTTGACCTATCAAACACTGGACAAAACCAGTGTCAGTACAAACCTGTAGGCAGTGGGTCTGTGTTTCAGAAAGGTCCAAGGGAGCAGGGGCAAAGGAGAGCTGCCTTGCAGAGCTGGAGAAGCAGCAGCTCCAGCTTGGAGCTGGTGAGCAGCAGCATCCAAGGACTGAGTGTGCATGCTAGCACAGAAAGCTTCTTTTCATTTCCAGTAAGGTGATTTGAATATATTCATATGATTTCAGAAGGCAAGTAAAAATAAACAAATGCTTTCACGTGGAGGTTTAAAATCATCAGAGTGCTCTTACCTTGACTTCTAGCTGCGTGGGAGCCCATCTATCTCTGGAGCGTGGGGCTCCTCGGCAGCTTCATGGCTCAAAGCTTTGCATTTCACAGAAATCCTGTGGTTTTTAAAGACTTCTCTCTGTGCTCCCCAGGGATCAGATGTTGCATTGCAATGTGATGGCTTTGGCCACACGGTCAGAGGATTTACTAATCACCAGAGGGAACATTGCTGGGTTTTATGAGGTGCTGGTGCTAATTGTTGTTGTTACGTGCTCAAGTGGGTCAAAGGTATGTTTGAAATATTGAAGTGATTCATTAAGATGAAAACCAAATGACAGAATCAGTGCAGGCTGTCTGGAGCTGGTGACAGCTGGCAGCCACAGCCCCTGGCTCACTGCAGACCCACGCACTGCCTTGACCCCTGTGGCTCCCCCAGGGGGTCCCCAGGACCACCCCCAGTGGGACCCACCACAGAGCATTCCCAGAATCTCCCTGGCTCTGGAACCAATCCAGCCTCTCCAGGCTCTTGGGGCTCTGCAGGAAATGCAGTGAATTATCCCCCTCCTCGCCCCTCTGCTCCGGCCAGGCATTCAGCCACGAGTTTGTGCAGCCTTGCCTGTCTCCATTTACTTCATCCCTCCCCTCCTGCAAGCCCTCCCCAGCCTGGAGAACCCTGCAAGGAGCAGGTGCTTCCACCACACCTGGTTTACTCCAGGTGAGAAATCTATTACCAAATACACCTTGCTGGAAAAACATCTGATGGTTTCTGCTGACCTGCCAAGGATCATGCAAGGTCATGGCCAGTCATACATGAGTCAGTCACGGCCCTGCTGCCTCCTGTGAGCTGCAGGAATGTGACTGCAGTGAGTGCCCTCCAGGAGGGACAATGGGGATGTTTTGGGAAGAGCAGAGCTGTGCTGTGCGTGCCCTGACAAGAAATGAGCTGTGGCTCAGGCTGACTCTTCCCATGGGCCAGATTTAGGCATATTGGGAAAGAGTTCAGGCATACAAAGAGCATGAGAAATGACAGCAGGAACTGAAGGAGTGCTTCTTGTTAGGAAGAAAAGTGTCCTCCAAGCACCTGTACAGGACTTAGGGTATCACTGTTTGATGAGAGGCGGAACGGATGTGTTGTCACTTCCCAGCTCTTGTCAGTGGGAATGTTTTGGAGCAGCAAGGGCAGGATCAGGCCCCTTTCCAGCTGCCAGGCATCCTCTCCATTTCTCTGTGCGCATAGACACACAGAAATGTGCAGTGCTAACACTGTAACCTTGAGAGCCCTGTGAATTTTGGGGGTAAGGGGGTTATGGGAGAGTTGTGCTCTCACTGAAATTGCACACTGCTGGATTTTCCTTCTTACTTCCTGCAAAGGATGGGGGGAAAAGTCCCTTACTGCTGGTAAATGTACGGCCCTGCTTTCAGAGTTATGCAAGATTAGAATTTAGCATTCATGTATTCCTGTTGTGTAAGCTCTTTAAAAAGAAAAGGTCACACTGGACACATTGCTCGAAACAAATAAGAAACATTTGCCAGCAGAGTGAATGCCAGTTCCCAAATGCTAGAACTGGGTCAATTCCTGAGAAGATTAGGTTGGAAAAAATGCACAGTTGGGATTTGCAATAGTAGAGCTCCACCACACATCCAGCAGCACTGGAGCACCTGGGAAGGAGCAGAGGGTGCAGGTCTGTGCTGGACCTGCTGGTCCAGCTGCTCTGGCCATGTCCTGCCCAAAACAACCCCTCTGTGTACTGCAGGTGCTTTTCCCTTCCTCTCCTCGTGCCGCTGTGCTGGCACTGCTCCTCCTGCTCTGTTCCTGCCCTGGCAGTGCAGGTGCAGCCAGGCTGCTCCCGCAGGACTCAGCTGAGGCTCACTGGAGAGGATCCATGCCCATTCCAGCAAAGCTGGGGGAGGCACTGCCATGGGTGTCTGGGACACCAGTGTCCCAGGGCACAGCTCTGCCCAGGCCACGTGCTCAGGGCTTGGCTGGCTCCAGCCTCACTGGCTGAAGCTGTGAGCAGTGTCCCAGCAAGCTGTGGGACAGGCAGGGACAATCCCTGTGCGTGCTGTACCAGAGCCCCAGGTCAGGGCAGGCACAGGTAGTGGATTTAGGTCTTATTAACTGTTGTGTAAATGGGATTAAGTTGCAAAAAAATATAAAAAAATATCCGCCATGAGGCGATGACAAGATCATGGAAGAAAACGTAAATGAAACCAGAGCAGCTCTGGCTCACCAGCAAGCCCTGCCAAAGCTCTGTGCAATGAGCCGAGCCTGGCGGTGTCACTGCTGGCTGGGCTCAGCCCTGCCCCTGTCCCCTGTGCCACCTTTCCTGGAGGCTCCTGGTGTCAGCAGCAAGGCTCCCCTGAGCCCAGCACCGAGCAGAGCCACAGGGACTGTGTCCCCTTTGATTGTCTGCCTTCCCTGCTGCAAATATCTGGATA
Source organism: Pyrgilauda ruficollis (assembly GCF_017590135.1). Classification (NCBI taxonomy): domain Eukaryota; kingdom Metazoa; phylum Chordata; class Aves; order Passeriformes; family Passeridae; genus Pyrgilauda; species Pyrgilauda ruficollis. The sequence goes on along the minus strand of NW_024528821.1, from coordinate 13,491,900 downwards.
TTGACTCGTTTGGTTTGCTCATGAATGAGAGTTTTTAGGATTTGTCAGCTGGGTGACTGACCCCTGGAGTCACAGTGTGCTCAGGAACACCTCAGCTTCCTCCTCCTCCCTGAGCCTGGCCAGCTCCCAGAGCCCCACAGCTGCTCTGGGGGGAAAGAGTAATAAAAACACTAAAGCTGAGGGAATGCAAGCTTGTAAAGGTGCCACCGGGCTGAAAAAGAGATTTCAAAGAGCCAAGAATCCCCTGAGCTGGGTTCTTGGACTATGACAGATATGCAGCTGCATGAAGAAATTAAAAAGCCCTTCTGTAAAAATCTGCTTCTGATTGAGGAAATAAAGGAACAGCAGCATCATTGCTGAAATACTCCATTGCAAATGGCAAAGCAGTTGGCAAAGATCATTAATGCAGCTAAATATAAAAAATGGGCCAAATCCTTTCTGGTTGAAATATATTTGATGTATTTGCCCCATTTGTGCAAAATTGGTTCTGTCAAGCAATCCATTGTAAACCTAGGTTAAAATATTGGGATGCCATAGCTCAAAATAAAAGCTCTCAACTTTGCAACCTCCATGTTTAGAAGAAGCTTCCTAATCACCAAGATAAAAACGGAAAGGCTCCAGCTACGAACAGACCATTTGGTATAAAAGAGCATGTTTCATTTGATCCAGAAGGATAGTTTTGAAATTGCCAGGGGCATGGAAAATAGATGATTTATAAAAGCCTCTTAATTGCCTCATGGTTCAGGGAACCATTCAGGGAAATCAGTCACTTTTACAGAACTTGCATTAAACAAGCTCTTTCCAAGGTGCCAGGATGAAGGACTCAGTAATTCCAAGCAGACCTGTGGCCTCCAGCACAGAGTTATGGATTGCACTGGAGAGGGGATGTCACCACAAGGACAAGGGCTAGGAAAAGGAGCACGAGGTGCTGGAGACAGACTGAGTGTTGCAAGAAAAAAATCCCTTCTTTACATTCGTAAATTAAACACTTATGGCTGTTAGAGGATTTCAGGAAATGATGGAAGGAATCCAGACTCTCTAGCAATGTCCACTGTCAATATTTATTTTTCTGGTGAGTGGAGACCTCTCTTTCCCATATTTCTTTGCTGATGGCTACTATCCTGGCTTAGATGGCATCTTAGGAAGGACAGCAGCTGTTTGGATGTGCCTGTATCATGTGAGCCAACAAGGCAGCTGCCATGGAGCTGGCTCCACTGAAATCTTTGCTTTCTGTAATCAGTGCTGCTCCCAGAAAGACCCATCCAGCCCAAAGTCAAATGTCACACGCTCCCTCTGCCTCTCAGATGGCTGTGGCAGCCTCTCCACTGCCTATGAGGCAGCCCTTGCACAAATCCATCAGCAGTTTCCTGCAATTCCTGATGAAGTGGTTTCTGTGTGCTGTGTCTGCTGCCTTGGGAGCACACCCTGACTGAAGTCTCCACAACCTGCTGGCTCCTGTCTTCACACTGAGTCACCTTTTGCTCCTGGAGCAATTTCTTCCACAGCCTGCACGTACCCTTTGCCCACACAAGGACTTGCTCTGACTCTGCCTCTGATGCAGCTGGGCTTAGGTTTAGCAGAGACCGTGAGAATAATCGAGTTCTTCTCATGGCACAGTGCCAGGCTGAGTCAAGAACTCGGTGACTCTACCCTGGAGCAGCAGTGCACATAAAACTTTAGCAGGAAAGAGCTACAAAGCAGGCTGAGGAATTAGTGCTGACCAAAGTGCACAGCAGTGCCTGGGAATCGGTCTGCAGGAAAAAAAGGACTCCAGGGGCTGGGGGTGTGCAGGGCAGGCTGGGGAGATGCTGGAAGGGGAATAGGAGAACAGCCAGGAATGCCAAATTTTGCTACTAAATGCACCAGGGCATTACAGAAACAGCTGAAGACACAAAGCTGGCAGAGCAACAACGGCAACAGGCTGTGAATACATCCAGAGGGAGATGTAAAAGAAGGCAAAAATTATCTCCAGAACAGAAAAGCTCTGCCACAGAAGGATTAGGGGGGACAAAGAGCCACTGTACCTATTTGTGCAGGCAGCACTCTGCCATGTGGCTGCTCTTGGCTGCTCCCAGCACCATCAGCACTGGGTGCAGGGGGGTCCTGCCAGGGGACCTGCCTGGCTCTGCCAGGCATGCTAGGGATATGGGGCTTACAGGGAAGATCTGAGCACCCCTGTTCTGGGAAAGGTGTCATTTCCCCTGTTGCTCCTGCTCCCCCCTGCCTGCAGCCTCGGATCTGTGCTGCCCAGAGTCAGGGCAGCTGCTGACCCCATGCAGGGCAGGGGACCCCTCCAGGACCCCTCTCTGCTCTTCAGGCAAGAGCAGGCAGAAAGAACATCTTGTATCCAGCAGACTGAGCCCTGCTGGAGCAGAGAAAATGGAGACATCCAAAGATAAATGGTTCTCACCCACACCATCTCCCCTGCCTGTCCTGCAGGGTGGGCAGGAGCCTCCTGGGCACCAGGCTCTGACTGTGCATTGAGAGTTAGAAAACACTCTCTGTTTTCTCCCTCCCTCCAAATCCACCAGCCTGCTGAGTGGGCAGGTGAATACAACTGTTCTCTACCTGGCCCAGAGGCTGCCTGAGAAAAGACCAAAATCTTCCCACCACATGGCTTTAAGCCTGGCTTCAAGACTGAGTTTATCTGGAAAGGCAAATGTCCTAAACCTTGCTGCAATCCTGAACCCAGTGTGGAGTTCCCAGTGGGCAGAGCAAGCTCCCAGGCTGGCTGCCATCCTGAAAACCTGAGTGCATCCAAGAGCCTGCTGCCTTTCCATGAGAGCAGTTTTGTCACCAGAGTGAGGTGAGCAATGGCAGCCAGGTGTGCAATCCCTTCCTCAGTGCTAAATCCTGGCAGGGGCTGACACACCTCACTGGGACCCTCCTGCTCAGCCTTTTTGCTGGGAGGAATGCCCAGCTGCCAGCCCAGCCTCTTCCAGCACATCCTGCTGGCAGGCCATCACCATCTCCACTGGCCACCTGCCCTCCCTTGCACCAATCTTATCCCAGCAGCATTTGCCCTCAAAAGTAATTACTTTTGTGGTAAAAATAATTAAAATAATTATCCCCAGTGGTAAGAACTTCCAATCTCTTTTTCAGGTTGCTTCAGAATTAGATACACATACAAAAAACTAGGCTGAGAGTTGTTATTAAGGCAGAAATATTTCACATCAGGTGCTATCCCAGAAACTGTGAGGGCAGGGCTAGCAGCAGGGCAGCACCTTGCAGGCTCTGAGAGTAAGGATGGGGGAGGAAAAGCAGGGATCCTGGCAGGCAGGGATCAGCTGCCTCTGATGGCTTTGGCACAGGCAGCAAATGCTCCACTCAGGCCATCCGAAAGTGAGAATAATCTCCTGATTTCTTCTTCTCTGCTTTGTCTTTTAAAACTGATTTGTCCTCCACAAGCCTCCAAGCCCTTGGAATAAGGAAAATAAATTTCCCTTTCCTTCTCCTTTAAACTCCATGCACCAGAGAGTTTATGGAGATGCTGGCAGAGGTGTTCTGGTGCAACCACAGTGCAATGGGACTAACAAGTGAAAAAACAGATATTCTGCTTTTTATTCATGCAGTTGCTATTCCTACAGTTGAACACCCTGACCTGGGAGCTGGCAGTTCCCAATCTCTTCCTCTTTTCTTCCTGCCTTTGTCTCCAGTGGTGCCGTGGGCAGGGCAGGATCTGCCAGGGCTGGAGCAGCCACCACCCCCCAGTCCCTGCAGGGACAGCAGCACAGCCCGGCCGGGACAGGCTGGCTGGGAGAAGTGGCCAGGGAGCCCTGGAGGCACCCTGCAGCCGGAATCTAATCCTGCCTTTGCTGCTGAGGGCAGGATCTGGCAGCTTCCAGAGGGATGGGAGTGCCTGAGCAGGGCAGCTGGCACACTCAGGAGAATGGGCAAGCTCCAGGTCAGCCTCACAGAACGGTCCTTGAACCCTGAGCTGCAACCCTGGGCATATAAACCAGCATTTTCCCTGGAACCAGGGGGTTTTCCTGGAGTCTGGGGGGGCAGCAGGGCTGGGCTGCTCTCCTGTGCCTTCCCTGGGGTGACCAGGGACCACCAATGCAAACAGCAGCCCGAGCCTTTACTGCTCACATCAACAACTTCTGGTGTTGAAAGCTGCTTTGTGAAAAGTTAGATGTGTGGTTTGGCCTGACAGTGAACAAACTGAGGAGAAATTCTTTAAAAAAGAAAAGACAGTCCAAAAATGCTGAGTGGATTTGCCCTTTTCAGAGGCAGATCTTTGACACCTCCCCCAGGAGAGAAGAGTTAGCCCAGAATAACTGCTTGGCCAGACAGCCCTTGCATGATATCAGCTGACAGCTCTTATCAGCAAGCCAGTGCTGGATTAGGACAAGCCTAAAGGCTGTTAGTGATATGAAAAGCTGTTTAAATCTTTCCATAAAAGAAAAAAATATAGGAAGAGACTTAAGGAATGATCACCAGAAGGATTTTAGAATGGCCAGAATGTGGCTTGAAAAGGATGAGACATATTGGTGCAACAATGGTGTAAACACACACGTACATACACAACTGTCTGAAATTCTGCAATTAAACATCACCCTGCACTCTGAGCAGATACAACCAAAGTTATTTCAAGAACACAAACATCAGTGCCACTTAAAAATAAAGAGGTGCTGGAAAACTGTTACAAATTTGTACAGAAATTTTTTTCAAATTTATATAGAAATTATGGTATACATAAATCCATATTCTGCATTACAACTGAACAGCTTTGGAGAGTTTCAAACACACACACACAAAATAAAATCATAATATAAAGTAACTACAACTTACCATCACACTTTGGGATTTTCCTTTAAGCCAGGTAAAGTGTTAGACAAAATACTTACTATCTCTTAAAAAAAAAGGAAGCTGGAAGAGTGAAATGAAAAGAAAGTCCTGTGTATGTTCCTGTTTCTAGAGAGTGAGCTTTGATCCGCTGCATCTGAGAGGGCAGCCTGGGAGTGTTCTGTGTGTAGGATGCACATGAAGAACAGGGCAGGCACAGCGAGCTCACGGACAGGCTCAGCATCCCCTGCCAGCAGCAGAGCTCCCTGCACGTGTGCCTTGTGGTCCCACGGCCGTGTGTGAGGGACTTCCCCTTCACAGGATGCAGTTTGGATGGGGAAACCTGGATTAGTGAGACCTGAAGAGCCCTGCCTGGCTGTGGGACACCGTGGGGACAGTGCCACAGGCAGAGCCCAGCAGGGAGGGAGGGGTTCTGGCTGGGGGCTCTGTGTCCAGCAGATGGGAAAACCTTGGCAATCCTGGCTGGTCTCAGGTGTCGCAGCCCCCATCACCTGTGATGTGGAGACTGCTGCAGCTCTGCACAGCCTGGACTAACACCAGCATCTCAGCTGGGCACGGGCAGTGTGCCACTGCTGGACTTCTTCATTTATGGGGAACCCCACCCTCCCCAAAAGAAAAAAAAACAAACACAAGTGTCAGAAAGGTGAAACACTTTTTATCCAACGAGAAATTTTGTTCTTGGCTTCCACTGGGTCCTTTCAAATTGGGTGGGGCTCCTTCATCAAAGAGAAATCTTGCTCCATTGTTATTTCCTGTGAGATAGGCTGTGACCAAGGTCCTGCCCAGATGACTGCAGCTTTCAGACAGCAGCTCACAGCTCTCCAGCCATAAATCATTGTGCTGAAGGATGTGCTCACAGGACTGCTCCCCAGGGCACAGCTGGCTGGTCTTCCCAGCACTGACTGGCCAGTGAAATCAGGCACAGGTTTGATCTCCCCAGGTTTGTGGATGCTCTTACATAGGTTTGTTCTGCAGCAGGAAATATGATTAGGAAATATGATTAAGGGAAAAGGGTAGAGCAGCCTCTCCTGAAATGCCTGCACAGCCCAGGAGCACACCCGCATCAGGGAGCAGTGAAAAGGGAAGCAGAGGGGGTGGGTGAGCTGCTGTGCCTCTGGAAGGCATTGCTGGCAGGATGCTTTCATCCAGCAGCTGCTGCAGGGGGAGAGGGGGGACACCCTGACCCTCTTGAGGGGGTGGTCAGGCTAATCCCCCTCAGCTGGGCTTGGACAGGCACGCTGTCCCTGCACTTGGCAGTGGGAGAGACCAGCTCTGGCCAAAGCTGTCCCTGGCATGTTGGGGTCTTTTTTTTTTTTTTTTCCAGATAATTTACCAACAATTTATAGCACTGATAAAGGCTTGGGTCAGTGTGACCAGATCTGATGTTAACACTGTTCAGACCTCTACAAAAGCACAGCAAATTTCCAAAGCCAGAGCCCTGAGAGGGCCATTCCCATGTAAGTGTCCTGAGGATCCTTTTCAATAGAGGCTGTGTTGGGTTTTCCTTTCAGAGGGGTTCACCAAGCAGCATTTGCACTAACCACTGCACTTTAGCCTGGATTAAAGAAATCTAAGGATTCACATCTCTGCTGTGAACCAACACTTACTAAACAAACCCATGCTGAGATGGTTTCATTGCAGATCTGCTGCTGGTAAGAAAGAATGAGTGCTCCATTTCACCTTGAAGGCAGGGCTCAAACAGTTTAAAAACTGCTTTTGCAAACAAAAATATTGGCTAACACTTAATATCTGACATGCATATTCTTGAGAAATTAGAGGTCCCACGGGTACAGGATTAAGCCCAAAGATCATCCTGTTATTTCCTAGTTGTTCCCTCTTCTGACTTTCCCTGGTGTTATGCTCTGTTCTTTGGGCTTGCCCTGCATTAGAGATGACTTCATGGATTTGAGTAATACTACTCAAAAAGATTGACAACAGCAAAAACAAATATTTCAACAAGTTTTAAGAAATATACCAATAAATCCTTCATCAGTGTATTAATCAACTGCCACTTACAAGATGGATTTTAGCTGATGGAAGATTTGTCTTAACAGAGAAAATAAAAATATTTATTTTAAAGAAAGGATCTCAGTAGTTTGCCTGCTTTGTGAAAGACATTCCTTTACCCTGTGGGTGCAGCAATCTGCACTCTTCTAATTGTGCTCTCCTTAATTCCCCACAAGGTGACTGAGCAGTGACTTTTTAATCCCACTATTAGCCTTGAAACTTGAAGAGTTGCCTTCTTCTGAAGCATCTGCTAGTCCTACACCACCTGTCTCTGCAGAAAGCCCCCGGGAAGATGCCATGGGGACAGAGGCACCCTGTGATGCTTTCTTGGTGAAGTCCTGCAGCACACTAAGCCCCTGGAGGCCTGAACTCCCTTGCTCCCTGCATTGGCTCAGCCCAAAACAAATTTTATGGCTCATTACACACCAAAATATATTTAAACAAACCCGTATAATGTCAGGAAAAGGATAAACAGGGAAAGTCTCCACAGACACTGAGCCATTGAAGTGGGTCTGCTCCAGCGGTTCTGCTCCAGGGGATGCTCCAGGGCATCACCTTTAATTCCACAGGCTGGGATTTCAAGGAGCAAAAGAGAGCTGGACCTGCTATCTCTGCTGGGGCAAGAGCTGGCAGCTCAGCCTGGTGCCCACCCTGCCCTGCCCTGGGCACAGGGGTGAGCTCCTGGGCTGAGGAGAGGGGAGGGCACTGCCCACAACAAAAGGGACCCTGCTGCAGTTAAGCTAAGGAGCCACAGCCTTGGCTCATCTTCCAGCCCTCAGCATCTGTCCCCTGTTGGTTTCCTATTTCCCAGTTTGGGAGTATCAAGCATTAAACCAAATATTCCTGTATTTGTAGGTTTTATCTCTGTGAATATCTGGCACAGAAAACATTCATCAGAAGTCAGAAATTTGTCCCCTGTGAGAAGGATTGGTCAACAGAACACAAGTTAACCACTGTCTTCTTCCTGCTGGGCGGGAGACAAGTAAATTCCCAGCCTTAATCACTTCTGACAGCCTAATTTTAAATGCCTTATTTTGACTTCCAGTTTGTCTCCTACACTGTCTAAAAAAATTCTGGTCTGCAGCAGCACTTTCGTGGCACCACAGTGCATGAACTGCCCACTCAAAACTGAGCCCAACTAAAGCGTGTAATGTGGGGCAGGGTAAAAACACCTTTGGATTCCTCCTTTGGTCCACCAGAATCTCAGCATGCCTGACAAATGAACCAGCAATTGAGATACATTTCATGTCAATCCAGCTGTTCATTTGGAACATACCAGAGCGCACGATGCTCTTGCTTGTGAAGAAACATCCCACCCTCTGTTCTGCCAGCTGACAGGAGTACCTGAGTGCTCCCCAACCATTTTCCTAAAAATACTGTGGGATTTGTCACAAACCAGCATCTGCAGCTGCTTAGAGCCTGCTGGCCAACAAGGACAGCCTGAGGCACCATCCTTGTGCCTGCAAGCAGGGCAGGACACTGCAGCTCAGAGCCTGGTGGGACTGCAGGAGATTCTCCATTCCACGCTCCCGGCAGAGCGGCTCAAACACCAGCAGTGGGCAGCTGGGTTAAAATCTGAGCAGAACGTGTTTTAGCCCTGTAGGGCAGGCAGGTGGGAGCTCACCTGACTTGGTGGGGGTGGAGGGAAGCCAAGGCTCAGAGACACTGCTGGAAGCTAACAGGGAGCTGAAACTCCTTTGGGCAGCCCTGAGCACCACCCAGGTGTGTGTTTTTACTGCCACATCCTTGGCTTGGATTTTTCCTGTTTACAGGCTTGGAAGGGTAACAGCTTCAGGGGCATCAAGTGTTTATTCGTATAAACAGGCTGCAAAAGTGGCAAACAGCAGAGTGCTCTAGCTCTGGAGATCAGAGTGCAGGAGCAGTTCTCTGGCCAAAGTAAAGGGGCTTCCTTGTCTGCAGGCACAGCACAACCTGCACTCACAAGGAAACACGGGATTAATTCAAGTTGCAAGGTTGTCAAGCAGATGCAATCTGTCAGAAAGTGAAAAATACCTCATGTTTTTACCATTGTTGAGTAAACTGTCAATTTAGACATAAATTTGTTTTGTTTTTTTTTTTAAAGACAATAATAAATTTAGTTTTTAAAATTTGTATTTACAGAAACTAAATTTACCCTTCTGTGCATAAGGCTTTCTTGGTTTCTGTGAAAGTCCAAGTGAGAAAAGACAGATGGTGGTGAGGTTTCTTTCCCCATCTGTACCTGCGGGAACAGAAGTGGTAAGATCTGCTCTATTTTATAGATGTCTTCAAAGCATATTATAGCAATTCTGAGTTTGCTTTTAGTCAAAACAGAACTCCTTGCAATTTGTTGATATCTGAAAGGGCAAATGATTTCGCCGAGAAAAAAAAAAGGAGTGTACCCCAGTCTGGAGTCTGGGGACACATAAGTCCTGAAAGAATCAAGTATTTTTCCTAAATAAAATGTTTGTCATTTCAATTTATGCATCAAACACAACTCCTGAATTTGCAATGAAAGCGCTTTGAATAAAATGTTAATGCAAGTTATCAAAAAGAGCACACATCAGAAGCAGTCCGTGTGATAAAGCCGTTTCTGAGCCAGTAACAAAAGTACAAGTTGGGAATGGGAGTTTCAAAGTTCCCAAATACACAAATAAGGCTCAGTGATGCCATATACAGGCAATACACAAAAACTGATAACCAGAGCAGCATGGCATTGCTCAGAGAAGGACAACAGCACTGAGTGATAAACTCATTCACTGGGGGGGTCTATCTGCTACCTCTCTTTTGTAATCCTGTTACAGATACACAAGGAAGAAAACTTTGGGAATTCCCCTATGATTTCACCAGAAAAAAAAAAAAAATATAGCCTTCATTTAAACTAATATTCCTGGGAAATAGAAGTTTATGTTGCTTGAGCCAAAAATTACAAGATGATCACTGTCCTCACTGGAGAAAGAACAGAATGCACTTACTATTTCAGTACACAGTGAAAAGTGCAAGCTAGACACATCACCCAAAGGTTTATGGAGGAGAAGAGCTTTCACATAAACATTATTTGGAACTGAATTCAGTACTACTTATCTATTTCTAAATTATACCCCTGAGAGTTTTCAGAGATAATCCTGCTTTCTTTTGATTCTGTTTCTTAGGGCCTGGAGAATACAGGGAGTGTGGGATGATTTGTCTTACTAAGTATTCTTCAGAAGTTCATGCACTTGGGAACTTCTGCTAGGAAATACCGTGTTGGCTGTCGCTTTGCCTTCTCTTTCTGAGAGCTGGAGATTTTGGAGATCAAAAGGGAGAGGATGAAATGAACAACACAGAATCAGCTCAAGAATTTATACCTGTCTGTCTGGAATGTCATATTCTTATTAACACAAATTAACATTTACACTGAAGATATCACTACTTCTCACTCAAACTGCAAAAGGATTTAAGCCTCCACTAACTGTGGATAAGAAAAATATCTGGAATTGCATTAGGAGAGAAAGTAACACACATCATTGGGCAACTGAAGAGTAGGAAGTTTAGCTCTGACAGTTTCATGGAAGATAAAAGTGGTAGTGTATCATTGTCTTGGTTTCAACTTTCATCTTAGAATGGTACAACCATTAAGGCTGGAAAAGACTCCTGAGACCCTTGAGTTCAAGCACTAGCCCACACCACTGAGCTCACCATTAAACCCTTTTCCCAGTGCCACATCCACACAGCTCTTGCCCACTCCAGGTACGGTGATTCCACTGGGCATCATGTTCCAATGCCTGACCACGCTTTCAGAGAAATTTTTCCCAATATTCAATCTAACCCTCCCAACACCACTTGAGGCTGTTTCCTTTCATCCTGTTACTTGTTACCTGGGGGAAGAGTCCAACCCCCCGCTGGCTCCACCCTCCCTTAAGGAGCTACAGAGAGTGATAATGTCCCCCTTGAGCCTCCTTTCCTCCAGGCTGAGCCCCTCCAGCTCCCTCAGCTGCTCCTCATCAGACCTGAACTTGGTGGGGTTCAGCTCGGAACAGAGGCTTTTGAACGTGGCATCACTGCCCTTGAACATCCCCAAAGCCTTTTCATAACAAGTTTCCTTCAGAGCTGAAAACTAAACAACAGACTCAGAATATTTCAACTATAAACCCATCACTGGTAACTCCAAAAAAAGTTCCAGCTGCTGAGATGCTTTTCTAAAGGAATGGTGTTCACATTTCTTGGAATGCTGTTCCTCAGTTTCCACTTTACAGTCCCCAACGTGCCTAATCAGAAAACAAAGAGCAGCTGGGTGTGTGCAGGTGCAGAATGAGGTCTCACAGGGAAAAACATTTCTCAAAACAGAGTATTTATTTTCAATATTCAGGTCTAATAATAAAATGGATTACATCTTTAAATAACCTAAAAGAAATTAAAATAAAATAAATTTGGTCCTATAAAACACTCTGTTAACCTACATTAGAATAACCCAACTTAACTACAGCTCCAAAACCTGGCAGTTCAGTTTCCCTAAGGCTGGATCAAGCAATTGATGACTGCAAACCACACAGATTATCTGTGCTAGTGCCAGAGCCAGCCCAGGGAACAGAAGGGAAGCAGATCACCTCTGTCAGGAGGAATTTCTGTGCTGCTTTAAGGTTATCATTAGCAGGACTCAAAAATCTGTGTTGTTCTAAATATAAAGGTGAGAAGACATTGGGTGGTTCTCAGAGGAAAGTGTGTAGATGTATAAAGATTGCTACAAGTGAGGGCATCTTGATCCTTGTATATTCTCACCACTGTTGGTCAAAACCAAAATCCCAACATACTTCATAAGTGGATGTGTCCTACTTCCCTGAACCAGAAGTTAGCTTTCCTTTTGTCAGAGGATGTATTTCCTAACATAATGAGGCAGGTCACTTATCTATCAAAATGAAAACACAGACATTTGAGAGAACATACAACAAATTCTCATTATTTACTACAAATATATAAACTGAAATGAAATCAAATTGAGTAACTTGACTACATGAAAATTATGAAACAGTTTGTATTTTATACACAGCGTATGTACACTGGTTTTGGAAATGTGGGGTTTATCCATGCAAATTTAATACAAAACACTATTTACAAAAACAAAATAACAGTAAGAACATTTTTCGAAAGAAACATGTATGTTGGAAGCTCCAGCAATAATGGAAATCCTGAAAAAAGGCTTAATACAGTATAGTACAAGTAGACAATCTTCAAAAGTATGAAAGATGCACTTTACAAGAACATGAAATGCAAAATCAATTGAAATGCACTATCAAAAACTTTGCAAGTATATACACAATATGAGCATCTAGTTTTAATGATAACTCTCCTGCTGTGCCCTCAGAACTACTTTTGCCACATCCTGCACACATTTACATGTTGACCATTTGGTTACATTGCATCTTCTGAGTTTTATAACCACAAGTTACAAAATAAAATAACCAAATACCAACCAAATGATAATTGTAAAGCAATCACATTTTCATTGTTCTAGACATTCCACAATAGTAAAAAGTATTCACATTACTCCCAAGGTATTCCACCAACCCACCCTTTTTCCTACACCTGCGTGTGCTCCTCCTGGGAATGTCAGCCTTGCCTTGCTGCTGGTGCCACAGCCAAGAGCAGCCACAGCCAGGAATTTGCTCCAGGTACCACATCCCTTCAGCAAACACAACTGCATCAGCAGCTCCATGTGAAGAGCACAGTCCTGCACAGCTTCAGAATACAAATTAATACTGAATAGCTACTGCCAAGTTCCCACTGGTTTTGGAAATGTGGGGTTTATCCATGCAAATTTAATACAAAACACTATTTACAAAAACAAAATAACAGTAAGAACATTTTTCGAAAGAAACATGTATGTTGGAAGCTCCAGCAATAATGGAAATCCTGAAAAAAGGCTTAATACAGTATAGTACAAGTAGACAATCTTCAAAAGTATGAAAGATGCACTTTACAAGAACATGAAATGCAAAATCAATTGAAATGCACTATCAAAAACTTTGCAAGTATATACACAATATGAGCATCTAGTTTTAATGATAACTCTCCTGCTGTGCCCTCAGAACTACTTTTGCCACATCCTGCACACATTTACATGTTGACCATTTGGTTACATTGCATCTTCTGAGTTTTATAACCACAAGTTACAAAATAAAATAACCAAATACCAACCAAATGATAATTGTAAAGCAATCACATTTTCATTGTTCTAGACATTCCACAATAGTAAAAAGTATTCACATTACTCCCAAGGTATTCCACCAACCCACCCTTTTTCCTACACCTGCGTGTGCTCCTCCTGGGAATGTCAGCCTTGCCTTGCTGCTGGTGCCACAGCCAAGAGCAGCCACAGCCAGGAATTTGCTCCAGGTACCACATCCCTTCAGCAAACACAACTGCATCAGCAGCTCCATGTGAAGAGCACAGTCCTGCACAGCTTCAGAATACAATACTGAACAGCTACTGCCAAGTTCTCGTGCCGGGTATGGCACAACCAAACCCTACACTAATATTATAGTCATTTTGGAAATATTTCACTGGTTCACTCATTTTAAAATGAAACAAAGCAAAAAGGTATCCTTGTGCCATTTCCAAATATTCTCTGTTTTACAATCTGCCTTCGTAAAACTATGATGGAAAAAGTTATGTTTGCCTTATTTCACTTAACTTTCAATGAAGTGAGGAAACCCTCCTTAGTGCTAAGAATTTACTTTAAATGACTGACTTTATGCAGTAACTGAGCTGCAAACAACTCTGGAGGGAAATTCTGGTCTCACTGAAGCCTTGCAATCACAGACTTATTTAGGTTGGAAGAGACTTTAAATGGATCAAGTTCAACTGCAAATTTAACACTGCCAAAACCTAGATTTTTCCAAAACAATTTAATTGCTGTCAGTCTGAGCTGTTCTTCTCCTTTAGAATTTCCTAAGATACTAGAGTAGCCATGGAAAAATATTTTGGTTTTTGCTTGTTTTAAGATCAGGATTCTAAAATGTAAAAAACACTCTGAAAATTCTTTTTTGAAAATATTATATATAGTATATATAATTTGAACTAAAAATGATAGATTAGATGTCATTTTATGATAACTGGTGTGCCTTCCCTAAAACTGACCAAGCAGCTTGCAGAAATTTTGCTGTCCTTTGTCTCTCATGCTGAAAAAATAATGGTCAAACCCAATGAGGGAACAAACATTTCATATAACCACAATTTTAAGATAGCATGTTAGCAAAATTCTATTATGTGAAATACTTAAAGACAAATAAAGCAAAGGGCATTTTATTATGTAACACACACACAGGAGCCAGAACTGCTTCTGTGCAGTGGCAAGTTTAAACTAAAATTCAACTAATCATATATATGCTCTATTTAAGCAGTAAAAATCAGCAGAATTTTTCTTCACAGGAAAAGAGAAATTTATCTTCATATTTTCCAAAACAAACCTGTACCATTACATATCATTAAGAAGAGAATTCACCTGTCCCTTTGTCTGCAAATGAATGACACGTGACCCAGTGTGTGGCATATGGAACAAACCCAGCAATACTGTTTGCATTCCCTCCTGGAAGTGCACGAGGGCCACACTGACCAGTTCAGAGCCACAGTGATATTTGCTGTCAGAAAAGGTCTGCAATTCCCACAGCAAAAGCATCCTCTGCCTCACTACATCACCCATTGCTGGGGAAAGTTAAGTATTTCTGAATATCTATTAGTGATTACTGTCAAATCATCACTTGGTGGTTTTGCTCAGGTTGCAGCAGCTCTTTAAGAGCAAGGAGGTGTTTTTGTCAGCAGCTGTCCTGCACAGCCTCACTGGCCCAAAGGCAGGGGAGCACAAGTGGCACGTGCCAGGTGCCCTGCCCAGGGCTGGCACGGGCAGCGCTCCCTGCGCCATCAGCCACGCTTGCTGCAGCACTGGCACACAGCTGTCCACACCAAATGGGCTCTGGGAACACAAGGCTGGCAAACCCCTTGTTCTAAGCTCTGCTGAAAGCTCCACACACTCCAGCGTCCTCATCCCTCAGCTACAAAACACATCCCTCTTTACTGAGCCTGAAGGCTTTTCCTGAGGTGAAATCAATTCAGAGCACTCTCTGCTTGGACAACTCTACTTTGCCTTTCCCACTGCTGCTCTTAATGACATTTTCTTAATTCCAAATTGTGTGTGTTGGGGTGTGTTTATTTACTTTTGCTTTTTAAGTAGAGATTCTCTAACAGAAACACAGACATTAGCTTGATTTGGTGAGGGAAAAGTGACATTTGATTTACCACATCTCCTATCTGCAGAAGGGCTAGAAACTCCCACAGGTTGTTTTCAGTTGAAATGAGTGGAATAAGCCTTTCACATAAACACTTAAGGAATCAGCAAAGGGAAGAAGTGCCAGACCTTTGTCCTTTTCTTCAGTACCAACATGACATGAAAGTTCCATTTTAGTGAAAATAAATGTATTCATTTTTGTTTGGATTTGGCTACAGATTTACGTCAGAATCTGATGAAACTGCCAGTAAATGATACGGTATTTGAAATGAAGTTTTTAGTGCAGTAAAAACCTAATGGTTGTCCTCACCTACAATTTTATTGAGGTAACAACACCTTCCCACCTCACTTTAATGTAATTTTTCCTACCATCTAAATACTGTTTGGCTTATCAGAAGTTTTTTATTAAACGAATCCACACAACATTTTACAACTTCATGTGACTTACCGGAGATCACTTTTTTAGTCAAGAATCTGACACTAAAGTTTGCTAGTGTCAAACAAGTTTAATCCACGTTTGCTATGGTCCCCAGCTCAGGTGTTCCACAAATCAAAAAGGTGAGAATCTACTGAAATCAAGGGTAAAATCTGCCTTGACTTCAGTAAAGTCTAGGATTTAAAAAAAAAAAAAAATATTAATTTCAGTTGTTTATTGTTTCAAATCCATTCCTCCCTATTTTATGTTCACAGTTCTTGGTTAGATTTTGGAATCTGACTCCAGATCATGGGTCTGGATGGCTTCTGCATCCCCAGCAGTGCCCCACTGAGCACAGTGGATTAGCAGTGCTGGAGAACAGATGAAAAGTATTTCTGAGATACTCTCTGGGAAGACACCACACTTCACAACAATTATTTTACTGTCACTGCTTTAAGACCTCACCATATCTGGGACATTATTGCTCAAGTGAAAGATCAGTCACATGTGACACACTGCATGCAGTGACATAAAACACAGAAAAAATAGACAGGGCCAGAAGCCCTGTCACTATGCTGATCCACTCTGTAATTTACAGTTCATGCCACATTATTGCAAAGTTTATTGGGAAAACTTAATGCACCTTCCTAAAGCTTTTAATGATGACTTTTCTTCAAAAGAGTGCAACAGGAACTGAGCAGGCCTCTGTTTTTACCTACCCTATCAGCTGTATCAAGTATTAAACAATGGCATCATATCCTAAACAAAACTGAAAATGGGTATCTCAAACACTGGAAATGTTTGGAGCAGGGATTCTGGACTCACAATGGTTTACCAGTGCCACTGGAACCATTTCTTAAACAAATTCAAGAGGAAGAAGGGAAGTGGCCCAGAGTAACCAACAACCTGAATGCACTAGATCTGAGAATGAACAAAAATAAGATACTGGGAATCAAAAGGAAAGGGGAAAGGAGTAGAGTATATGCAAATTCTTGTACAGAAAAGACACAACTATCTCCACAGGCTACCTGGAAATAAACTTCAAATTCAAATTTTTTTAGCATCATTTTTGAAATTGCTGTTAAAGAAATCACAATGGGTACAAGCCAATGTTAGCAAGGCTTTAGATTATTATTATTAGTAGTAAAAGCAGTTAGAGATGAGAAAAAGTTTCATCCACAGAGGATCTTTTCTCAGACTGCTCCTAAGGGAACTTGAAGGCTTTAATCTTTGCATGCTAAAAGAGAAGCCTTGGAAGAATCATAATTATCCTCCTCCATAAGCAAGAAGGCAGCCATAATGATTTCCAAGGAATGGCAAAGCAAGACTGTTGGTGGCAAGTCTGTGGGGAAGAACTGCAGAGTACTAAAAAAAAACAAAAAACCAAGATGTTTTAGTAGATTTCAGTTTAAAATGAGTACATAAGTTTCATATCCAGTTTTCAACTTACAGGTTTGAAAAACCCCTAAGTAGTCAGCAGCTGCCATGCTACATCAAGGGAATTCTTAATGTTTACACTGTGATTTAACTTAATAAAACTAGTTCAAGAAGGAAAAACGTTACCTTAAGCACAGAAAATGTTTTAAAATATGACAAGGAAATAGTGGAGATCAGTTTTCAGATAACAAAGTGATAATTTATAGTTAGCACTTCCATGGCTAACACTGAACTAGAACTTTGCTCTGGTAGTATCAACAACAGGGAAATCAAAGACTGGGTTTTTTAAATGTAGCAGGCAAACATTTTGCTTAGTGAAGGATAACTTTTTCTTTAGTTTTTGCATGACTTTTCAGATAGTGCCATTAATGAAAATAGAGACTGAAGTTGTTAAAATTACCATTAGAAGAGATACAAGAACCAATTAAGAGATAGATTTGAAATACAATATTTCAAATGTCAAAGCAATCCAGTTTCCTTAAACACATATTTATCTAACCTAAGATTTATATCTATGACTTTTCAAAGTAATTTTTACACCAGCCTCTCCATAAGCTGTGTTTTAAGACAACACTATATGACCAAGAGTGGATTTTAGCTAGTACATGTACACAAACTTGTTTCAATGGATTTAAAAATAAGTGGTATTTTTAAACTTATCATCAGAAAAAGGTTATTTTTCCTGTCAGCTATTGCCTATAAGACTACAGTACAATAGACAATACTCCTCCCCCATTCTTTTATGAATTATCTTACACAGGGTCTTGGTCAATTGGAAAGAACAGAATCAAATCTTGTCACATGCCTGGCAAACATATCCCTCAACTGAAAATAACTTAGCCTGAAATAAAAAATCTGTGGCAGTCAAAAAAAAATTTTTTAATTGACCTACCTATTCATGAAGAACAAACTAATATAAACAGACGTACTACCAAAATTATGAAATTATTTGCAAGTTGTCTGGAGAAGAACTCAACTGTGTATGGTTCAACACACCAAGAATTTGTTCAGAAGCAAACAAATACATGAACTCAGAAGTTTCAAAAGAACACCACAATGGAAATGTTTCATTTTCACATTTATCCATTGATCCAATGTCTCAGCACAGTGACATTTGTAGAAACTGACCTGTGTGCTAATGCCACACTCATGTAAATTACACAATAAACCCTGCAAACACTAAAAAGATAAACACTGATACTTCCCAGTTAAATTATGGATATACCTGTTGTAAAAATGTCATGTGAGATCAGGAGCAATATTACACAAAATCCTGAACATCACAGCGTAAACCTGAGATTTTGGCAGTTTTATCAAAATGTCCTAAATTACTCTGTATGAATCACTAGTCCTCATGTCTTATTCATCATGTGTATTTGTTTGTCCCAAAGAAAGAAAAGTAGACAACTTTGTTTTGTCCAACAATACAATAAACCAAAAGTAATTAGGTATTATCAAATTAAATAGCATAAATAAAAAGTATTTACAGTATTTTCTAATTATTAGACAACAATTAAATTGTGCAACAAACTTAAAACACCCAACATCAAAAATGTGAAGTATTACTTAAATCTTCACATACTGATTTTACAAAAGAACTATTAAAATATTAAAAAATTTCCATTTCATCTATTTTAAACAAAGGAACTTAAAAAATGTTTAAGACTATTAAGAGTTATCAATTACACAGGCACTTCACAGGTAAACAATCTACAGTACAACTGAAAAAAAATATTTGGCACCAACCTAGAAGACTGGAAAAACTCAATAAACTGTGTCCTTTTCTCACTGTATCCTGTTCTGTGTAATCACCAGACACTCAGACTCAATACTGGCAATGTTAGAAGTGCGTAAGTTACAATCAGGAGTGCAAAAAACAAAGAACGCAAATATTAAGCTTTCAGAGAGTGAAAGGGGATTACAAGTGATCAGTTGCTCACATTTTATCATCATACCATCGCTACATTTTTGACTCATCTTTAAATCAAATGATTGACTCAAAAAATTAAAGTGACGGGGGGGTGTGCTTTGTACTTTCAAAAGTAACTCAAACAACATTTTCAATGGAAAAAAAGAAATCCAGCATTTAACTCTAACACTGAGATGTTAAATGGCAGCTTTTAACTTAACTGGAAAGAGAACCTGATGCTACCACATTCTCTTAGTACATCTGATTACAAAAGAAAATAAAAGAATAGTTATGTTCTTTTAACTGTGAACTGACTCCAAGGTTTCCACACACAGCTCCAAAGTAAGGCTCTCTACAGCATCTGGACAGGTTTTAGTTTTGATGGCTTGGGTGTTCCTGTGTAGGAGGCTGAAGTGCCTCAGAGCAATCCATAACAGAGCAATGGGAAGCCTTCTAGCTGCCAAGAAGTCGTGTCACATGGAAGAAAGCTGAGATACTTTCAATGCAGGCAACTCAAGCAGGGCTTGAACTGTGAGGCCAACCTTCACCAGACCCCTTTCCTCCAGAATGTGATGAGGCAAGCAAAGTCTCTCCTGCAAAAGAACACAGGACATTTAACCAGTTCCACGCCTTTGTCCCCAGGGCAGGTAACAAACACATTCTCTGAAGCCACACATGTCAGGAAGACACTTGCAGAGAAAATACCTTTGGCCTTAAATATCTCTGTGGTTCTCTACAGCAAGAGAATGGGCAGAAACTTGTTATAGTTAGGATCTGTTTGAAGTGTTAAACTACGACAATGTCAGAAGATACATAAAAGACTGTTAAATTCTTAAAGGACTTTCTTTTCCTAAGCAGTCAGAAAAACAAGCTGGTGAGTGCTGTTGGCTCAGTGCCCTTCTTCCCCCTTCCCCTGTTTTGCAAACTTATTACCCAATCTTTGCCTTGGCATAACTTAGAAGAGCTGACAGACTCAATAATGAACCATTCTCCAAGAAAGTCATAATTCAGTCTCAAAATTCAGCACAAGCTGGACAGTCCTCCCAACTGCCAGCTGGTGTTACAAATAATTCACAAGGTAAATCTCAGCACCTCTAGCTTCTGAATGGCCTGTGGCTCCACATGAGACAGAAGCCATGGCAGAACAGTAAACCAGCTTCTAAATCTATCAACTAATTTACTTCTTGCACTAAAGAACATCAAGGCAATTTTTTGTCTCATAATATGCGGGAAATTATTTATTTTTTAGGTTTTTTCCCCCTCATGAAAGGGGGTAAGAGGATACACTTGGGCAACAGAAGCACAAGTAATGGGCTGCAACTACAGCCATGCTAAAAAAACCAGTCAATCATTCAGGCTACAGATTTCTGTAAGTGTAGAATATTTCCTAGGCAGCCTGAATTCATGCTAAAATGAGTTGCTAAACTCAAGACTTACAAGGAATAAAACATTACTCTCTCAAGTCCATTCCTTTGTTTAGATGACAATATATTTTACAAGGAGGTCAGTGTTATTTTTATTATTAAGAACTGACTAGAAACCCATAAAGTAGCTTCTTCAAGTTCACCCCATAAGCCTGGAATGGAATTTCAGTTCAGATCTTCAAGTCCTCTGGTCAGTGTCATAATCACTATCGCTCCCTAAATAAAGCTCCCCTAACCCCCCAAACTCAGTATTTGCTGACGTCTTCTGTGGTTATCAATGAATCAATAAAGCAATTAGTGTACCTGTGGAACGCCCAATTTTTTACAAGCATCAAGAAAGTTTTCAACATTTCTTCGGCACTTTGCCATGCTGAGTTTAGGCTGTGAAGACAGGATATTAAATCTTCATCAGACATTCATGCAGTGCATATTTCTGATGTCAATTCACTTACAGTTACTAAAACACAAGACACATTCTACAAAGACTCAGTATGAGGAAAACAGCTCTTAAACTAAACTTCTGAGCATCGCTTAATGCTTCTTCCAAGAAAAACCTACATGAGTAATGTAGCAAATCAATGTGGTAAACATGAGTCACAATGTTTAATATTGAAATTCAAAAGCTTCTTTTCATGTAAGACATACCAAAAATGAGATAAATGATTTGTGCCTTACCACTGCTGGCGATGGGACGTGAATGCTGGCAACAGAACGTGGCCTTATGTGATTGGCTAAATGGCAAAGAACCACCCCATCCATCAATGCTGCTCCAATGTCATCTGGCAAAATTACCTTCAACCTGGATTCAAGATTCTAGGAAAAGGGCCATAAGTAAGTCACTCTCAACATTAGCTAGTTTTTTATTTTGAAAGCAGGGTATTTTAAAGCATGTAGATGTTTAAAAGGAACATTTTAATACTGAAGTGAAATAAACAGAGTAAATTTATGCTTTACTCAGTATAAACATCCTTTTCTCCTTACAGGCCTTGTGTTCCTTTTGTTTGTATTGTTGGGTTTTTCTTGTGTTTTATGTTATTCTTGTGTTTTTTAAAATGACACAACAACATACATTGAGAAAGATATTCTGCCAACAATGACTAGAATACACAGCTGTCAAGCCCATACAACAAACTCACTGCTGGTAACAGGAAAGCACAGACCTTAAGGACAGAATAGTTATGCTGAACATGTAATCAGTGCTTAGTGGGCAGAATCTGTGAGTTGAAACCATACAGGATTTTATGAGAAGGAAAATAAAAAGAAGGGAACAAAACTGTGGGAAAAGCTGTTTTGCAAAACAGAGAAGGCAAACAATGGTTTTTCCCACCCCAACAAGACTTCACTGATCAGGAAGTGAACCAGACAAACAAACATCCTTCACAGAAGTCACACCACAAATCAGCACTGCCCTGAAAAGCAAAGTAACTATGATTTAGTTTACTCTAACTGCTAAATGCTTTGAAAATAGAACTACACAAAAAAAAAAAAAATTACTAGAAATCTGAAATGTAGATCCCATTCAGGATTATGAAATTTCTAGCAACTTTCTACACTCAAAAAGCATTTGGCCATTTAGAAAACAATAATAATTTTTCCTCAGATCTCAGGTCAAACAATAACAAACACAAGCAGATTTATTGTGGCCCTAGAAAATTTAAAACCTCAGGAAAAAAATTCTTGTCACTTTGTTTTTTAGAAAGAAAACAACCCCAACTAATTCCCAGTTGGTATTTTGGTTGGATCCAAACAAGTACCAGTGCAGCCTGTTACATGAAATTCCTTAGGAAGAAATACCACTACAGGGATGCCCTTGTACAACAGCAACAACTTGGAGGCCTTTAAAATGAAGATTTAAATTGTGGAACAGAGCAAACCAAATGCACTGTACTCATATGGTGAATGGTGGTACCTACACTGCGAAGCTGTCTGATTTGTTCCCTCTCTTCCCTTAAATGTTCCATTTTCCTCCTCATAGTAAACCCAGGATCCACTGCACCATAGTCCTGGCGTGAGGCACGGCTGAAAGCTGTCAAACATGAGGGAAGTCAGTCAGAATTCAGATGGAAAACATTCAAAAACTAAAGACATATAACTGAGGATAAAAAGAGGAAAAAAACTGCAGAACTTTTAAGAACAAATATATTTAAGCATCCTGCTAGAAAAGATGCTGCCTATGAAACATTTTGCAAATAAAATGCAGAGATCATCAGACTTAAGTGTAAGTGGATAATTAGAAAATACGGAGACTGAACTGACTGCAATATTGAAGTATCAGTATGGGACATACTGCACTTCTTCAAGAATCTCAATCTAGCTTTGTAAGTATTCGCATGTTTTACTTTTAATCAAGTATAAAGCCTTTAAGCCATCAAACCTCAAGAACAATTGTGTACTGTTTCCCCGTTCTGTGACAGTGACTAAGTATGCACAAAATAAAGAAAGGGGGAAAAAAACTTAAAAAAAAAAAACAACCCCCCAAAAAAATCTCAAACAAATCACTCTGCAACTTGAGGAGCTTCCAATTATCTGTTTGCCAAAGCAGCTGTCTGTGCCTTTCCCAGTACTCTGCAGCGATAAGTAAATTGAGTGAACTGCTGTACTGTGACATCTGCTATGCTCACTGCCTCTTGCAGCCTGGGAAATAAATACACTGTGTTAGAGAACAGCAGCTTACCTGACCTTGGTTTGAGACCAAATGGACCATGAGTGTTACTATCTGTCCTTTCATAATCCTGTTAAAAGAGATTAAGTCAGTTTTCTTCCACTCATTAAAAGAAATAACTTTTGTTCCCATCAAGATATTGTTTAAATTATTCTTGCCTAAAGAGAGTCCTTCTGCTTAAATGTAAAAGTCTTTTGAGGAGGACAATATAAAATAAATTGAATGAATGTAACCTTACTACATATAGATAAAACTGTCAAAATGAGAAAGAAAAGCAGCACCAGATTATCTAAAATGTATTGCAAAATATTTCAAACTACTGCAAACTATTCTGTGAACAGTTTAAGCTAGCTGTAAGCCAATGCAAATGCAAATATTCTCCCAATGTTTAGCATCAAAACATTTCTTAAGAAATATCTACTTCCAACTATGAAGACCGGGTTTTTCTCATTTCACCATCTGAAAAGAAAAATGCACTCAATATCTTGGTATGTACAAGAGATACCCTTGTTTCATTCCAGTGTATTCTGGGAGAGGTTTCAATTCTTCTCTCTCAGGCTCCTCACTAACATGAGGCAGAAATGTTAATAATATTTGATTTATTTTGAGCTAAGCAGTGCAGTGCTCTCCCAGTGAGATTCCATGCACAGCTACCCCTGAATGAAGCTGGAAGGCTGCACCACAAAGGTGACACCCAGGGTTGAGAAGGATTAAAGTACTTGAGAAGTGTCACCACCTTTCGGTTCCTGGGGAAGTATAAAGTACTAAACCATAAACTTCAAATCCTCTCAGTGACTACGTGCCCTGAAGAGCAGTATTCCTTAGGAAGGCCTATCAAATATGGCAAATTTGGTTTTTGTTTCATTAGTATTTTCATCAGGAAAAATAATGGAGACAAAGCAATGCACCTTTCCTCACAGCAGTCAAAAAGAAGAACTCTAGAGGAGACCAGACTTGTAAAGGTAAAACAAGTTGTAATATCTGTCTCTATTCTATCTCTTTTTCAATTTTTATTATGATGAAATACTTCTAATTGTAATTTCAAAGGAAACAAACAGCTTTTTATATCTGCATGAAAACCTGGTGACAGCAATGAACACAAAGAAATGTTTGTTGAATGAAAAACAAACCCACAAACTTGTACCTCAGACGACACAGGAGACTGTGGGGACACATTAGTATTATCACTGTCTTGCTAAAAAGAAATCAAAAAGATGAAATTATAAAAATGAAAATGATGATTTAACAAGAAACATGAAATTATGAAATCCATGAGACATGTAACATTTATCAAGTATGCTACAAACTGGCAGCAACTAAATTTAAAATATGTAAGGCAAGGAACCACTGTTCACTGTTTATATCAAATATTAGTTTTACATCACCTCTGCTTGATAGGTGAATTAATTTTGCTATTACCAAAGCAAGCAAACATCCTACTGTTCCCCAGCAGGCAATCATGACATTTTTTTCAAATAAAAAAGTATAATAGGTATTTCTGCTATGGCTTTGGAATGCAAAGTTAATTTGTTCAAAAAAGACAAGCAAATAAATTTATTTCTTAATATTTTACACAATTACTACATCTCACCTCATCATTTTCATTTCCACTTGAACTCTTTCTGGAAGACTTATACTGCAAAACACACACAATTATTACTTTAAAATGAAAGCATGCTTTTCATTTGAACTAAAAGGCTTGCTTTCACTCAGATATTACTTATTACTAATGAAGCTGCTGAGAAAAAGGCCATGTTACAGAAACAAAGGAACAAAAAGAAACAAACCAGAAAAGAACATGACACTTCTAGGCAAGACAAGATCTTCATTAGCTGAAGAGATAAGTGCATTTTAAAACTAAACACTTGTATAATGTGAACTCTGAATGTGACAGCTGATCCAAGTGAAAAGATCTTAACAACTGCTAACACAAAACATTATTTCTTAGAAAAAATAATGCGACCTGTGAAAACTGCTTTTGTAATATGTTTCATGTGAGTAAGATTGCTTACACTTCAGGAGATTGACTTGACATTGCAAAAAATTAGATTAAAAAAGATTAAGGTTGCCTTTAAAACTTCAAAGTCTGATCACATCCTTTTATGTATTTAAGACAATGCTTTACCCACAGGTCTGTCTGATTTGTTGTGTGTTACCTTCAGCACTGTCCCACTTCCCTGATTATGCAGAAAGTGGAGACAATTAAGGAGGAATTGAAGGAAAAAAAAAAAAAAAAGCGGTATCTAAAAAAAAATAAATTTCATTGTCTATAGATCAAGTGTACTAAAAATTAAAGAAGCCTCATGCAGATCAAATTAAAGAGATCATCACTGCAAAAGTCTAAGTTTGTGGGGTGTATGTGGCCAGGCTACTCTTCATGATGTGGCACAAATGCAGGCTAAGCAAGAGACAACTGTATGTCACTGGTTTCTCACAACAGCACTGGTGCCTGTTTTTTTCCCAGTTTGCCATGGCAAACAGGCTCTGTTTCAGTGGCTTATTGCCTTGGTTTTGTAAATGAAACTATGAAACAGTGTCTTTTGTTAGTGCTACAGGCTGTTTAATTCACTTAGGAGACCCATCCAGAGCTGCATATAATATAATTTCAGGCATCTGCTTCCATCACAGAGCTCACAACTGACTGGGAAGTTATGAGGAACCACTTCTGTATTGGTAGCACAGCTCTTTAATCAGGCAAACAACTGAATTCTGTTTTACTGAGAAGTTTCTCTCTCTTTCTCCTTCAATGCTATAGCAAAAAATTAATTTCAGGATAAAAACCCTGGAAAGAGGATACAACTCCACAATCTCTTCAGGAAAAAAAAAAAAAAAAGCTTCTATAATTACAGCAATATATCTGAGATGTATGGCATGCTCTGTTCTCCCAAGAATTTAATTTCTTTGAAGTTCCCTGGCATTTCACAAAGACGTTTGATGGCAAAACCCAAGAAACTAATTTCATAAGTGACAAATTTCATTCTAATACAACCTAGCACTGCTCAGAGCTCTCCTGTTTCTCTACTTAGCCCAAAACAAACGTTTCCCAATGCTGCTACAACTTCCCCTCTGTTCTGCAGAAAGCAGACACTGGCACCTGCTGACTGAGGGTGCACACTACAGCAGCAAGGGAACACTGAAAATATTCCTTCTGAAATGAAAACTAATGCTATGAGACCCAAAAGGCATAAATCATTCCTAGAACCATGCTGCAAATAAAAGGCAATGTATCTTTTCTTTGCACTAAAAATAAGTACATAAATGGCTAAATAAAAATCCTTCCAAATAGATGGTGAAGGAACAATGACAAGATTAGTTTTTTGTTTTGCCAGAAAACAACAATTACTTTCTTTTATTTGAAAGATAAACAAAATATTTGATCAATTTTTTCATCTTGATTTCCTGCACTCTTAAATTATCCTAAATACATATATATATATATTAATCAAAAGAGTAAAATAAAAAAATTATGTTACATGCAAATTTAAAAGCATCACAACCTTTGAGGATTTACCTTTACTTAGTTTTACAATTTCTCCTACTCTTATTTAAAAGAAGTGTCATCCACCCTCACTTCCCCCATTACCTTGAAATACTCTTTTCTAATTTGTTTACTTCTCCTCCTTTCTTCATTCTGCCAGATTACTGGCTGTGTTTCTGGCCAGTGCTGCTCATCCACTGAATCCTTCTGGTTTTCCAGTGGCTATAATAGTCAGAAATACTTTTATGTAAAATGTAAACATCCCCCTTGTGTATTAGCACAAATTATTATGAACTACAATTGTTAATTGTTTGCCTGCCTCAATCTAGCTTTATGACCTGAAAGTTTAACAGTCTTAATGGTGATTCTGGTAGAAACCACTTATTTATTTTCAAATTCTAAAATATATTTCACAGAAGAAAAAGAATCTGTGAAATAATTCTTCAGAAAGTAACACTTTTCAGCATTGAGACTGATTTTCTAGGTAGGTTAGGAAACCGTCAAAGGCTGCCAGAAATACACCAGTTTCAAGTGTGGATAGCCACTAGCACATCTAATTTCTCACTGTGAATATTCATCACACAGGGAAAGGATGGCTACAACAAGACAGCTGGACTAGTTGCTGGCTGTTTCTATCTAAAAGATTATACACCCCAACAACTGGAAGAGAAATCTCTCTTTCAAAGCATTGCATTATGCAATACATACTGAGGGAACAGCTAGATTGATTCTTAAAGAATAATAAATATATATGACTACCTACTTTATGAAAACTGTAAGTAGACAATCTAAATGGACTGTTTCCTAAGGGTACCACTACATTTCTATTTCTTCTTACAAGAATATGAGGGCATTTAAAGCAATTGTAGATAACTAACAGATTGAAATAATAAAGTACTCTTTATAGTTTAACTGGAATTTTGTCATATCATGCAAGCTTCTCATTGAGGTGTGGGAAATGAAAGGCCTACATGCTTCAACCCATCTAGAAACTGCATCTAAAAACCAAACTGAACATTATGGTGAGGCAATACCTTTATATGGAAAGACATACTAAACCCAAGAAAGTAAAATTTATGCCTCATGAGCTTCAAGACCTTAAAGCTGGTACCACATGCTTTTAAAACAAAAGGCCTCCATTACAAACAAGTCAAATTGAGGCGTAACATCTCCAAAGGGTTTACATTTTCCACCACAATTAAGATACCTTCAAGAACCGCATGTATAAGCAACCATACAAATGCATAAAGTATTCTGCCATAGAGACAAAATCAAGGAAACAACAACAACAAAATCACTCCAATATAAAGCCACCACATTTACATTTGAATATTTACCTGCCAGCTATATGGGGACACTGAGGAATTCACTTCATTTGTTGAAACACTAAAAAGTAAGATGAAAGGCATTATGAAGCACACTACTTTTTTGTGTACTTTAAAACAAGTTACATGAAAATATCAAAAAAGTGGCTTCTCCACAGCACTACAGTATTTTCTTTGCCATCTGTATAAGATGGCACAATGTGGCTTAAAATATGACCATTTAACTAAAATCTGAAATCATATTTCACTCTCCTTTAACAGAACTTGACAATGGGTCTTCGACACTACAGTATTTTATTCAGCTAAAACTTCTTTTGAAATTTTTAGTTTGTTTTGTTTAAGTCTCAAAACTGCCTGTTTCATTAACAAAAAAGAGCAAAAATTTAATTCTTCCTGGATTGCCCTCTAATAAGGAAGCCTAACAGAGGTGTACACTGGAATAGGTGACAGCAACTCACAGAGAAGCTGTGGTAAGTAAGCAAGGCCTGGAAGGTTCCAGGTAACAGCTGCAGCAGGAGTCACACAAGCACAGGATGTGTGCAGCCAGCTCTGCAAAACCACAGGTACCACTGAGAGGGGAGACAGCCCAAGTAGGATGTGTCACACTGAAGGAGCTGTACTGGGTCAAGATGTTCCCCCCTGAGGTGTAGCTAACTGCACAGAGCCATTCCCACCCCACTGCTACCCAGCACCACCAGCTTTTTTCTCCCCACGTGGGTCTGGACATTTCCCAGTTCCCTAAAATCAAGGCTTTGGGTATTTCTGATATTGATGGTTTCTGGGTTTGTTGTTGTTTTTGGGGTTTTGGTTTGTGGGTTTTTTGGGGTTTTTTGCTTTGTTTTGTATGTGGGTGTTGTGCCTTTTCTTTTTTACTTCAAAGAAAAAGCCTAAGTACAGCTCCTGCAGACAGTGGATTCCTCAGTAACACACCCTGCACAAACAATAAAGGTGCTGTAGGCTGAACTCCCAGCAATGCTTTTCCAACAGCTCTTAAGAGCACAAAAGGACTGCCAAGGAGGAAAACTGAGATGCCTAAGCACAGTTCCAGTGCCACCCTGTGTAACACAGAAAAAGACATCTGCACAGCACCATCACCTGTGGGAGGAGCTACAACCTTCCCCACTGGAATTGGAGCTCTGAAGCATAAATGAATTGCTGCCATAATCAAACCTACACATTTGTTTCTGTATGACATCTACTTTCCTAAATGCTCAGAAGAACAAATTTATTTTTTTGATCTGAAAGAAGCTCAAGAATAGATTACTCTTGTAGCTTCAATTTCATCATGAGCTTTTAAAAGCATTATGACAGAAGATGGCAGTAGTAACACAATAAACAAAAATGAAAGTAATAAAAGATTGAAAGCTGTGATATATTTAAGTATATCAGTACCATTTTTCAGATTCCATTGGCTGCTTTGGCCTGTTCCTTGTGTTTACTGAAACTGAATGATTAAGAAGCCTAGGGAAAAAAAAAAGGTATTTAAAACAATTTTCTTCGAATATGTTACTTTCACTGCATCACATTTCCTGTAAATACAAAAGTCTTGAACATTAACTGGCACCTTCCATAAAACTAAAATGTGTGTGTACACATATGAAATCCAAGCCCATTCCTGCTTCCATTTGAATTAAGAGTATAATTTCCAGCTCTTGAAGAATTTCAAGTTCTGTATTTTAAGGAAGCAAAACTTGGTGATAACTCAAACCAAAATGAAGTCTCATTTTATTTTTCTCCCTAAATAGATACTATTTCAACAGATCTCACACCTGTGTAAAGTGATGCTGCTCTCAACACAAAAGACCCCACTGTTCCCTAAAATCAGAAGACAAAAGATAGTCAAGCTAAAGCAGAACAGCAAGGATAGAGACAGACTGAGCACAAAAAAGTCACTCAGGAGGGGCAGATGAGAAGGTGGCTGAGAAACAAACACTGCAAGTGCAAAGGAAATGTAGTTATAAAGGTGAGGTGGAAATTGAGAAACACAGACTAAGAACAAAATGAAAATTTTAATGCAGAATTTAATGGAAATTCCATTTTTCTAAGTGGTAAACAGCAAAAAAGCCTGAACTTACAGAGATTCAGAAAGGTGTTTTTATCTGCAGCAAACACATATCACATGTGTGTGTGTGTGCAGAGGAAGATGATACGAGCTACTATGGATGTTTTAAGTGTTAAAAATAAAATTATCAGTAACACTTAAAACTAAATGTTTTCAAGTAAGCATCACCTTGAACTTAAGTGAAAAATTCTGAACTCTCAAAGGTAGCAATATTACACTTTGGCAGTGACTTCATGTGCAGAAGTGTGACGGAAGTGTATGTACACAGAATTCTATTGAGAACTAGAATGTATTAAGAATCAGAACACAATCAACTATTCCATGGAAGCAAGTAAAACAGTAGGCCCCTTTTTATACTTCTTTACCGTTACGTAATGCAGCACAGCCATTAACTTTAAATGACTGATGATTTTTCAATCAAACTTCTCTGATTACTGTGATAACTCTGAGCTCAGTAATCTCATGTGCAGTATAAACCTCTCATTGTGTGACCCTCAGTTTAATGGGATTATGAGAAGTTAAGCCTGTAAACCTGTAAATGTCTGTAAAAGTTAAAGCCTGTAAAAGTTAAGCCTGTAAATGCCTGCTGCACTCAGTCTGCAGCATCTGCTTCCTCTATTTTGTGTTCAGAAACTAAGTTTAGAGGGGGCATTCCAGAATTAATTTATACTACAGCCTGAAAAAACTGTAACCAAAAAAAAAAACCATTCAGAGCATGGGTTATCAATCTAGAATATAAACATGCTTTTTAAAAGTCATCACTTTTTACAGAGAACCCCCATATAAACTAGCTTTGTCTTCATCTGAAAGCAATGAGAAATTCATTGGGAATTTGCAGCAAACAACAATTACAAGTAAAGAAAAAAATTAGACTCAGTTGGCTGCAACACTTGCACTAAAACTGACATTGTAGTGTAAATGCAAAGATTGTATATAATACAGGCTATTCCTTTTCTATATTTATTATATGAAACACAAGGAAAAACTATTCAAGCTAATTCTAGCATACATATACATACACTTTTCAGCTGCTTTTCACCATTTCTGTGCAACATGTATATAATTAATGATTGAGTTCATAATGAGCTAAAATTATTTACACAAAGTATATTTTTATACTTTCTAAAACAAAGCCAGTAATTTTTGAAAGCTCCTGTTTAAAAACTAAAGAATATAGATGGGAAAGTAACACTAAGTTCAGTATCTGACATCTTGCAAGCCCAGTTACAGAAATCTCAATTTCCTGTGGAATAATGAACTTGAAAGCTTTTAACTAAAGAAAATAGTGAAGAAAATTAATCTGAATATACTAAATTGCAGACAGTTGGCATAATAATTTGTACAGCTGAAAGGGGTTCAGGAAGAATCACTGCAGGCACATTAATTACTGTCTTCCAGGAAATACAATGCAAAGCAGAGTATGTAACATGAAAGTAAAAGTAGTTCGAGTTCAGAAGTTACACTCAAGTGTGGTGTTGTTGGTCTACCAATAATTTCAGCTACTGCTGCCATTCACGCCATCATTCATTAAACCCAAATCTTTATTGTATAGATCAATTATCAGGCCAAATACTGATGATCTGACTGATTCATGAACTAAGAACTTGCACAGGACGCCTGAGCTAGAACTGCAATTAATTTCCTACTGATGATTCCTAATAACCACACCAATTCTGTTGTTACAGAGGTAGCACACAAACTAATCCTCTGAAAGGGTTCTAAAACTCACACAATTTCAGAAATCTAAATTACTCAACACCCCATATTTATATATTCTACTTATATTTATATATTCTACTTCTATTATGCAAGCACAGCATCTACTCCAAAGTGCTTGACCAGATAAGTTACACTCAAGTGTGGTGTTGTTGGTCTACCAATAATTTCAGCTACTGCTGCCATTCACGCCATCATTCATTAAACCCAAATCTTTATTGTATAGATCAATTATCAGGCCAAATACTGATGATCTGACTGATTCATGAACTAAGAACTTGCACAGGACGCCTGAGCTAGAACTGCAATTAATTTCCTACTGATGATTCCTAATAACCACACCAATTCTGTTGTTACAGAGGTAGCACACAAACTAATCCTCTGAAAGGGTTCTAAAACTCACACAATTTCAAAAATCTAAATTACTCAACACCCCATATTTATATATTCTACTTATATTTATATATTCTACTTCTATTATGCAAGCACAGCATCTACTCCGAAGTGCTTGACCAGATGAGAGAGAAAGACAATGGCAAGACCAACAAAGATACTGGAAAATATATTCTCAAGTGTCAGGATTGAAAGAGTGGAATCTCTTCTCAGCAACTTATACTTTCAGATTTTTTGCAAACACAACAATGATTAACAGACATAAATGAAGTGAAAATGGTAGATTTATTTTAAGGTTAGCTATTTTCAAGTTTACACAAGCAAGTACTACCTTCAATCTCTAAAATGTAAAAAGACACTAGAAATCCTGTGCAGTGAGACAAAGAGGATTTATTTTCAACTCATTCCAGAGCAGTCCACTGACTTCACTTTGGGATCAAAGCTGTCCTCTTCTGGATTTGGACAGTTTTAGGAAATCACTACTGACAGGGAAGAACCCAGACTTAATTTTGATGCAAATTCAAAGAGCCTCATTTGGAACCAATGAAAATTAGTTAATCTAAACTATCCTACTGTCTTTTGAAAAAGACAAGGAGTATCCAGACTAAGTTACAGAGCTTCAATTTATAAGGCAATGAAGTCTGAAATCACTTGATTCAACACCTCCATGTCTGAGTACAGTCTACACTATACTCCAATTTTATGTTACTGGTGAGGTTTGTATATTACAAATACTTCCACCATGGGTCAAATGCAAAACAAATTATCTCTGAAAACAATCACTTTAAAACCAAAGTATCAAACAAACAACACAAAACCACAAAACAAACAAAACCCCAAAAAACTTAAAGCGCCACTTTGCATGAGATACTATATCTGAGGTTGTATACTTAAAGAAAAAGAAAAGCCTTTAAGGTTTGGACTCAAGTGTTTTTTGGAGAATTGCCTAATTAAGTATTTTTCTTAATATTTAATCCTAAAGAATAAAGAATGTATTGCAAACTGGTTTTGACAGCAAAACATCTTAGGCTAACTCAGCCAATCCCTTTAACTCTGTGTTTGCTCAGGAAATGGCCAAGAGCATTTCTTTTGTCCACACTTTAACTCTTTATACCTTGATGCACGTCCTGCCGCCCTGGTCCTCTGGAAGAGCTTTTCACTGAATGAAGTTCTATAGCTTAGTGGCCTTCGTCTGTATTCACATTTCATGCACACCAAAGCCAAAGACGGAAGGAGGAAGCAGGATAGGTTGATGGGAGAGGACAGGGAAGTCATTAGCATAGCAAGCAAAAGGAGAGGAGACTGTATAATATTACAAAAACATACACTGAACAAACAGAAATGTGATTAGTAAGGAGTTATTTTGTGATGCTTAACTTCCCTGAGGATTCTTTTCACTGATTGACCATGTCTTCAACAAATAAGCACATACAGATCTTCACTAAATGCTAAATAACATTCTTATTGCCAGTTAAAAAACACCATGGATTCAAAATCAGGGCTAAATTTTCTGTTAGAGGAGATTTTGAGCTCATGTACCTAAAGATACATAAACAAACTTTAAAATATAAAGGCTAAAAACTAAGAAACAAAACTTAAGAAGTATCAAGATTGCACATCTGCATCATTCAAGACAAAGCAGTACAATTAACAAGACCACTGCATCAAGACACAACAACATATGACGAGTAAAATTCAAGCTGCAGTACTTCAGAAGAGGAGTGACTTGGCATTTCAAATGATTAGATAACCAGGAAATATGTAATCAAACAAGAGCCTTGTGCAACATAAATAACCATCATATAAAAATCTAATATGAGAAAGACACCCTCATTCTCCCTTCCTTAACAGGAGAAAATGATGCATTCTTGGCCTTTTTTGCAGTACTTTAGGTACTGAGAATACACTAACATTAAATTAAGATTTCATTCCTATTTTTCACCTCCCTGTGAACAACCAATTCTTGAATGCAGGGCTTGAAGTTCTAAGCAAAACCTATTTTATCTTTCACACATGCACACTACTGTTACTATATTTACCTAATATAAAATGCTGGTGAATTTTTAAGACCCTGCAATTCATAGTACTGGGATCTCAGTTTCTCTGAGAGCTTCATGTATATTTCAACAATCTTAAAAGCAAAGCAGCAGAATCTCATAATTACACACAAATTTCAAAGAAAAGAACATAGCATTAAAGTTGGTATGAACTTACATCCATTACTGTGGGATACTGAATGAGTGTTATGAACTATTTTAGTTAATGAACTACTATTAATACAACTTCCACCTCTCAGAGGAGCTTACTCTAGAAGTACCTTACAGCATTTGCCTGTGGTAAAGGACAGAAACTGTTCCTACACCAGCCGGGCCATTTCTATGTGACTCCAGCTATTTCTTCCTGTTCTTCATCTCTCACAGTTGCTAACTCGTTCTATTACATTCCTTTAATCTGCTGCTTGTTCCATGGCTCCTTTTCAAGAATTGTTCTGTTGAGATGCCCATAATGAAGCAGAGAAAGGCAGGCAGTTGAAATGATTTATTTTTATCCATAGATATTGTCATTTGACATAATAATGTTCAAACAAATTTCCCCTTCAGTCCACAGGATATTGACTGAAGGAAGTACAACCTAAATTAGCTTGTATCTGAATAAAGATAACCAGTCATAAACAAACTGTAGGGAAGTTGTGTAATTCAGACAAGAAACACAGGACAGGTATCTTGACAGAGTCTGTCACTTCACTCCTTAACAGCTAGACAAAACTGTTCTCAAAATAAGTTGTCAAAAGCCTCTGGGTACAAGAGAGGTTAAAGAACAAATTAATTGTAACACAAGTTATTTTAACTAATATTGTTATACCTGTGTTTTTGTTCTTGCTGCAACAACTGAGCTGCAATTTTTCTCAAGTCAGTAACTTCTTTGAGTTCATCATCATCTTCAGCCAGCAGCTGTTCTTTCTGAAGTCTGAAAAATTAAACATTAGTGACCTGCCTGACTTCAGTGAAGCAAGAAACAGAAATGGCTCATTATGGCAGTAACTAAGTAATGCTCCTTGTAAGTTTATCCTCTGTCCAAGAGGAACACTTTGTTCAGTATGAGAATTCTTTCCGCCATATGCAAGGAGTTTAAAAAATCCCCCACTATCACCCCTGCCACTACCAGTAAAACCAACTCAAAAAAGATGAAGAAGATTTACCTTTTTTCATCCCCCCAGTCCTCATTTTGTTCTATTTTCTGGGATTTCTCAGGATGTTTTCCCCGTTCCTTCAACAAAATGGAAAAAAAAAAAAAGTCAGAATTTAATTAAGGCAGAAAAAAAAGAAAAAAAAATCAAGGCTACTGAACAGTTTTTCTTTTGTCAGTCTCTGGTACCTTGACATAGGAGAGCAGGGGGCCAATCTGTGCATCTCCCTGCTCAGGAAGAGCTCCCTCCTCGGTGCTGGGATCAATGTAGTCAAATGCCTCTTGGTCTAGGGAGGATTTATGAAGAATAGGAAAGACATCAAAACAGTTCTCTTGATCAAATGTTATTCCTGAGAGAAATAAGTACTTATAAAAAATGTCAGATAAAGATAAAACATAGTAATTGTGCCTTCCTAAGCTAGCAATATTTTTTTCCTTTCTCTCAAGCCTTTTCTGCTTGTGATTATTACATTGTTTTCTGAACTGCTGAATATAAAATGTCAACACATGATCCTGCCATTTTGTGCCATTTTCTTACATTATATTACCTAAGCAAAGTATCTCTGTTACCTAAAACAACAAATGTACAACTGGTATTACCTTTCTGTGGATCGAGTTTACTTCCCGTTACGTGATTGTCGTTCCTTAATGTCTGTTCCCTTGTTGATTCTGACACCTGGGAGTGAAGGCTGATTGTATCATCATCAGATGGCTGCAAAGACACTCACATTTAGTGCAGAACTGACATGGAAATGGTGTTATTATATGATTTCCTACATTCCCATCATATCATATTAATTAGAATCAACCGTAATCAGAAAAATTAAAGAAATATATAAATAATTTGTGTCTGATACGGCAGTCTAAAGGTTTAAACTCAATTGTACACATACTGAAAGAATATTAAATGCAACTTACTGAGGTATTTCTCAAATGATATAAAGTACAAAGGAAAAAGTTCTAAAAAATCAGAAATTACACATTCAACTGTGAAAAAATACTCACTTCTGTAGTGGACAACCTTTTATCCCCATTATCACTTCCAATGCCAGAGTCTGGTCCATGGTTTTTATTGGGATAAAAGTCTTCCATGCTACATTAAGAAAAACAACACACAAAATGCCCACACAAGTATGAAAGAAACAGTAGTTTTACTTTCCATAAGAAAATAAACATCCTTCTCAAAATATGTTCTCTATACTCAAAAACTCCACTACTCACCTGTCTGTGAGTGGCTGGGAAGGGATTCGTTTGCCTAATGATGGAAGATCCAAGGAATCTGGTTTTTTATCTATTCTGAGGCACGCCTGAATACTGAGGAATTTAAATATATGTACTTTGCCTTTTAAACATATCTGTTAGGAAACACAGGAACAAGAAGAAGTCTTAATTACACAGCATGTCTGCTAAGAATACACCCCAAGAAATACCTGCAGCACTGCATTTACAGTCACAACACCCCAAAAGCAGAAATACACAAAATACAGCTAAATAAAAAAGAAAACTTGATTGGTATAACTTAAATAGCTTCCTCTAAAATCCTAGTGCAAATTTCTGTACTTGTGTGCTTTAATACTAACCTGTGCTGGTGGTATCTGCATTGGATTGTTATCCAAAACTATAACTTGTAAGTGACGTAACTTTCTGTAACAAATGGGAATTTCTGTAATTTTATTACAAGAAAAATCCAGCTTTACCAAGGGAAGGTCTCCTAATTCTGCATTCAGGGAAAAAAAGCAAACAAACAAAAAAAAAGGATCAGTTATCTTCTTAACACTTTGCCTAATTTGCCTACATCAGTGGAAAGAAGATGAGTAGCTCACCATCTGGCAACATATGGAGATTATTTCTTCTAATGTTCAATTCTCTAAGTGACTGCAATTTTCCTATTTGCTGGGGAAGAACTTGAAGTTCATTACAGCTAATATCCTAAGAAAGATATAATTAAAAAATCAACTGAACATCTTAAATGAAATTACACAGAAGAATACTGTGATCAAAACTATTATAAAGCATACTATTAAAAGAAAAGAAATCTGAGAAAAGAAACCAAACTATCTTGGATTTTCCATGGAGAAGATGTACCATAACAGATCTTGCTGGTTTTTAAGGTATTTAGCGATTCCAAAAATTCAATTCAAGAAGTTAAATCAATGAATGATGAAATACTGGGTTTGAAATGAATACTGTAGCCTAGGAATGAGGAGCTCCTGGTGCAATTCCCAGAACTGTCAAAAACTTCTTGTGCTATTGCTGGCAATTGACTGGCATTCTGCTCCTCTTCCAAAAATTCTTTTTCCTCAATAAACCTTGAACCACCCCATGAAACTAAAAAAGAGCAGGCAATAGCAATAGCAGGCTCACCAGATTTTTGGATACAAGCACTAGAGGGTGACAAAGCTGCATCAAGTGAACACAGACTACAGCTATTTCTGGCACTAATTTAATATTAATTTATGTAGACCAGAGTGATTAAATAATCACAGAGCCTTTCCAGCCTTCTTATGTTCTAAATAGGTATATCACAGCTACTGGAATGAAACTCTCTACTATGTCCTCAATCACCATCAAGCATACATTCTGGGTTTCACAACACTGAATTTAAATTGTATAGTTCTATATTTAAAATATATTAATACTTTATTATAATGAATATATGATTGAGATATATATATCGTGCATATATACATATAATGCTTATAAGTGTACTTACTATAAAGATTCACAGTTGTACTTACCAATTCCATTAGATCTCTCAACTTTCCAATTTCCTCTGGAATGGAGACCAGCTTGTTATTGCTGACAACCAGAACTTTCAGTGGAAGATCAAACAGATATTTTGGCAATGTTGACAAAAGATTTCGACTTGAAAGCAAGAAAAAGGGACAAGAAAGGTTGAATTATAATCTCATATAGCTCTCAGGGAGTCTGAGATTAATATTGTACAACTTTTCTCCCACCCCAGATCACATTCTCCACCTATTACAATTTCATCTACAGTGTCCATCACAAATTCCTTATCAGATACAGCCTATTTCAGGTATATGAATTTTAGATCCCCATTTTACTTAATAAAATAAGGATGTACTAGGACAGAATCTAACACCAAAATGTACAGAGAAATCTGTTAAAACAACTAAAGCTTGACACTTGCTTTTATCCTACTGGTACCTTCAGAAGAACCACCTGATCTGACAGTCTGCCAAGCCAGAACTTTATACTGTTTATATTGCTTCTCATGTCATGTTGTTGGGACCCTCCTGAGCTGTCACAAAAAGTTTTAAACTTTTAATTATTTTGCTGAGCAACAGGCTGGAAAGTAAGCCTTAATTAAAATGTTTTAAAAGGTTTTGGGGATTTAAATAGCTCTTAACTGAGAAAACTGTTTTGGATTTGATGCAGCTAATATCAGAAACAAGGAGTATTGTGGAAAACAGGGTCGGGAGAGTTTTCTAGATTCCCTCACCTTCCAGAGCTCATATCCATCTTCTGTTCTAGTGAGAAAATCCAACCATATGTTTTCCAAGTTTAAAAAGAGGAGTACAGCAGTGGATGTAAATAATGTGCAAAATGAGCAGGACTTTCTGGCCACAGTAATTTAGCCTATTGATAG
The DNA here is from genome assembly GCF_017590135.1 of Pyrgilauda ruficollis. Classification (NCBI taxonomy): domain Eukaryota; kingdom Metazoa; phylum Chordata; class Aves; order Passeriformes; family Passeridae; genus Pyrgilauda; species Pyrgilauda ruficollis. The sequence goes on along the minus strand of NW_024528821.1, from coordinate 13,453,225 downwards.
CAGCAAATTTCTATAGCTGTGGTTCCTGAACATTGTCTGTCTACATAACATCAAAAACAAAAAAAAATCTGCAAAAACAATGACCTGATGAAGCAAAATGCCAACTCTCTAAGGAGATATGTTAAATAAAGACCAAAACCAAACACCATTACTCACCTAATATTAAGGTAGGTAAGCATTTGCAGGTTTTTAATAGATTCTGGAATAGATTTGATGCAGTTGTGATACAAATTTAAAGTTTCCAGTGGTGCAAACAGCCAGACATCAGGAGGAATTTCAGTAAATCTGTTCTTTGAAAGATCTAGAAGCAAAGAGAAAAAAAAAATTCCTTTTTTAGTCAAGACTTTCCCTGCAGTAAGAAGAGATAAAAGTACCCACTGTTATTCTTGTCATGCTCCTAAAAATTAAGGTGTTGCAAGAAGTGTAAAATAATTCAGTTTTACCAGATGCTACCGCATATAATTAATACACAAAAGAGCCTTAAAATACTGAAAGATTATTGCTCAATATGCAATTACAACAAAGTAGAAGAGTGACAGGAATTCAAAAATTCATTTCCTACTACATAGTTACAGTTACAATGACACTGAATATCAATTATGATTGTCCCCCCTCTATCAAGTCTTTGTTCTGTGCAATTCTTGGGTTTCTTCCCCTCCAACTCTAGGCACCACAGTAAATCAAGGCAAAAACTCAAAGTTATTTTTCCTGTTTGACAGCTACATTAGAATCCAATGTCATTGTACAATGTATCTGCAATGCTAAAGTCAAGTTCCCAAAGCATCCTTACACAGTAATTGACAGAGAAACACAATTCTTGAGCTAAAGTTATTATGACAATGCATGACTGCATTTTGCATATCTGCATGCAGGAGTTATGAGAAAACAGAGCATTACCAAAATGCACAGCACCTCTGACTATATGAAACCTTGAAAAGAACCAGAAAATACAAATGAAATGTGACCCAAGAATCCTGGAAATTATCAGCTAAACTACCAAAGCCTGTGCCATCAAAAGTCCACCAAACCACCTTGGAAGAAAGAGATATTTACTTGAGAACAACTGCCTAGTCTTCTGAAAGGAACTCTGGCTGCCAACCCAAGACATTTCAAAAGGATGTGGTTTCTCAGAAATGCTGAACAAACTCTTTTAACAGAGAAGTAATAGAGATCCCTTGCTATTTCAGACTTTAGTTCTCAATTTTTAGCACTCACATGGAATAACTGTTGCTGCTTAGCTCCCATTACATTATCACTGGAACGAACAGTTCTGCAAAAGGTCTAGAAAAGGGTTGGAAAATTGGCTCCAAGTCACTGTCAGGTTCAAAGAGAGCTCAACAACCTGAAGTTCAACTGGCAAAGCAGCTACGAGCAGCATTTCTCAGGGCCAACACTGGGATCAATATTGCTTAGCTTCTTCATCACCAACCTGGCAAACAGGACAGAATGTGCCTCCAGGAAGTGCAGAGACAGCACGCAGCTGGAGGGATGGGATGAGAGCCAGGACCTCCCCTGGCAGACACCCAGAGTGAATAAAGGCTCACCTGAGGCAGATCCCTGCTCACAGCAGTGAGAGCTGCAGGACAGCAGGGTACAGGAAAACTGTGCAGAGAACATCCCCTGATGCTGCACACAACAGGCTGAATGCAGGACACCAGGGTGCTGGGCAGAGGGAACAGCCTCCACAGTGTGCTGCAGGTGACCAGCAAAGAAAATGGACTGGGACAATGAAACACCATCTTCCTGGGGAGTTATTTTTGGCAGTAACTTTAACTTTACCTCTTGAAGTCTAAAATACGTGAAATTTTGTGTGCTATCTGGCTGTCATTCCATTATTAATAAAAAACATTCTCAGGCTTAAGTATCACAAAGTCTTCCTAAAAATCAGGGTATCCACTGCTGGTCAAGAACTCTGCAAACTCTATCTGCAAGAGGCAGATAAATACATTCCTAGGTTGAAGGAGTGGCATTGTTAATTAACTGTGAGAAAAATGGAATAAAGTTAACTACAACTGAACATCGCAACAGAAACAACTGAACATGTCAACAAAACCTAAAAGCTTATTAAAGAAATTAGCATGCTTGATAAAGTTTTCACAACCAGTGAAGTTCATTTTCTGTTTTCCACTAAATCAGTTTTCAAATGTTACAGAAAAATGACAGCTTTCACACAAAGGTTTTCTGCAAAACCCTTCTTAAACAAATGCTCTCTTGTTCCAATATTCAGCAGAGTGCAACACCTGCATGCACAAGAGATGCCCCCAGTTTTATTGCTGGCCCAGTTGTACAATCTCCACCACATGCTGAAGCCTTTAATACAACCCCATTGTGAAAAAAAAAACCAAACAAAAAAACCCCAAAAAACAGCTTTAAGCCTCTTCCTGGTTTGGTTTAACCAGCAGCTGGAAAGGTGACTGCAGGCTGGTACAAAGATCTAGTCCACAAAACAAATGACGGAATCCCACCCTACCCAGGAGCAGCACTCTAGACCTGAACAAGAAGGCTCAAGGGCACCACAAAAATTTTGCTGCTGTATTTGCTTCCAGCCACACCTCAACCACGCATCTTGGAAAGTCCCAGGTTAAAAACAGCTTTGCTATTTCTTCTGCAGAAATAAAATCTAGAGGCAAGGCCAGACAACAATCAGAGGATGCACCCATTCTCTCCTCTGGATGAGTGGACCAGGGGTGTAATACCCACAGGGAACATAAACCAGCTCTGGTTTCCAGCCTGGCCTGACACAGATCACAGCAGCACAGTCTGGCTGGAGCCCCTCAGTGTGCCCTGGTACAGAACCCATACAGCTGCACATCAAAATACATACCAAGGTCACTGTATTTGTGTATTACTGTAGAAACCACTTTTCTGGAAACAATTCCTTTGAAGACACTGTGGGGCAAGGATTACACTTTTTTATTATGAAACCCAGAAATCCTATTAGAATAGGAAATGACACCCACTATCTCTCTACAATAAAATAAAAAAAAAAGTAAATTAAGAGATGGGAGATAGCATGACTTCTATTCCAAGCAATTTTTCATTCCATCATTGCAAAACAGCACTAGAATAGCTCCAGGGGTTGGTCCAGATTTTTATGAAGAGAAAAATTTGAGTATCTACAGTTTTCCACCATATTCTCATATTGAATGTAATTGCAGCTTTTTAAAACCAAGTAAAGCTATTTTTATCCAACCTAAAGGATGATTTCCACTCCAAAAACATTTTCATAACAAGCAATAAGTTTATGAGGTAATATTGCCTATTATGGTAAATAAAATGTAGATGTGAAACGTATGCAATTTAGGTACTTTTTGAAGACTAATAATACAACAGATGACCAAGAAAATACAGTCTGAAAAAAGGAAGGAACTTTAGTAACAGAGTGCTCCTCTATAAACAAGACAGCTTCCATCTCACCTGAAAGCAGGCTGCTAGCACTTGAGATGGCTTTTTAAGGGTTAATGGAGGAGCAAGGAAAGCTGCTAAATGCAGAAACACAGATGATTTAGGTTGACAACTCCTCTAGAAGTGAGATTATAGGAATCCTTTGCTTAACCAGTTTAGACTGGAAAACTCTCAGTGAGAGTGTTACGTGAGGACTAACCAGAAGACACTACCCATGCCTGCTCATGAATCACTGGGTATTTCAATATATTATCTCTGCAGGAACAATCAAAGTGAGAAGTACACCATTACTAAGGTTAAATTTGAAAGAGGAACTAGAAAAATATGAAGAAGTCAGTTGCCCTTTAGTTTTCTTTTAACAGAAAAAGTAAAGTCTCTAGTTACTATAAGATGGTGATTAAAAAACAATATGCAGAAAGATCAAAAGGAAAGAATTCTAGGAAATCAGTCTGGAAGGAAAGCTATAAGAAGTGAGAAGTTACCTTCTATCAATTTAAGCCATGATCAAGAAGGAAAACAAAAAGCTTAAGCTGTCAAGTTGTGCAGTGTGTAGCAGCAGTGTGCAGCCAGGTATTTAAGTAGTATTACCATCACATTTGCCTTGGTTTTGCATTTTCCCTAAGAATGCAGTAGGGCTATCCATCAGGAACACGCTGATACAACACACTGGCCTTTTATTTAAACCAGTACAATTCCTTTTATATTCACGTATTACATACAATACATGTTGAATTTTAAACAGAATGCTCAGCTAGGAAATTTACACTGAACCTCATCTTGATATTATAATATTTTTCATAAAAATATGTTTCTGATCCAGGATATTGGTGTTAGGCTTATGCTCCAAAACTGTATTAAGAAACAAGGTCATAAAACCCCCACATTCCTCATCCCACAAAACCCAGAACTGCTCTCCTAACTCATCACAGATAGATTTTCCTAGCCAGCTTTTCTAGCAATGCTTTAGCCTAAGCCAAACAAAATCCAAGAACAGTTGTAAATGTAAAATTAATCCTACAGAAGATAAAATAGATGCTTAAAAACAAGTGTTCAGATCTGATTCCAAAGATACTCCTTTAGTCATGAATAAAAGAGAAAGAAACATGAACATGAATCTCAGATCACCACACAGAACATGGGTAAAACTCATTTGTATGTCAGATGCAAGATAATTCTGGAGAAGGAAAAAGTGGCCTCAAACACTACAGAAACACCTGCATGTGGCATCTGCAGGAGGAACAAGTTGTCAATGTGCACAAACCATTGACTGAAGAAAGCTTGTTACATAAACAATGAAACGGGTTTGCTCATGCTATTTCTGTGCCATTTCTGTGGTTAGTCACAGTGGACAGATCTCTTCCTGCCTTGGTTACTTTCTCAACAAACTGGAGAAGGAGACTCAGGAGAAAGGAACTCTTCAGCTCCCCAAGCTCACCTCAAATGGGATGTCCTTCTAGCATTTCCCTCAAACTCTACACATCTACTTGTAGTTTCACAGTTCCAATCTTAATGCATGATGAGTGACAGAAATGTTTTAAAAATTTCCCTTCAAAGAAAAAAACAAACCTGGATAATTAAATAATAAAAACCAGAATTCTTCAGACTTACTTATGTTGCAAAATAAAGTACTGAACAATTAAAATACATCCAGATGTAGAATGATTTCCCATACTGATATAAACAGCAATCATTTCAGTTGTAAAAGAGACCAAAAATGTAGAACTTACTGGCAAAGAATGTTCAAGAATTACAGCACCATAAATCTATGTAACTGAATTTCACATACAAATCAACATTTGCTCTCCAACATCAACAGCAATGGTGAAGGACGACACAGAACAATCTGAGCACCCATCAGCTCTTATGCACAGTAACGAAGCTGGGAATACCTGCCAAAACCCTGCAGCTCTCAGGAAACCACAAAACGTCAAGGAAAGCTACGTACATTTGAAGTCTACTCTTAAAAGCTTATGTAGCAATATTTAATTTGATTTTTATCTGTTGTGTATACACAAGTCAAGTAGAAGCAGTCTGTCTTCTGTTTAAATGAAAGAGAAAACACTCCCAGGACTAGAGGTTGCTACAAGCAGATTTTACTTTTTTTCAACTGGGCATTTGACAGCATGGAATAGCTTCTGGTTTTGTGAAAAGGTATTACAAACAGATATCAAAATGGCATTTGGATCCTAAATCCAACAGCTGAAGATCTAGGAAACACCTGCTTTATGGTTATCCCTGCCCCTAAGTTTAGTTACAGACTTCATCTGTGCAATTAAAATGACACACAAAGAAACTGCACACAACCACATAATTGAGTTTTCTCATCAAGTACAGAGGAAGGGCTGTACAGGCAACAAGAAATTCCATTTGACAGTATCTAAGTTCTTGGCTTTTCATGCTAATCAACACTTCTGAAGAAAAATAAAATGCTTTTTAAAAATACACTTTAGTACTTTTGAGACTTCAATAAAAAACAAAACACCCTGTCAGACTGAACAGTTCTTCCGCATGACAGAAATGTTTCTGTAACTGGCCAGACCAATGATTGTCTCTCACACTTCTGCTACCAGGGAGAAAGAACTGAGATCCAGCACACTGGCTCTGAAATCAAAGCAGCCTTAAGGAACCCACTATTCCAGCCCACCCTCACTAAGCCCAGTCTCCCAGTCTACACTGGGTGCACCCACACTGAACATGTCTAAATTAGCAGTTTGATTCAAGCAATTCTTGTTTTTCATGTAAGCTGCCTCTGCTCACCACATGTTGGTTCAAGTATGTGAGGTTTTTCCTGAAATCTGTACCAGTAGAAAACTAAACCAGGAGCTCTGATCTAAAGACTGGAACAAGTGGGGGGCATGCTGGTGCTGATCTGCTGCACAGCATTGCCAGCGTCATCCACACAAATCAGATTTGTTACTTGAGGTGCAACAAGTACACTTGAGAGAGACACTGATTATTTATTTCAGAGTTATGCAAGCCTGGGTGCTCAGGGGTATTCTGCAAGTCAAGCACAGCAACTATTAAAACTTCTTACTATTTACAAATTTTAGCAATGAAAGGAATTAGTGTTCATTGGCCACAAGTGACATAGTTCTCTTTACAATCAGTATTCTATCTTCTATAGGCTAAGGATCTCTCTTGTTTCTCATGCTAATTACTCCATGTGCCCAGTCTCTCTTCCTTTGGGTCAGTGGGCTTCTTGGGTTGGTGGTCCATCAGTCACTGCTGTGATCTCCCCCTGTCACAACTACCTTTTATCCACTCAGAACTGATTCAGAGAGATGCTGAGTTGGTTGCATAGGCTTCATCCTTATCTCAGGGTTCTGCCAACTGTCCCTGTGCCCTGTAAGTTCTGCACTCCCTGTGCCCACTCTCGGTGTTATATCCTTCTTCCCAAGCCTTTTTAACTGCCCCCACACCTGAGATCACTGAAGCCTGCCAAGCCCTAAGTCCTAACAAGGCAACTCTTAAACCAGTAGTTTGTTTTTTTAACACCTGGACATCATTTAGGTCTTAGTTGTTATTTGCTTCACGGATTAAATTTGCCTCCTTGCCGAGGAGGCTTGAAAGTACATGAAGATCAAGGAACATCCTTTCTCAAGAAAAGTTTATATATTCCACATTTTGCAACATGAGGATGAACTCAACAGATGAACAGATTAATTCTTCACCACATTGCAACATTAGAAAGGTCCGGACGTTTCCAAAACAAGGTAACACAGTGCTCCAAATCTGAAGTGTGTTCAGCTATTTTAGCACAGCATGATTTAAATGGAAAATAAAGAACACATAACCAGGATCACTCCTCGGTCTGGCATGTGAAGGTGTAAATTCACATACCATGTCAAAAGGACATCATCCATTACTACAAGTCAAGGATTATCTTCCTCTCCATTACTGAAGGTGTCTTGGCTCCAAAAATCTTTCCGAGTTTGAACTGGTAAGCAGAAAATCCCTCTGGAAGCTTTTTTTGTTTTGGCACTTCAGTATTTAGTGTAGAGTATAGTTGTTAAAACGCTTTACTACCAGAAAGAGCATTTTCTTGACAAGTCAGCAAGACTTCTTAAGCTGCCATACTACAGCACAGGGCATCTTCCTCCCACTTAAACTCACCATCATTTATTGGTTTAATGCTGACAATTTCTTTTCTGGCTTCAAAATTTTTTAATTCCAAATTTCTGTCTCACAGACAAGTAATATAAGGGAAAGTAATCCTCATCTGGCAATGAAGCAAAGCCTGGGTTTATTAAGGAATACCTCAAATATACACAGAATTCCCAAGACTTACACCAGCCTCTGTATGCTCAGTAACACACACGCAAGCCTTTGTCCTGACAAGCTTTCAATCTAAATAGACATGAGACAAGCTACAACCAACCTGCAGTAATCAGTGTTTACTACATGATTTATCTTTTGTGCAGATAAAATGGCTTGTCATTGGATAAACTGAGCAGAAACATTTTTGAAGTAAGCTGAACTGCTGGAAGACAAAGAACACTGGAGAACAAGGCAACTGCACTAAGATGAAAGCAGAAAAAATCCTGAAGAAATTGGGTAAACCAGCAGTCCCTGAGCACTGAGTGAACCGGGTCTAGTAACATTTCCAGCATGTTCTCCTGAGACCTGGAGGCCCCTGCTGCAGCAACTTCAGCATCTGCTCTTACTGGCTGGTGCCTCCTACTGACTCTATCCTACTCATGCCAGACCTCATGGCAGCGTTAAGAATGGCCACAAGCCTCTTCTATTAGCTCAAAAATCATTCTACAGCACCTCACAGTAGTGCATGTAACAGCTTGAAGCAAACACTCTCAGAAACCTTTTAGTTCTAGGTCAGTCTTCAACAGAACAAGATCTGGTCACTACATCCTGCTTCCACCTATGGGAACGATGCTGAAGTGACAAATGGCAGGAGTGCTTGGTTTAACACCCAGATGGTCGGGGATTTGCTCCTGTGCAGTTACACCTGCTGCTCAGCTGCCAGTGAGCCAGGGCTCAGAACTCCTTCGAGCCTTTTAACTACACAAAGCCTTTTTCAGAAGTCATTCATTGACACTTGGAAACACATTTGTGATAATCATGTCTGCCAAGCACAAAACTATTTTAGTTCTATACCAGAGTATAAGACTTTATTTTTTATTTTCACCTGAAAGGCACGACCTCCTCTAGACCTGTGAGCACATTATCCTAGCAAGTGGCAAACAATCCCAGGGTGGAAGAACGATGAACATCAGACTGTTGGACAGCCACAAAACAGCAGAGAACTCAGAAGTCTCTTCCCACAGCCATTCCACTATTTTATCACACACACAAAAAAAAAGTATCAAATAACTTCACATTTTCTGTGGAACTCCAGCCTTCAGCCCTGATTTAGTTACCTTTTTGGTAAGGACAGATTTCAGCATTAAATACCAGCCTGGCTGGGAATATGAGTATGTACTTTTGAATCAGCTCCAAACAAGTAGCACAACTTAAATGGGAAAACACACTTCACCCAAAAGAGTATCTCAAAAAGCAAAAGCTACTCCATCATTCTTTATCGCACAAGGTTTTGCAATACAATTCACAATCTAAATTATTTGCCACTTCTGCAAATAATCAGTAATAAGTAGAAACATGTATCCAAAGAAGTAGCTTAGCTGATCAAACACAGAAATATTACAGATCTTAGATGTCGGATATTACAAAACACAAAAGCAGTCAACGCAATGGCAAATTTAATTTTGATGGATGGAGATGGTAAAAACTTCAAAAATTACACATTGCATGTTTTTTGTAGGTCAGTTCTCAGATAAGGCTGTAACACTAAATTTATTGGGTTTTTTAATATTAAGATGTAAGTGGTATTCTTCACAATACAATCCTTTTAGGCAGGCAAATAGTAATAATCAGCTTCTTTAACTTCAAGTCACTGAACTGAACTTGCCCATCACACCAAGTATCTTTAACCAGGATCCTTAACAGTGGCCCTCAGCAAGAAAGCCTCAAGCACACACAGCTCATTTCTGCTTTGCCCAAACACGAGACAGGCTGTGAGAACACTGCAGAAAACTTCCATAATTGTTTATAAACTGTGTCACTTCCAGATTTTGCATCAGATGCATTTCAGAGCATAAACACTAACTCCTCTCCCCCAAAAAACATAGAATCAGAGTTCCTCTTTTTGTTCAAATGTGAAGGAAATGCTGCTGAAGAACAACATTTTGCAATGCACTTGATTTCCAGAATGTAATCGAGATTTAGGATATACATCCCGTATGAATGCAATTTTTTTTAGCTGAATATTGGATTTGTTGCTGCTCTTCAGTTACCACTGTCCTCAATTTAATCAACATTGGCTCCACCAACAGAAATAATTTTATTCAGAAAGGAAAATATAATTAGTTTAGATGTGCATACTGTAGAGGCAGAACTGCATTATAAATTAACATTCTTATGCATTTCACACTCAGTATTAAGCCTTGGGGGTTTAATCTGTAATCACATGAATGGCAATATACCTTAGAAGGGCCAGAAATAGGATGTAAAAAAAATCAAAGACATGCAAGTGATGGTGACAATGGTCTCTGTAACAATGCCATGCCAAGCCTGGTACTGGCCACAACAGGAGGGCTCGCTCCCAAGTCATACTGGAATACACTGGTGTTACTCCTCCATGCTATGAGGAGGAAGCAGGGGTGAGAATGTTGAAATTTCTCCTTTCATCTATTTACAGGCAATCGTTCACCTATTTATAATTGCCTGGGAGTTCCCTTAGAATTAAGAGGTGGTAACTGAAGCTGTTGTGACAAAGCCATAAACAAATAAGTCTGATGGCACCACTGCATTTTCTGGAGCTGTCAGTCACACACCTTTGCTATTTACTAAATTAATTTCTTAAAGGTGCTCACTAAAAAGGGGGAAAATCGCTAAAGGCACAGGTTGACTTAGGTTCCTGTGCTATATTGTCAGACTGAACTATCTTTAAAAAAACAAAACAGCAAACAGAACTCTTCAGCTAAGCAGACTGTGATTACACTGATGTGATAGACTCAGTTACTTAACTGCCGGAGGCCTAATGCTGTTCATACAGACAGAAGCAAAGTTACACACAAAATTACTGGAATATTCAAGATCTCTCCTGATATCTCAAGAACTATAATTTTATTTTCTTTTCAGAAGTTCATTAAAAGCAACACAAGATCTGTTCGGGCAACCAGAAGAAAAATTCAGATAAATAATAAAATAAGGATTTCCTGGCCAAAGTGTGCCAAGGACAATTCACAGTTAAAAACAAACAAACAAAAAGAGCTAAACAGTCAGATATGGTCACTATGCTTTAGACACATAATTTAAAATACAAAAACTATGCCTCAGTATTTGCAAATTAAGTATTGGCATGCCATTATGTAAGTTAGATGCAAAATAAAATCCCAAGCTATTTTTGATAAATCAACAGAAGTTGTGCTTCAACATAGCTCTTGCTGACTTTACTGATATAAAGATAGAACATTCTGGGTTTACAGTAACACTGCAGATCCTACTGCCTAAGGGCTGGTGGTATGGGAAAGAAATTGTTTACATCCCCACTGGCCAGAAACTGTTTTAGATTTGTGACCCAAGCCCCCATCTCCTACACCTCAGCCGCAGTCCAGAACCTTGTTCCTGGGAATACTTTCATGCAAAACAGGGAGAACTGCTACAGAAATACCAGTAACTGCATGACTGCTGCCTCTGAGGCAGCTGCTAATTCCCCATGGAGCTCCAGGCCACACTGACACTGTCAAGGATGTCCATGATTCACCAGCAGAACACTGTTTACCCACTTGACAAAAATTTCTACAGATCAAGTCAAAATACAGACTACAGGTCTTTTTTTAAAAGCATCTTTTGAAAGACATCTAAAATTCGTATTTCACTAGGATTCATTCATAAACCAGGACTACAGTGAATCAGGATTCTCCCAAGATGGTACTTACATAGATGCAGTTTAACTATTTCAGTACAGGATTTTAGAGCAGCAAGCAATAAAGCTATTTCTGCCAGAGACAGCCCTTAAAACATTTTCACACCACCATTCACAACAAGAATTCGATCCTGATGGGAATGACTGGGCTCTACTACATCCTAGAATACAGAGACAAGATCACTGTAGACAGCTCTGACTCAAACACTGAGATTCAAAATAAATGGACAAAAAAAAACTCTACCAAAATGCACACAGCAATAATTAGAAGCAAACAAAAAGTACAGACCCTTGATGCTCCAGCTTCAGGGTACATGAAGTCTTTTTAATAACAGATTGCCTACATGCCTAGTGCTTTGGTTACTGAATAACTACACAAAGCAGTGACCAACAACATTGCTAAATACACTTTTATGCTACTACAAGGAAAACTCCAGCTTCTATTATTTTCATATAACCACTTTTTATTTCCAGCTACCACCATGGACAGTTTCCTATTCCAAACAATATGCCAGCTATTCGTAACCCACGGGGAAAGAAAAGCCCCAAACAGCATCAATTCACTCAAACAACATTTTCAAAAGCCACTACTATTTGTGAACAAAAGATCCTGGGCCTCTCAGTAATATTTTCGTCTAGCACATTGTTTAAAATTATCCATTTTTGGCAACTACCCCAGCAGCAAAAAACGCTACAAGCAAATGGAGATGAGACACAATACGAGAGAACCTCCGTGGAAAAGGTAGCTTTGTTTTCCAGGAAGCATACAGAAAAATGCCTCCATATTTACTTCACCTAAAAGCCTGGGTAAATCCAGGCCCACACTCACGATATCCAACACTGTGAACACACCAAGCTCTCCACACGCACTGCTGGATGGTGACACATCCCTCGCACCCGCACTTGGAAGCACCTTCCTGCTGAGCGGGGACGGCGATACCCCAGGCGATACAGCTTTTGCTGCAAGGGATCCGACACCCTTGAAGGTACAGCCCAACCACAACACGGATCTCTCATTCACTCGAGCGCGAACTCATGCGCTCCCCTCACCCTGCACACCCTGGTCCCGACACACCAATGCAATTCCCCATCCTCAAGGCACGTATGGACCAACACAAGGGACAAACGTCCGATTCCCTGAGACCGCCCCTCTTTCCCGCAGCACCTTCCCCTCGCCGCGCACGGAGCCGTTCTCCGACCCGCGCAGCCCGGGCACACCGACAGCGCCGGCTGCGCTCCCACCACCCAGGGGGACAGCGACTTCCATCCCCGGAACACCGAGCACCACTGAGCTCGGACACGCAGGCCGGGCTGTGCAGGAGCCCCTCCGCCGGCACAGCCCCGTGCCCCGCACACACAACACACACACACACAGAGCCCTGTGCCCTTCCACACTCACACACGCCCCTGTGCTTTCGCACACGCTCACACAGAGCCGCTCGCCCCCCGCCTCCTCAGGCACCTCCGGGTGCCCCGCTCCGCTCGCACACCGCAGGCTCAGCGCGCCCCGCTCACAGGCCACACCTGCACGGACACTCGCCCCACACTCACGCGGCAGAACCGCCCCAGTGCGCCCAGCTGGGCTGCCCCGACACTGCAGCCCCACATCCTCCACACCCCGGCGCGGTGCCTGCACGAAGAGCCCCCCAAAAGCGGAGCCTCCCCGCTGTCCCCCACCGCCCGAACCCAGCGGGATCCCCGCTCACCACCCACAGCGGCCGCTCCCGTGTCACCCTCTCGGCTGCGCCCACAGCCCTGCCCTGCCACCGCGGGGATCCCCCCGCTGCATCCCCGCACCCGGGCCCCGCACCCGCCACCGCCCGGCCCCAGCGGCCACCACAGCGGCTCCGCGCCCTCCGCCCTCAGCGCCGGGCCCGCAGCGGCCCCGCCGGACGCCCGCAGCCCCGGCCCGGCGATGCCAGGGCCCCCTCACCTGCTTGCGTGGTGTCGCTCAGGTCGCAGCCGCTGCCGGGGAAGTCGCGCAGCTTCCTCCCGCTCAGGCACAGGATGCCCGAGCTGCCCGCCTCCTCCAGGGCCCGCTCCAGGCTGCGCACCGTGTGCGACTGCGGCAGAGCTGCCGCGCCCCAGTGCGGCCCGGACGAGAAGGAGAGAGTCAGGTGCGCGGGGATGCCGAGCCCCGCCGCTCCGCTCCCGGCCGCCGTCCCGCTCCCGCTGCCGGTGCCGTTGTTGCCGCCGCCGCCCCCCTGCCCGGCCGCCATCTTGACCGGCCCCTCCACAACAACGACCGGGGCCGCTGCGCAGGCGCCGCGGGGCCCGCAGGGGGCGCCGCGGGACGGGGCGGGGCCTCGCAGCGCCCCTCAGCAGCGCCAACCAATCCGCGGCCGCGGCAGCGCTGAGGGGCGGGGTTTCCTGAGGGGGCGGGAGGCTGAGTGCCGAGGGCTCGTGTGCCGCTAGGGAGCGCTGCCGGGGCTGAGTGCTGAGCAGCGCTGAGGGGCGGGGTTTCCTGAGGGGGCGGGAGGCTGAGTGCCCGAGGGCTCGTGTGCCGCTAGGGGGCGTTGCCGGGGCTGAGGGCTCGGGATTCTCTTGGCAACGGAGGCATCCCGGGAGCGGGGGGAGCCCGGCAGGAGGGTCCCGTAGCCAGGACGGGAGCGGGCGCGGGGGGCGCCGTTCGGGAGGGCGCGGCTGCGGAGAGACTTCGGAGCTGAAGGAACGCGGGGAGCATCGGCTCAGCAGCCCCGGCGCCGCTGCGAGCGCGGCTCTGCCCGGCCCCGGGGCAGATGCATCATTCCTTCCTTTGTCTGGGAACCCAGATGAAGTGAATACAATGCAAATGCAATAGCAGCTCCTCTGCCCCTCACCCTGGGGGAGTCCCTTGGCCTGCAGTTGTGATTATTGTGTTTAAAACCAGCCCAGCACAGAGAAGCCACTGCAGGGGGACCATGGATTTACTGTTAAGTGTGGAATTATGGATATGTACCTACAGCTATTTATATAATGCACAGCAGGAGGGGGTTATTCTTAAATCAACAAGGAAAAGCTTTTCCCAAATGTTCAGACTGCTGTGTGCTACCAAGCACCAGATACCGCTCTGCCGCTGCCCTCACGCACCGCTCGCCGGTGCCGTCGCCGCTGTCCCGGCCCCGCACAGCATCGGCCGCTCCTCAGGCCCGCAGCTCTCCTGTGCCGGCAGCAGCACAGCCTCCGTGGCCTCTGCCTCGCAAACCCGGGCACCGGCAGAGCCGGGCACGGACTGCGGATCCCCGCGTGTGGCAGCGACAAAAATCACCCGCCAATTGTCTGTGGCAGAACAAAGGCAGACGAGCGAGCGGCTCCCCCTGAAATGGGTGAAGGAACGCTCACAAAAGCCCCACAGACACGAATGCGCCGAGCTCACAATGTGAAAGGGCAGTAGAAAGACATAAATCAGAAGCCCCTTGCAAGGTCCAGGGCCCAGCTACCTGAATAAAATGCTGCAGAGCTGCTGGCATACTGGACGCACGCATAATTACCTCTCCTACCATGTAATCCGTCCTTGTCAGTCATTGTTGCATATTTCTCTTCCAAAGAATTGCTCTGGAGCTGTGCTTAGGAAATGCTAAAGAAAGCCTCATAGACCCACATTTTAATGCAATTGTCATATGTTTGGTGAGCAGAATCTGCTTTTAAGCCTTGAACCTCAGCAAGATCCTTGAATTGGTTTGGGTTGGTTTTTTTGTTTATTTTTGCATGCATATGTCGTGCCTAATTGGAGAATCTAAGGGAAATTCCCTCTCTAGGGGGTATGGAAGAGACTGGCCTTCAGCCAGCAACACGTCACTGACAGACAGCTGAGCCATTATGGATCGCTAAAGGACCAGACCTGAAATACCACGGGGCTGATGTCTGGGTGACATTCAGCAGCACCAGTGAGCCAGGATCAGAGAGCAGCTCCTGAACAGGGCAGGGCTCAGTGCAGCGCTCTGTGGGTTTGGGATCGCCCTGTCCTGGCACACAGACTGCCCTTCCAGCAAGGAGCTCTGTGTGCAAAATGCAGCTGTGGGGAAAGGGGTCCCACTGTCACCTGCAAACAGTGTGGCTGCCTGCCTCCTCTGGCCTTAGCTGGGGGTACTCCGGGGGGCTGTGGCATTCAAGCTTTCAGATGAATATCTCCAATCAGTCTGGCTGGGCCAGAGCTTCTGCTCTTGCCCTGAAAAAACGATCATTCCCTGGATTCCCAACAAGAAAATCAGGCCAACCTGTATAAACACTGCTGACTGCTGCCCTTGGTTGAGGTTCCAGCCACAGAGGGTGGAGGGTGAATAAACTCAGACTGCTGTTGGGCCAAGTGTGTAGGATGATTTTGTCTGCAGACATGGAGCAGGAGGCACAGTGGCTCTGCAGCTGGCAAGAGTGAAGCAGAGCAGGAGCTAGGACCAGCTCCAGCACATAAATTCTACTGAACATTAGAGATAGTTGCTCGAAGTTTCCAAAGCATGTGGCACGGCACAGGGCCAGCTCAGAGATGCAGTTTGGCTGTCCTCCCTCTCAGCCACATCACTCAGCCTCTTGCTCTTTAGAGCCCAACTTAGATAAAAAAAGAGGTTAAGCTCTCTTTGTATGAAATAGCCCTGACAAATTACCAAAGAGTTCTTTTGTCACCAGAGTTCTCATATATTAGGGGCCTTTTTATCTTTAACCAAATACTCACTGTACCTGCAGGTGCTCATACAAAAAGCAAGCCAATCTTGCTCAGTCTCACATCTCAGGTCTTCAAAGGAACTGAAGTTTCCCATACCATAGGCTGCAAGCAATGTCTGAGGTTTTTCCTAACTGCTCACCAAAAATTCCCAATCTGCAAACTGTCATGAGCAAATTGGTGCTGATTCAGGCAAAAGCTTGAAAGCTGACTGCACGTTCCTGTGGTAGAGCAAATTTACCTGTGGGGGTCATTTATCACCTCCAGTAGCTGCAGAACCAGAATAGATGTCTGGAATGCTAAGGTCTAATTACTTTTATTTATAATTTCACAGCCTTTCAACAGTTCTTTTTTCCCATGTCCTCCTTTCTTTGTCATTCCCCAAGCAAAACCAGAGTTACTAGTCTAGTGGCAGAAGGCTCCTCAAAGCAACCTTCCTGGCACAATGAGCAGTGAGCCATAGCTGTGCCATCCCTCAGTTTCTCCTGTAAACCAGAGATTGTTGCATTTTCGTATTCATTATGGAAGTTGAGTAGAGGAAGAGGTGGAAATGCTCACATGTTGTCATGAGACTGCACAAGACAAACATATTTTCTTGCAGCCATGCCAGACAGAGTCGAGTTTCAGGAGTTTGAAAATTTCTGAAAATCCCACACTTCCCTGAAGAGCTTCCACTTTAAAAGTATTTGTGGCTACCCACATCTGCTCCAGACGAGATGAAAACTCATAAAGATATGACATAAACAAATTTAATGTTAATGCCTTGAGGAATGAGATCTTGATCAGGCTTTGATCTATCTAACTTTCAACATGGGATGCAAGATGTGGTTACTCACAGCTCTTGCAGTGAGGTAGCCCGAGGCACAGCTGGCCCAAGGCATGCTCAGAACAAGGGAGTGAGGGCTGTGTGTCTGTCCTGCTGCTCTGCCTGCTGCTCCTCCTCAGCCCTGCTCAGCATCATCGCTCACAGACCCAGAGCTCCCCAGGGCACTGCCTTCTGCAGAGAGCCAGACTGGATTCTCTGTAGCGTTGGTGTGAAATTGATTATGACAGCAGGGACTGCAAGAGTGGAGTCCTCGGTTATCTTTGTCACCGTGCAGCGTGTGCTGCAGGCTGTGTCCCAGGGCAGGCCAGCGCCTGTGGTGAGGACATCAAAGCACAGTGACAAACTGAGGTGCTGCCCAGGGCGTTGTGCAGAGTGATGCTCCCTCCACACCTCCACAGTGCTGGCAGGCCTCTGCCAGGCCACACAAGGTCTGGCACCTCTGGCCAAGCAACAGGGATTGTCAACAGCAGGGAGACCCCTGAAGCTTTCAGTGTTCCTGAGTTAAGTCCCTGAGGTGAACACACAGCGGGGGTTTGTCAGTCTAGATTGCCATTTGCTTAGAGAAATTAAATCCTCCTGAAATGTCAGCAGAGCTTTTTTGCATTCTTTAGAGATTTCCTTTTGCTTTAAGCAATTAAACGAGAGCTTTCCTACTGTTCTTGCTGTGCTTCTTTATAAGTACACTCAGTACTCCTCCATGAGTGAGCCACTGAGGTAACATAGTCACTGTTCCTTCAACACTCACGTGATCCTGGTGCCATCTCCATGATGCCTCTTCAAATCCTTTGTGTTTACTTTGCTTATCAGCACATGCTCTATGTGGCATGGATATTACTTTTCTACTTCGAGACCTGCAGGTGTGCACAGCTTCCCACAGGCAGTTAAAATAATCTCCAAATACCTGGATTCAAGATTCATACTAAAGTGGCACCATCTGGCCCATTTTGAAAGTGAAGCAAGCAAATTATACATATATTCCTTCTTAGATCAAAAGGCAAATGCCACTCTATCTCTGCTAAAGGGCAGTCATTTATCTGAAACACCATTTTAAAGAGCTAGAAATAGCTCAAAATACTCCAGCATCTGATGCTTGAATAGAAAAGAAGCAGGCAGGATTCTGTCTAGCTGCCTTCGCAAGCTATATCTGTTCTTTAAGTCTTTTTGTACAGACCACAATGAGAGAGCAGATCCATTAATGAGAATATTCCCAATACCTTTCCCATTGGGAGCATCTGATTCACTGCACATGCTTCACTGAGCATGAGGAAACAGTTCTGAAGGCAATGGGGAGGGGAGCATCTCTCCTTAAAGACATCATTTCAATCCCCACCTATTCCAGCTACATGCACTGCAAATACCTTCTTGCAGTGCTGCAGAGGCCTTTGTCCTTCGCTGAGCATTTTGGTGTGATTTCAAACAGGATTTGTCCTTTTATTCTATTCTGAATAACTTGATTGCTGTGCAGTAGCATACTTGGCTTGCTAGTTTCTTGGAGAGATTAGAAATGTAGGCCTTTCAGTGAAGGTTTACTTTAACACTGAGAGATCCCTAAAA
Organism: Pyrgilauda ruficollis; assembly: GCF_017590135.1. NCBI lineage: Eukaryota > Metazoa > Chordata > Aves > Passeriformes > Passeridae > Pyrgilauda > Pyrgilauda ruficollis. The sequence continues at coordinate 13,434,862 of NW_024528821.1, read as the reverse complement.
GCAGGATAAACTGAAACTACTCCTACATGACAACAAGCAGCACAGCCAAGGGTGGTGTACCTGTGGATCTCCATTTACTGGAATGTTGCTTGGCTGGCTACAGATTGCACTGAAGCTTCCAGCTCCCTGACATCCTGTTCATGTGTTTTTTTATGGGATGATTGTGGGACACTCTGCATAGTCCAGAGGTACAGATTATGGGTGTTGAAGCAGTGGTTTTGCATGTGTCAGGCCGAGATGACAATTTTAATACATACAGAGAGAGAGGGGGAGAAAAAGCCAACAACCTCTCTATAAAAAACTCAGTTTTGCTCTATGCAGGCTGCATCTGCTAAATTTGTTAAGAAGCAAAGCAAGGATTTTGTCATTGTCCATGGCTGATCTTTTTTTCCCTAAGCAGAGCTCAGTGATGTGTGTACCTCAGCCACTTTATGGCACACAGTGCATACATTCTGGACAAAAACTGAATTATTATCATCAGTGTAGTTCATTCTGGGAATGACTAAAATAAAGAAATATTTGTGTAACTGGAATTTTCTTCCAAGAGCCTGAAGAAGTGTTTTGTTTTCTTCCATCTTCTCAAGAAGATGATTTTCAAGTGGTAACATATGGTTGAAATGCCATGTTCAGCATCTAACAATAAAACATAAGCTCTTTCTAGTGGTGGTTCACCAATTTTGGAGCAAGCTATTGTAGCTGTACTGCTGCCAGTGTGCCTTGTGGAGAGCTGAGAATGATGGGCCTGGGGTTCTTATAAATTAAAAGGCCTAAACATCCCCCTTGTGGGCAAAATACAGTGTCACAAAAGTGATCAGAGTTTTGGCCCATTGAATTAAGTGATTGTACTTTGAGCAATTCTGGGAGAGACTGGAAAGCTTCCACACCCTCAGATAAAAAAAATGTGTACATGTAGATTTACCTTGACACATATTACCTTGTGTGCAAGCCTTACCTTGACACATATTCCTACAGCCACCCGGGCTTAGTTCCCAAGAAAAAAAAACTTAAACACTTATTAGCATTTGAGTCATGTAGTTTTGGGTCCATTTCACTGAAAGGGAACAGTCATATATTTTGCAAGTTTGTATTAAATAACTGTGATATGAGGTACCCCTGAGGATAAAAGACAAAGTGGCCAGTGTTAATTTTGCGATCACAGTGTAAGATTTGTTTCAATAATAAATCATGACAAGTAATTTAACATGCAGAATATTCACTAAATCTACTTAGAGACTAAGAACACATTTCAGATAATACAAGTGTTTGGTTCCTGGCATGTGTTCCTTTCTACCACTGAGTTTATTTTTGTTTAGTTTTAACTAAAAGCCTTCTAGGGCTCTTTGGGGTTTCATTGTATGACAAGCAGAGCATCTGATAAATTGAAAGGCCCAGTGCCCCAAAGTAACACTTGCTCTTTTGGAACAAGTTGGTCCTGTCTGTGCCTAACAAGGGGAAGGATACCTGGCACCCTTGGCAGAGGTGCCCCAGTGCTCTTTGGGGGCTCAGCTTGATGGTTTGTTACCACAGTATCAGTGAGTCAACACAAAACACTTCTAGAAGAAAGCATAACATAAATATTTTCCCTCCCCCCTTATTTGTTTCTTTTTTCATTGTTCATTTATTAATCTCCCTTTTTAGTTGTGAAAGTCACATTCCTGATGTTCATTTTTTTAGGATGCAGAATCAAGTCTGTGTGCCAGACACCTGCAATCTCTCCAGGGCAAGGGGATTGTGCTTTAGAAGAGACTCTGGCTCTTCAGGCCTTTTCACCAACTCCATCCAGCATGTGTCACCTCCACTGTTGATGTGAGAAATTACTCAGGACTGAGGTGATGGCAGTGCTCAGACATACTAAGCAAATGGGACACTTGCCAAGATGTTAAGAGGTCACAGACTGGCAGTTGAGAGATAAGAGCACATATCAGCTCATACTTCCCAGATGAATAAATATGGCTTGGAAAGGTTTTATCATTGCCTTTAATGCTATGCACTTGAAGGAAAGCAGCTAATTAAACCTCTCAGCTGGTGAAGTGGAATTTGCTGCAAAAACTGCCTTGTAGTTCCACAAAAAATGTCTTTTGAATATTTTAGAAGTTGCCATTTCTAAACTCAGCCTTTGTTTTCTTTAGCCCCAGATGTTTCACTAAATGTGATCGAATAGAAACACTGCTGGAAATCTCTCAGCTGTTGCTTCCAGAGTTTCTGAAGATACAAGTGTCCAAGATTTTACAGAAAGCCAGGAAAGTTCATGACACAGAGTGACCAACTCCAGCTGCTGCCCTGTGTGGAAACCTGGGTCATTCAGCTCACGGCTGGCCTTACCCGAGGAGACTCCAGACCCCTGCTGCAGCCCTTCCCTCGTGTCTCTGGACAGCTCTGCTTTTCAGGACACTGCCCAGAGCCCTGCTCCAGCACCCTCCTTGGGTGCTAGGAAACGATACAGCTCCTCTCTCAGTACATCACTAAAAGCTGGGCTTACATGGATACTTCCAGCCCTTTCCCAGCAGCCACAGCTTCTCTGGATACTCTGGCTAAATTGCTGGGAAATCTCAAGGATTCTTTTTGGAGGAAAGCTCTTGGACTAGGGCAGTGTTAGAGCCAGGCTCCCTAGAGAACAGCAGAGCCCCCAGCACACCTTGTGTGCCACAGAACATTGCAAACAAGGTATCAACCCCAGTTCCTCACATCTCACACCAATCCACTTCCATGGTCGCTCTGCAGCATCACTGCAAAATACAGCAAAGGTTATTTGTTGCTCCCTCAGCACTGTTCTATTGTTTTCTTTCATGAAAGAACAACTCCCTAAACCAACACTTTCAGAAGCACTTGATCTTCCCAAGAGCTGTACACATACCAGGAGGCAATTCTTGCCCTGATTGATCTGCTTGTAGAAATTTCTCTCCCATTTGAAGTGAAGGTGGAAAAAAACCCACTGTATTGAAAACGCAGAACATGCAGACACTGTTCACTATTTATGTGGCCCCTATTACATACGTGGTGAGAAAGTTTATTTCACAGCATTTATCCTAAGGAAACTTCAGAGAAAAGCATGCTCCTCACTTGATGCATGGCAGCCCTTTGGAAGATACTGTTCTCCTATCTCTTTTTTATTTCTTCACCTGTCTTTTAAAGTAGAGGAAGATGGTTTAGCTCACATTTTGTATTCAAACTGTAGAATAGCTTCGGTGCCATAACCAATGCTGCAGAGACTGAAAGATGCCTGAGTTCTGTGAGTGATCGGGATGCTGCCCCAAGACCAGTCCCAAATGGGTGCTTCCTCCTCCGAGCGCTCACAAATACGAGAACAGGCTTCATGCACGAATATGAGCCACGAGTATCTCTGTTCGTAGTTGCCTTGTTTTTCTGGCCTTCAGAAGGAAGCAAGGTCATTCCATCGTTCACATGGCTCAGAACTGACTGCCGCGTTGTTAAGATACATCTGCTGCTGGCATAAACCCCGGAGGAGGAGGGTTCGGGTGGAAAAGGGGAAGAGAGTGTCAGCCCGGAGGCTGGGGCACGGTGCTTTAGGCAGACAGGGGTGGAGGGGAGGTGCCGATGGAAAGGATCGCCGGGGAGGGTGCGGAGGGCAGGCAGCCAGGGCAGGGCTGAGCGCGGGCGGGGAGCGGCGCTGGCCGCGGGCGGCGCAGGGGCCGCTCGCTGCGGGAAGCGCGGCCGGGCACAGCGGCCGGGACAGCCGGGGCGGGCGGGGGCCGCCGCGGGGCCGGCACATTCCGGGCAGGCGCAGTGAGCGCACAGCGCTCCGGGCCCATGGAGGCGGCGGGGCCGCAGCCCGCGCCGGGCCCCGCGGCGGGGCCGCAGCCGGGGGCCGAGGAGATCGACATGTCCCTGGGTAGGTGCGGGGCGCTGCCGGGCGGCGGGGCCGGGCCGGGCCCTCCGTGCGGGCGGGGAGCCGGGGTGGCTGTGCGGGATGGCTCGGGCCGGAGGTGGCCCCGCCGTGCGGGTGCCCCTGTCCGGGTGGCAGCACGGGCCGTGTGCGGGGCCGTGTGCGGGGCCCGGGCTCGGCGCTGGGCTGGCAGCAGCCCGGGGCTCACGGGAGAGCGGCCCGGGGGGCTCAGGCAGAGCAGCCCCGGTGACAGGCGAAGGGGGGCCATGGCCTCGCCGTGCTATTTATAGCAGCTTGCTCCGATGCTCGCCATTCCTTTGGCACAGGGAATGTGGACTGAGCATAAACAACCAACAACCGCCCTGTGATGAACTCCCCAGGCCTGGATTCTGACGCATGGATGAGAGATCTTGGTGGATTATCGTGTTGGTGTCGGTGCTGCGAAAGGAAAGGCCAGCAGCACCTTTTGTTACTGGATCAGCTTCCTAACTGAAACCTTGTGTCATTTCTTCCCAGCGAAGAGTCATTTGTTAGGAACGAGGAACATTTTCCACTGCAAACCCAAACTGATCCCTTGGCTTATGCACCCTTATTTTAATGTTTCTATGAGGAGCTATAGCAACAGTGGATCCCTAATTTTTTATTTATTTTTCTCCCATAGTGTTGCACACCCTTTTTCTCTTTGCTGATGTGTGATGCTGCCTTTGCTTTTGCTCTCTCGTTTACTGCTTCCCTCAGTCAGACCTCCTGTGGTCCAGCCCCATATTTCATCCAGAATACACCTTACTCAGCGTAGAAGAGAGAATTGGAAAACAAGAGGCCCCTGGTGAAGAGCTTTTTCCAACAGGTGTTTTTTCTATGCTTTCAGATACATTTGTGCCTTACATGAGTTAGCAGTCACAAAAAAACTTCAGGAGCTGCTTTAAAGCTGCCCTGATAGATCTAATTCTGCCTCGAGGGCATAGATGTACCATAAATGACCTCTCAGGATCCCCTTGCAGCCTTGTGTGGTAGTCCATTACAGTGCTCTGTTAACCCCATCATGTTTATGGGCACAAAATGCAGTGTAACAACTCATACCCAAACAAAAAAGACACTGAAAGGTGACAGATCAGGCACCTGAGCATTCAGCCCCTCTCATGTTCCTCCTCATGCTGTGGACAGCCCACCCTTGGATGAGTGTGGTCACCTCCCTGCAGAGCATGCAGGGATGCTTTCAAAACGCTTCAAAGCATCCTGTGCTCCAAATCACACATGTCCCAAAGGCACATTTAGCTGAGACCATTAGCAAATTCATCCCAAGAACATGGCCCAGCGTCTCCCAGCCTGCTCTTTTCCTGGCAGACTTGAAAGAGAAATCACAAAAGCAGCGTGTTCTTACTTGTGCTCTTGTTTCTTTTCCTTGGGCTTTGTATTCATTTGGACACAGGAGTTTCTTGATAGGAAATGACAAGGGAGCAGTGCTGGAGGTCTGATAATTTATGGAAAGCACCCACTGAAAGCTGATGGTACTTCTGTCCTCTGACTCCAGTGATACATTAAGGAGCTGGAGTAGCCACTGGCTGGGAAAGGGCCTGTTTTGGATGCTTCATTTCTTGCTAATTCATTCAAGTTAAAACATTCTGCCTGTAGCTTCACAGATGTGCCTTTATTATTTTCAATTTGCAAAGATTTGCAAAGTATTTTCTGGAAGATTTGAGGTTAAAAGAAGAAAATATTGGAAAATACGAATTAATGAAGAGACGTCCCTTTGCCATTCCTCTTCATCAGAACTGCTTGAATTAAGAGGATCCCGTTGATTGCAGACCAGCTGATTGAGATTGAGGGGCCTGAGCTGTTTCTTGATAGAGCTCTGCATCTGACAGTACTTTGTGCATGATCCAAGTAGCTCAACAGCTGTCACATCCTCCCCCCTTTGGCCACCTTTTCTACAACAGTTCAAGTCAGACCTTCTCAGAAAAGTTCTTTGCCTAGCACTGAGCTCCTGGTGCCCCTGCAAAAACATCCTCCCTTAGGCTTGTGGGAAGCCTGCACGATCAGATCTCCCAGGGAATGGGGTCTGAAATCTCGGTCCTGCCCATGGTGGGGACGTGCTGGGTGGTGGCACATTTGTAAATCATTTGCTGCACTCTAATCTCCAGCCTGCAGGAGCCCAGTAAATGGATCCTATACTTTCTAAGCTAAGCTTAATCTTTCATTGTCTGCCCAGCGTAGCTCACAGAGCAGCAAGCTCCATGGACAATTCCGAGCCCCCAAAGAGGGAATGACTGTTGGTGTTAAGTGCAGTTTCTATGGGTTTCTCCTCATTTCATTCCAGATGACATCATAAAGCGCCACAGGAAAGAGCAGACAGATGCCAGCGCCGTGGGCGACAGCAGAAGGCAGCAGGTCAAGAACAGGAGTTCAGCCTCTGGCTATGGGCGGCCCCGATACCGAGCCTGGAAGCAGAGGAATTTGCAAGGTAGATGGGCACTTGGGGCAGCAGAGGCTGGCCAGGCTGGGAAATGCATTTTTAGCAAAATCCAGCTCTTAAATCCTTCTCCTGTCCAATTTCTGTGTGCGTATAAGATGCGCTCAGGCTCTGATTAGCTTTTCTCCCCATAACAATGGAATATCAGGGCCCTTTCAGAGCATAATTCATCCATTTCTCTCCCTTCCACTCTCATGAATTACTAATTTAAAGTGACTTAATATCTATTCTCTATTCCCCTTGGCTTTGCATATTTTAATTATGCTTCTTCCTAATCCTCATTTTCCCAGAGCAGACTGAAATTATCCAAATTACCCCCTCAGTAACTGTATTTGATAGCTCAGTTATTGAAGCTAAATTGTCACTTTTGCCAAGCATGCTATTTTTATGGTGAGGTTTTTTTATAATACCGAGTGATCACACCTTTGTTTTGTTCCACTGGCTTTTACCTACAAACCAAAGTTATCTGCTGCATGAAATGGCATCTCTATGAAATTTTTTCTTTTTAATTACTGCTAAGTCACTTCCTGAAGATTTTAGTGATATTTTGCAGAAGTATCTTTTCAGTCTTATATTGGAGTGCTAATCACAGATCAGGACAGTGGGATCACTGGGAGCAATGCTGCCTTCCAGTTTTGTGTTCTTGGTGACCACCACAGACTCCCTTACAGAGGATTGTTCTAGTTCAAATCATAATGGTGATAAATGCCCTTAGCAAATTGATTTTTCTATCAAAACCCACAGGCTTTGATATTCTCGCGCACTCAAGCAATTACTGCACCCAGAGGCAAATCCAAGAAAATATTTTTTCCCTATTTCTTAGATGGGAGAGCTTTTCTGTTAATTTATGTAATTATTCCTGCTAGTTTTAGTATTTCATAGGTTTTCAGGGAGTCTGAATTCAACCCTGCCAAGTGCAGAGACCTGCCATGCTGTGTGGTGCTGATTGTCAGTAGCAATTTGGGGAATCTCAGCATGACTGGGAATTTAGCCCATAATTCATCAGGGGCTCAGTTCACTTCAGTCCCTATTGAAATGCAGTCCTGTCTGGGCTGAGATGTGATAACCATTATCAAAATGATGATCTGAGGAGCCCAGCACTGTAATGACAGAGGAGGGAGAAGGGTATTATGCTGATTAAACCAGCAAGCAAAGTGCTGTTAATCCCTCTTGGAATATGGCTTAAACCTTCTCCCTAGTGGGAGAAAGATGATTTTTAATGACGAGAAATTTGAATTTCAAATCTCCTTGGAAAAAAGAGTCTGTCCGACATGGGAACTTGTGCTCAGACTGGACTGGCTGAGCAGAGGTGCCTTTTGGCCATCCCAGGTGTGCTCAGAGCCAGGCTCTGATCACACACCCAAACATGGGGTGTGTGTGTAGGGGTTCTTCCCCAGCTGCTGACACTGTGGGGTTTTATTGAAATGTTCTTACATTATTAAATATCTGCCAGACCTTTTGCAGACATGAAGCCTCCCATGTGTCACACTTCAGGAGGCAGATGACAGAGCGAGGCCTTGGTCCCCAGCTGGTGTGATGGGGTCCCCCTTGGAGGCTGATGGCTCTGTCATGTGTTATTTGTGTTGGGTGAGCTGTGCCTGAGTGCACTGCTGAGCACAGGCTCTCTAATAGGAACAGACTGAAAGGGACACGATTTTCTAGTCAGAGCTGCCTTCTGCAGCAGTCCCTCTCATTGCCCTGATGGAGTATCCAGGAAAGGCAGCTGAGCGCAGTCTGTTGTCCTCTCCAGGGTGTAGGAGAGCTGTGCAGCAAAGCTGAGTGTCCAGGAGAAGAGCAGCCCAGCAAACAGGCAAGAGATAGGGACAGGCCCAGGGTGGGGGCTGAAGAGAAACAAGACAGGGCAAAAACAGACTGGGGGAATAGAAGCAGGAGAAAAAATCAAAGGGACATGGACTACAGAAAGTCCACATGTGGTCAAAAAGAAACAGTTTACCGAAACTGAATGTTTGTCACGAGAGAAACATTTACATACCTGTACTTCTGCAATGAGAGGGTATTGTCTGCAAAGGAAATAACAACTGGCCCCAGAGCTTGTGAACTGTGTTGTGTTTTTGTGCACGTTCCCAACCAGCACCTCTGGCCATGGGACACAAAGTACCCCACCATGGTGTTTGGTATCTGCTTCCCAAGGGCCTGTCCTGGTGCCCTTCTGTTTTAGAGCCAGAGCAGCTCAAATCATCTTCAAGCATGTTCCAGTGTAAGCAGCTCAGGCTGGTGCTGGCTGGTGTTACACCCTGAGGCTGGAGCCTTCATTCATTGTGGCAGTGGTGGCCCCTCAGAGCAATGCCGCTGCTACCTCAGAGCACTTCATTTCCAGTTGCTCCAAGGCAGTATAAATTGCTGTCACGTAGCAGTCGTTGCAAGATCAATATATGCACCTCACTGCTCTGTGCTTTGTGTCAGTGAGGTTCTGCTGTGAGATCCAGGGTTTGAGTGCACTCCCATTGCTCTCTGCCATGCACAGCTTTGTGCCTGATTTATTCACCCCCAAGGTGTGGGTGCATCTCACTGGTGTAGCGGCTGTTGGGGGGAATGGGCTGAAAACAGAGGAGCTTCAGTGACCTTGCAGCTGGGGATAGACAGCAAAGTGTGAAGCAGCAGTGAAGGAAAACACACATCTACTGCTGTTTACCCTCTGTGTGCACTGAGAAGTAGAACATCTGGTTATAGATAATGGAGGCGTTTGGTAGACTTGGACATGCTTGAGCTCCCTGCCTCGGTACAGAGATCAGCATGGTGGTGACCCTATGCAGGCAAACCCTTGAGAAACTAGTGTGAAGGGCAGCCTGGTGATTCTCCAGCAATTGGCCAAGCTTAATGGTGCTGGTGCCCAAGTGGCTGTGCTTAGGTGTTGCTTCAGGGATCTGCTGCTTTGTGAGGTAACAGAAAAAAATTCCATCTTGGCATTCCAGCTGTGGGTTTGTGATTGTTGTTGTTGTGCCTGTGTCACCTCACAGAGTGACTCAGAAATTTGCTGTCTCATTACGACTACAGAATTTTATTATGTGGAGTAATTAGGTTTGGAAGCACTGTGCCTCAGTCTGACAGGGCTTTCCTCTTGCTCAGCACTTCACACTTCAGCACTCAAAATCATCAGCAGGCTTAGGGGAGAAGGTTAAATGCAGGACGAACAGCGGGTGTGTGTGTATCATAAAAGAGCACCAGGAGACTTCTCCTTCAATACAAGAAGCTATGGTATATCAAGCTAAAAGAAAAATAAAAATCATACTATGATGTGGGCCCTTAGAGCTGTTTCAGGCTGCTGTGGGGTTGGCTTTGGGATGCTTAAGTCATGTGTATATCTGTATCTAAATGCTTTTTCTGTTTCATCGTTAATTCATAGCAGTGTGAGCTCTGACAACAGATTGACAGGTCTCCTGATGTGGGTGTTCCTGTCTTTATGAGGAATCAGAATTGTAAAAGGCTTTTCTCTTCTGTATTCTTTCACATCAAATAATGTGTATGGCAGTCCTATATACAGTAAGAGTGCTAGAGAGACATTGGAAAAAATAATTATTTAATATAAATCAGTGTGACTTTTGCACCACTATTTCTGTAGTATCAGATTAAGTTAATCTTATAATCTATTTACAAAACTGTAGTCATAAACCAAATTTTGAAAGATGCTAAAGTAAGAGGGCTTTGTTTTTAGGACCTCACCGTTTCAGAAGAGGCTTTGGACAGCAGCAGTTCAGTCGGAGACAATTCAGGAATGCCCTGCCTGGTCGCAAGAGGAGAGCAGCTGCTGCGTTCGATGGAGTGAGCCCTTTAAATCGCCAGGCGTCGGCTCAGGAGGTAGGGCAGTAAGGAAGGTATGGCTTTTCCCAAATGTCATGTGGAAATCTGCTCAATTTTATGATCCTGGAGCACCCCAAAGAACAATCTGCATAAAAAACATCTTTTAATGCCTGTGCACAGCATTTGTATGCATAGGTACAGAGTACAGACATACATGAATATGGAATAGCAATTTTACAGTTAGCTTTATAAAGCTTCTGACTTAGCATAATTTTACTGATCAGTTCCCATGAGCTTTGCTAAAAAAGATTTTTTAAAATTGATATGAAAAGGTTTAAAAATATTTCCATAAAAATTAATTCCATGGCATCTCATCTTAGTATTATAATTTAGAGGAGGTGTGTTAAGATTCTTTGTTATTTGTTCTCCACCCAGAGCATTTTCCAAGTTCCTGTGAAGTCAAAGGACAGACTTGGTGACTTGTCAGGTGACTCTGGTTCAGAGATATACTTTCACCAGAGACACTGATTCCCAGTACTGTGACAGATAGTGTGAGAGGCAGCTGGGTTTTCCTGCACTGATGAAAATCCTCTCAGTTAGGAGGTCATAGATGTTCAGTGAGCTTTTTAAAAAAATGCAAGTGCTGAGGAGAATGGCACATTTAGTGAATGTGTTGTAGGGGTATAAATAAGAAAGCCCTAAACTGAGCATGCATGTGCAAGGAGTGAGGTTATTCCTGAAAAGAAAGACCGGGATGACTCAGATATTGAGTGTGGCTGGTATTTACAGAGAGTAATAAGCAGTTGCTAGGAGGCAGAATTCTACAGTAACTTCCACTTTGCAGGAATAAACCAAGGGGGAAGAATATGGAAATAGACCTCAGTTAGTTGGTACTAACATGATGGTAGCTGTCCCACAGAAGTCACCAGGCTGGAACCTGGGGCAGTGTGTGTTGGAACTGCAGGACAGACCCTGCTGAGGGATCTTCTGGTGTGTTCCATGCATCAGGGTGTGGTCCAGGCAATGCATGTGTCCAGACAAGAAAGAGCTGATGACCAAAAGGAAACCTGAGCAGGGCTGTAATGCACAGCTTCTGCGAGACTTGCTCTGCATGGACTAATCTTTTATTTCTTCTTTGGCTTCTGCAGCACTAGAATGAAACATTCTCCCTGGCACCTGTAGTTCCATGTGCAGGAAGGGAGGCACACCCCCTGACTGACTGTTGTCAGCAGAGAGCAGCCCCTTGTGTGCTGTCCCTTGCCCTCACCCCCTGTTCTTGTACCAAGATTGTGCTGCAGGTGACAGCTGCTGAGGTCTCGCTGCTCTTTCAGGGCACCAAGAGCAATGCTTTTGCCAAAAGCAGCAGTGGGCAGCAGGAGGAGCAGCCACAGCCATCTCCAGGCCCCAAGAGATTCAGAGCAGATGCTGCCAGCATCCACACCCCAGGGAGAAGGTAAAATCTTTGGTAACTCTGGGTTATTTTGGTTTTCAGTGGTTTTTACCTGTGCAACTCATGGGATTTCCCTCTTTGTATGTGCCAGCTGGGTGTGGCTACAGCCATGTGCATGTACAGCACCAGAAAAATACCCCTGGGTATGTTAGGAAGGCACCTGGAAAGAAAACAGTCTCATGCTCATAGTTAATAATGGCAGTTTTATTTCGGGAAGCACAGAAAATGTGACATTTGTATTTTTCATAAACTTTGTCACTTGGGGAAACACTTTTGAAGGGTGAAATAGCATTTATTTTGATACAGGCAGGAAATACAGATTCCAGCCATAAGGGATGGGCAGAGACAGGGCGTCTGTCCCAGCAAGGGGCTGCAGGAGCAGACTGTGCCCCAGGAGCTGTGAGGAAGGCAGTGTGCCAGGTGCTGGGCACTGTCTCGGTGCCTGTCTCATCGAGATCATTATGTTCTCTGAGGAACAATGGAAAGCTTCAAAAGGAAGCTCCTTGCAATCCTTCATCTGCTCTGAGCAGAACAGGACGGAACAACATTGAGAGGTCCTTGCTGACCTGATTTTTTTCTATGATTTTCCTCCCATGTTTTTTGCTTTTAATGAGCAAAGCTCAGAACACACAAACTGTTGCCTCATTTGAGCAGAAAATCAAGTTCCTCTGAAATCCTTTGCTGGTGCGAAAAACCTGTTGGGCTGAACTCGGTAACAAACAGCCTCATTTGCTTCTTACACTGCTTTTTAAGACCAGCTTGGGTTAGATATTTTGGCATTAAATGTTAGAGAGACCTGGTATCATCCTCACCTCCTGTCTCTCTCCTTTACCAGCAGGCCTTTCCTGCTGAACAGGGGACCAGCGTTCCAGCAGAAGCGAGTGCAGCAGTGGTTCAAAGCCCGCTTCCAGAGAGGGGTCAGTATTTGAGATTTTCCTCTGCAGTCTGCTGGTAGTGACAAACCTTCACATTTTACCAGCCCAGTTGTAGCTTTGCTTCCTAAAGTAAAGAGGTGGAAGACCTGAACGCTGCATGTATTGGTAGGAAAGTATTTGCAGGCAGTTTTTAATGCAGCTTGGTATTCTGGCAGCTGGGAAGTAAATCCTGGGAGGGTGATAAAAATAAACCTTGCAGTTTATAGAGCAGCACAGGCAGGGCAAGGTAAAGGCACCCCATACACATCACTGTGCCACTGGGAAACCCCAAATTAGTTTCTTGACAACTCACAAGGAAGGAGCTCTTCAGATACACCAAACAAAATCCTGGAAAAAGAATTACTGTTTCTGAGAGCTAGTTCTTTTAAGTAATTGCTTTTAAATATATTTTACAGCAGATGGATTCTCAAGGAGAAGGGAAACCGCCAAGGATGAGAAGGTAATTGGTGAACAAAGGCACAATGCAAATAGACAGTGCTCTTTCAGGCTTGAAGCTGGATAAATCTCCCTGTCTCGGCAGGTGGCAAGTGAAACCCAGCCCGGGAGCAATTCTGACGGTTTCTGTGGTTAATCCCCAGGCGGGCCAGCCCAGCCTGTAAGTAAATGAGGTGATTTGTTAGGATGGGAGCCCTACAAAAGCCATTGCAAATCCTTTTAGCATTATTGCAGCTTCACTTCTGTAATGAGTGTGCAGTGAATGGTTCAGACCCAAAATGGTTAGCAAATAATGTCTGGTTCCTTTCCCAGCATATCAGAAGGAGATAAAAATCTCCTGTATTTACCTGTAATTACATGGTAATCTGTAATTACCATGCCCTCATTTGTTATGCAGAGTGAGGAGAAATGGAAGCACCATTGTGGGAAGAAGTGGCAGGCTGGTTGTGCTGGTTGTGGGGTGTTGGGAGAAACAGCGTGCCCCAAAGGGACACCTTGTGCCCGCTGTGTAAGAGGAGCTCAGAGGCTGGAAAGGGGCAGCTGCAGGACCTGGCACCCAGCTGGGGGCAGAGAGAAGGGTGGGTGAGGGCACTGTGCATGTCCTGGGTGCAGAGAGCACCCCTCAATAGCCTGGATGTGACAGTCCCCAGTGCTGGAACTCTGCCTGCATAGCTGCTCTCCTGGCTCTGCCAGGGGCCAAACGCGCCATGGGACAGGTGGAGTGTGCTGCTTTGCAGAGGATGGGAAGTGCTGCCTTAGCATCCTGAGTGACAGCAGCTCTGTGCTTTCCCCAGGCCTGGATCCAAGCACCCATTCCTGCGAAGCCAGAGACCCCCAGCACGGGTGGCCAAGCCCCAGCCCAAGGGGGTGCTGCTGAGGTTCAACTTCCGCGCCATGGCCAACCAGGTAGAGGATTGTCGACGGGACAGGAGGCACCTGGCTCCCTGCAGCAGCCCTGCCACTGAGCTGTTAACGTCACACTCAGGTTTCTGGGGCTGCCAGCTGGGTTTGTCTAACACAACCTGGGAGGAAAGTCCCGTAGCTGTGTTGGCCAGGTTGCTCACAAAACTGAAGGCACTTGAGAAGACTGTTCAGCAACTACAGACTCAGCCCAGTTTTCCCCACTCTCATGGCCTGTCTTGGCCTGTTCATGTGCTTGCTTGGAGCAGGGAGGTCCTGCTGATGAGTAGTCCTGGCCAGAGGGGACTGTTTCACTGTCAATGCTTACCATTCCTCAGAGACATGTGGCACTTCTGGGCTTTGCTCGCTCTTTGCTTTGGTGCCCTTCTTGGTGTCACATTTTACACTGAAGTATGGTCCAAGAGCCCTGGGGCAGCTGAGAAATCCTGTTCCACCTTCTTCATTGCCGGCGTTTCTTGTCTGGACAGTTTGGTTTTACCTGATGCCTTGTGCTCAAATGCCATCTGCTTGCTCCTGTTCTTGCCGAGGATGCCCTCTGTCTTAGGGCTGGGAGCTGCTTGGAGGTTTTCCAGCCACACACAGTCTGTCGAGCTCCCTGTCTCTGTGTGCTGAGTGGTTTAATTGACTAACCAGCTGTGAATCACCAGCCTGACTGATGGGCTCTAATCAATACCCTGCTACAAGTTTGGCTGTGCTTTGCCACGAGACAGGGGACTGACTCGCTCTCGCTTTCCCCTGCAGACCAGCCTGACGCTGGATGAGAGGTTCTCTGGTCTGAGGAATAAGAGGCGCTTTACAGCGGCCAGGAGCGCCGGACGGACGGTCACCATGCCTTAGGACCGCGTGCTCGTCACAGGGACTGCCTGTGACAGTCCAGGCTCCGTGACAAGGCCTCAATAAAAGTTGCTAGATTCCCTTTGAGATAGCTGATTTGGCAATGTGCTGTCTCCTTCCTTACACATAGAGTGCATGAGTGATTGAGGGCAGGGATCAGGCAGGATGAGAGTTTGGGCCACAGCACAAGGCAGGTGGGACAGGGACAGGGTGGTGGAGGGGGATGAGTGGAGATGGATTTGCTGAGAGCTCTGCTGGGAAGCTGTAGGGCTGGCACCAGCCCTGTCCCCCTGCCAGGGCACCTGTGCTGACCAGGGTGATGGCTGATTGTGGGAGGGTGTCCCACGGAGCCTTCCCTACATTGTCTGGTGGGTGGGAGGGTTTGAGGATGATGTGCCTGCCCACATGGGAGACAGAGCAAAGTGGGGATGCTGCAGTTGCCCACAATCACCAACATCCATCTAACTGCCCAACTTGTGCTTGCAGGCATCCCTGCCCAGAGATTTGCAGTGTAAGACCCCTCCACCCTGAAAACCTGTTGCTTTGCCCTGACAGTCAGGCCTGAGCACCTTGCATTTCTCTGTGGATTGCGTGCTGTTCTGACTGCTGCTGCAGGGACGGGGTGAGATGTGCCATGCCGTGCTGCTGGAGTAACTGTCCTCAGCACGGAGCAAGACAGGCTGCCCCAGCCCAGATCACATTTTCCAGTGCTGAGTAGTTCTGCATTAGGGTTTTTGTAGTTGCAGCTCCACCCATGCTCAAAGCAGCAGCATAATCAAACCAGCAGCAGCACTCTGATAAACATTGGGTGAGATGTTAATGAGCTGGGTTTAGACATTTGTTAATGAAGCCCTGCATCAACCCTGAGTAACTGCTCCATTCTCCAACCACTGCTGGAACCCAGCACTGAACGTGCTGGACACAGCCTGTTACTGGGCTCTAAGCTATACTTATAACAGGAAATATTTGATAGACTGCTTTACTTTTTACACTGAGCATCTTTAACAAGAGACTGGACTTGGCATTGGTTTTATAGGAATGTGTGAAATGTTGTTAGTTGACGAAGCAGTGATGTATGAGTCCAGTGCACTGAATAAAAAACTTAACTTGTCAAATGTCACCTCTGGTTATTTCCTTTCCTTCAACAGCTCTTTGGTGCAAGTTCAGCTTCTGTGTGACACTGCATGGCCTGGTGCTTTGGGGGAAACTGGTCCCCATTGGTGCCCACCTACAGGCAGTTTACTGCTTTAAAAGCTGGCTTCAAAGCAGAGTGAAGTTTTCAGTAGGTATTTTGTAAAAATCTTTGCTGTGGTCTCTTATGCCTTGAATGTTACTGGCAAAATTATCAGAGCAGTCCTGGCTCTGGGTATGTTCAAAATTAAACAAATGCACCCCAACACCCCAGTTAATGAACTCTGTAGGAGACATCACCCCTTCCTGCAAATAATCTGTACGTCACAGAAGTTAAAAAGTTGAACAAGAAACACAAATGGCAGTATCCCTGATTTCAGTTACCTCCTGACTGTAAATATGGACAGAAGACAGCACACTCACTAGGAAAGCCCGAGCACTTCTTCAGTCAGGTTGCAAAGGGATGGAGCCATTCAGTCCTGAAAGAACAGCTGAGTGGGAAACATCCTTTTGCTGTTCAGATTGCACCTTGATTCTATTCTCCAAAGAAACATTTTTTAGCAATCTGTACCTTATAATCTTTTAGCCACTCTTTATATTGAGGGCTTAGGTGATAAAAACTGCTTTTTTTTCCTATTTTGATTCCCTTGCAGTGCTGGGTGACTTTTTATGTAGCAGGAGATATAACAGGCTTTGCACTGAATTCACAAGCAGCCAGAATGCATAAGCATCACAAAAAAACGTACTGGGAGAGGGCACAGTGTGAGCTCAGCCCAACAGATATAAAATACCCCATTATGCCACAGTACTAAACCCACAGAATAATTGTCTCTAACAGAATTATCCCCGCTGTTGTGCACAGGGTGAACTGCTGCACAGGGCTTGCCTGTCCTTTGGGGAGGGTATTCATGTGACACAGTTCAGCTGCTTCCTGAGCCATCCCTGGGGCACATGTGGCCTCTGCTCATCCAGCGTCTGACAGTTCCTGTGCACTGTCCTGTGAGGACAGGTGGCCTGGCAGTTCCCCACCTGGGGAGTGACAGCAGCTGCCTTTGGCCCAGCTCCCAGCCGGGATGGCTGCACACAGGCTGGGGCCACAGTGAAGGGGCAGCTCTGTGACCTGGAAAACTTCTGCTCTCCTTCAGGCCAGGCAACACCACCTCCAGAGTAACATCTCCAATGGTGTCTGAGAAGTTTAAAAATGAAGGAGCAACTGCACAGGGCTAGATGAAAGTCTCCACAGTGCATCCCAGGGCAGGGAGGACACCAGCATAGCTGTGTGGCCCTGCTTGGTCACTGTACTGAACCCACAGTACCACTGACCTATGTCTTTAGCCACTTGTATCATTGCATTTCACAGCACTTGGTGGAGAATTCTTCCAGTATTGTTTTTTGCTTTCTATTTATCTGTAATTCCAAAGGTCCCCTACACTGCTTCACTCTTGCCAGCTGCAGAGCCACTGTGCCTCCTGCTCCATGTCTGCAGACAAAATCATCCTACACACTTGGCCCAACAGCAGTCTGAGTTTATTCACCCTCCACCCTCTGTGGCTGGAACCTCAACCAAGGGCAGCAGTCAGCAGTGTTTATACAGGTTGGCCTGATTTTCTTGTTGGGAATCCAGGGAATGATCGTTTTTTCAGGGCAAGAGCAGAAGCTCTGGCCCAGCCAGACTGATTGGAGATATTCATCTGAAAGCTTGAATGCCACAGCCCCCCGGAGTACCCCCAGCTAAGGCCAGAGGAGGCAGGCAGCCACACTGTTTGCAGGTGACAGTGGGACCCCTTTCCCCACGGGACCCTCCTGCCGGGCTCCCCCCACTCCCGGGATGCCTCCGTTGCCAAGAGAATCCCGAGCCCCGAGCCCTCAGCCCCGGCAGCGCTCCCTAGCGGCACACGAGCCCTCGGCACTCAGCCGCCCGCCCCCTCAGGAAGCCCCGCCCCTCAGCGCTGCCGCGGCCGCGGATTGGTTGGCGCTGCCGAGGGGCGCTGCGAGGCCCCGCCCCGTCCCGCGGCGCCCCCTGCGGGCCCCGCGGCGCCTGCGCAGCGGCCCCGGTCGTTGTTGTGGAGGGGCCGGTCAAGATGGCGGCCGGGCAGGGGGGCGGCGGCGGCAACAACGGCACCGGCAGCGGGACGGCGGCCGGGAGCGGAGCGGCGGGGCTCGGCATCCCCGCGCACCTGACTCTCTCCTTCTCGTCCGGGCCGCACTGGGGCGCGGCAGCTCTGCCGCAGTCGCACACGGTGCGCAGCCTGGAGCGGGCCCTGGAGGAGGCGGGCAGCTCGGGCATCCTGTGCCTGAGCGGGAGGAAGCTGCGCGACTTCCCCGGCAGCGGCTGCGACCTGAGCGACACCACGCAAGCAGGTGAGGGGGCCCTGGCATCGCCGGGCCGGGGCTGCGGGCGTCCGGCGGGGCCGCTGCGGGCCCGGCGCTGAGGGCGGAGGGCGCGGAGCCGCTGTGGTGGCCGCTGGGGCCGGGCGGTGGCGGGTGCGGGGCCCGGGTGCGGGGATGCAGCGGGGGGATCCCCGCGGTGGCAGGGCAGGGCTGTGGGCGCAGCCGAGGGGGTGACACGGGAGCGGCCGCTGTGGGTGGTGAGCGGGGATCCCGCTGGGTTCGGGCTGTGGGGGACAGCGGGGAGGCTCCGCTTTTGGGGGGCTCTTCGTGCAGGCACCGGGCTTTCAATGAAAGGACTCCTAATGGAATATTGTGAAAGCAGAACGCTCTCTCGCGACTGCCTTGTTTTCCAGCACAAACAGTTTGTTTTCCTGATAGCATCTGGTTAATTTTACGTCTCTTGTTGCAGGGCACCTCAGGCGTGGCTAACGAGAAGCTCCTCCTTTCGTGAGTGGAAAGGAACCTTTGGTGTGTTGCAACCGAGTGCCAGCCTGGTGGGCTGACCCAAAGTCCCTGTCAGTGTCTTTGCAGCAGCAGAAGCTGAAGGATCCCTGACTGTTTTCCCCTCTTCTGTTGAAGAGCTTTTGAACAGCTGCCAGAATGCTTTTGCAGACTGAAGATTGCATGATGGTTTTAGCCACAGTGGAGTATCTAATTCACAAGCATAAGTGGCAATGTCTACTTTAGCCTACTGTTAGTTTGAACACCCCAGAATGCTATTTCTCCTTAGTGCAGCTGGATGTGTAGCTGAGGATAAATAAGTCCATAAATGTGATACAACTGCCTGTCCCTCACGCTACTGTCTGTCCACAAAGCACAGAAGCTGCATCAGGGGCTCCTCTAGCTCTGTCTGTCTCCAAAGAGGAGGCTAAAGAGCAGAAAGACAAGAAGGCTGGGGAGGAGGAACAAAGTGAACTTCCCTCTGTTCTTGGAGACGACGGTGAACTTGAAGATGGTGGTGAATTTCCCACTGTTCTGGAAGATGACAGCTGAGCTCCAGCAGTGTGGATTGAGGACAGGGAATGTCTTGCAGTGTGGGATGAGGAGTGGGAACATCCTGTAGCACAGGAAGAAGGAGAGCAAAGATCTCACAGTGTGGGAAGAGGAGGGCAGACAGCCAGCAGCTTGGGACCAGGATGGGGAACATCCAGTGGAGTGGGAAGAGGACAGCAAACATCATACCATGGGGGAAGGGGAGGAACAACATCTCTCTGCGTGGGAAGAGCACCATGAACATCCCGCTGTTTGAGAAGAGGATGGTGAAGCACTACCTTTTTGGGAAGAGGACATTGAACCTCCCTCTGTTGAGGCATCATGGGCTGAGCATTCTGACAGCAGCACAGCCTCGCAGCCAGAGGGGAGAGGAGAGAGGTGCCTGATGCAGCTGAGCACATCTTGTCTGCCAGAGCAGGGTGTGGGGTGTGTGTCTGAGCATCAGCTGTGCTCAGTGCTCCTCTGCAGCTGAATGTCACAGAGTCCTTTATTGCTCTTGCCCACTTGAGTACAAGGGGCTCAGAGTCCCAGAGAGTGCAGCTGCATTTTGGCTCTGCTGCAAGGCGGGATCTCCATCTTGGAGTGACTGCCTTTCCTGTTGTTTTTTCAGGGAACACTGTGAGCATGGGGGAGCCTGCCAAGAAACACACTGAAGTTGAGCCAGTTGGCCAAGGGTAAGTTCAAGTCAGTGACTTCTTGGCAGTGATACCTTTCAGAGCAGGACATGCTGGCATGGTCTTGATCTCTAAAAATGTTAATGCATCAGCTGGTGGAGGCTGCCATTTTTGAGGCCCAATTTATCTCAGTCCCAGGTTAGAACAGTAACACTGTTAAGCATTTTTTCCATCCTGCATTTCATCCTCAAAGATACTGCAAGAACTAATTAAGGAGAGACCTTGCTTGGGTTCAGTTTTGGGTTTTGGTCCTCCTGCAGCAAATTCACAGAGGGAGAGATAAATGAGAAGACATATATCAAGAGCAAAGCTCTGTCCTTAACCAACAAACAGTTGTGTTAAGGTCTGGTGTCAGTGACAGCACATGACAGTGATCATATTAGAAATGTATGCTGCATGTTTGCTCTCTTATGCAATTCCAAACAACGGCAGTGGCACTTGAAATAATGACCAAAGCTCTTCCCAGCTGTTTTGCTCTAGTTTCACAGGACCAGAATTGCTTCCTGCTTGCAAAATGTGTGTGAATATTAATAATAGTGGTGATAAACTAAGGCCCTTTGAGAATGTAGGTGCAGAAAATGTCATTAGAGCTTTGTGGGTAATGGATGAGAGACCATTTCTCCAGAGCTTCCAAGGCCAAATGTCTCTGGCCATGTGTCCTGTAAGTGGCCCCTAAAGGGGGGAGTCAGAGCCCCTGACTGAGCTCTGGTGTCCCATCCCAAGGCATTTTGGCACAACCTGGCTCCATTGCTCCAGAAAGACTTGTTGCATGTTTGTTGTGGTCTCATGCCACAGCCTTCTCCAGTTAATGGTCTTCAATGTCCTTTTAGGTGGCCATGAAAAATAAATAATGAACAGCTGTGAGGAGCCAATTCAGTTTTGCTATGCCTGACAACAGTGGTTGTCAGAGGCACGTGGGGGAGGGCTTGCATGTGTGCTGTGTCCAGGAGGTAGCCAGGAGAAGATGGAGGAAAGCCTGGTTTCTGGGGGAACTTAGCCTGCCAACCCCTCACATGGGGCAGTCAGTAGGAGATGCTGTGGAGGGGCTTCTCCAGCCAAATTGTGAAAATGTCTCCACAATGGGCAGCCCAGAAAGTTTGAACTGGAGCAATGGTCTCCTGTCCCTGGGCAGACTTTGGGAGGAGTTGGGGTGTATAAAACTAACTGCATCACGGCTGGGCTGCTGCTGCTGGGGCCTGCCCTCCCTTGCTCCCTCCTCAGCCCTGGCCCCAGCCTGCCTTCTCCCCTACTATTTTCCCTTGCTGTGGATGCCAGGAAGACCAGATTCTTGTTTCCAGAAACACTTATTTTGCCCATTTTTCAATTGTCTTGTCTGTTTCTGAAGGTTCTTTAAGCAATGTTTTCCTGGCAGTTGACCACTTCTGTGTTAAGTGGCACACGGCCTCCTCCCGTGGATAACGCTGAGAGTTGGGGAGTTACTGGTGGAATTGCTGAGTTAAGGTGGTGAACCAGCTGGTGGCAAATGTTGTAGTTCCAGACTGATCTTGAGTGTTCCTAAACCACATTTTTCACATGCTTGCCATGAAAGGCATCTCCTTTTTCACAGATGTCTCCTCCTTTAGACTGTGCAGATTCCAAGGACAGTGTAGCTACAGGAATGTCTCTCCATTTTACTCTGTGTTCATTTACAAGTGACCTGGAAGCAAAACTCCTGTGCAGTCTTTTCCATAAGGTAATTTAGCTGTAAGGTAATTCATTTCCATGCCATTGTCTTCTTCTTTCAGCTGCCTTGTTGATGAAGATCTCTGGTTGGTGATGGAGTACATGGGTGGAGGAACTTCACAGGATGTTGTTAGACAGACATGTCTGGCTGAAGGAGGGATGGCAGCTGTGAGGTGAGGGCTCCAGCTTGTGCTGCCCATGGCTTGGACGTGATGGTTTTTCAAAGAGATGGTGAGAACAGGAATGGCTTCATGCTCAGAGCTTTGTTTCTCTGTTGTTTTTATGCCCTGGAGAAGAGAGAGCCTCTTAAATGAACTGCCTGTCAGTATCTCTGCACTTCTGCTCTTTTTTTTCTAGTACTCTTTCATACTATTGTGCTGTCACTTTCTCTTTTGATTCTGTTTGCTGTTCTCAACTTTGCCTTGGACCCTTTGTCTGGAGTTTGTCTGCACTGCACTCCTTGCTGGTCAAAGTAAAGTTGCTGGTGGCATAATTGTAAACTGTCCTTTCTTCTGTTGTATATTCAGGTTGTTAATTTTTATCCTTGTGTTTTTTGAATAAAAACTCTGTTAAACCTTAACTCCCTTGAAGTATCCCTTCTTTATCACCCTGTGATTCAGCTGACCGGAGCAATGTGAGGGGAGAGTGGGCCCAGCCATGCTCAGAGCTGAGCCCCAGCAGAGCCCTGGCAGAGCCCAGAGCCTCCGGGATGGAGGGAGGCCCTTGTAGCCTTCTCAAGTGCATCTGATTCTTGTTTACAAATTCGGGATGGTGAAAAATGCACCTGGTGCTGGAAGAAGGCAGAAGGGGCCTGGGGCAGGCCCAACTGTTCCATGCAAGGGAAAAGCTCGAGAAAACCTGTGCCTTTATCCCCTCCCACTTCGGCCAAAACCTTGAATCATAAGCCGAGTCAAAAAAGGGCAGGGGAGGAGCTGAGGCCGCTCCGTCCCTGCCAACCCAAGCGTCCTTTGCGCGGTTCTGAGCCCCCCGGGCTTTCCTGGCCCCACGGGTGTTTTGGTGGCCACCTGCGAGCCAAGAGAGGCATCGGTGTGAGCTCGCCGCCCGCCCTGTCCTGTGCCCTTCTCCTCCCTCCGGCCCCGCCGCTCACCGGGGGTCCCCGAGCAGGTGCTCCCGAAGCCGTCGCTTCCCAGTAGGGAGCCCACCCCGTACTGCTCCTGCAGGGCCTCCTTCGCCTTCCCTGCGGGCCAGACGCGTCTGTCAGCGTTCGGCCCAGCCCCAGGGCCCGCCTTCTCCACCGGGTGCCGGCGGCCGGGCTGCCGAGCGGCGGAGCTCGGGCCGGGGCCCCCGGGAGGCACGGCAGTGTCCGCAGCTCACGTGTGTGCTCCCTGGAGCCACGGCGAGCCAGGCGGAGACAGGCGTGGGACAGCTCCAGATGGCATCAGCTCCACCGGTGCCCACCCAGCAGCGCCGCCAGAGCCGGGCGGAGGCGGCACCGCGGCGGGGAGGGAGCGGCGGGTGGAGCGGGAGACCGCGAGAGGGACAGGGACTCTGGCAGAGGGACGGGAGGGAAGGGGAGAGTAACAGCGGCAGCGCGGCACTAGAGTCCGCGGTGCTGCCGGAGCGCCGAGACCGTGCGTCCGTCGGTCCGAGTGCCCGTTGGTCCGTGTGTCCGTTGGTCCGTGTGTCCTTTAGTCCATGTCCGTTAGTCCGTGTGTCCGTTAGTTCATGTCCGTTAGTCCGTGTCCGTTAGTCCGTGTGTCCATTAGTCTGTGTGTCCGTTAGTCCATGTCCGTTAGTCCGTGTGTCCGTTAGTCCGTGTGTCCATTAGTCCGTGTGTCCGTTAGTTCATGTCCGTTAGTCCGTGTGTCCGTTAGTCCGTGTGTCCATTAGTCCGTGTGTCCGTTAGTCCGTGTGTCCGTTAGTCCATGTCCGTTAGTCCGTGTGTCCGTTCCCCACCGGCCGAGCCCCGGGGGCAGCACGGGCCACGCGGTACCGCTGAGTTGGGGAGGACCCGCCAGGCTCGTCCGTGCATCATTCGAGGCTAATTAAAGACGCCGTGATTGACAAATCGACGATGGATACCTGCCCCCCTTAGGTTTTTAACTATCTAATGGAAGGCTAGATGCCTTTATGGGGGCCTACACTCGCTGTTCTACACTTTCTTGAAAGTAAAGATCCTTCATTGATTGTCGGAATTGTAACCGCGGTAATGCACAAACATGCCGCGAGATGGCGAGTTGTGACTGCATTAGGCTCCTCGTACTCGCCTCACAACTCCAGCGAGGCAGTCACCGGGTTCACAAAACTAATCTAATGTTAATTTCCTCAAGATTAAAAATAGTTTTGAATCTATTCCTTTTCTCTGCATTTTAACTTGCTGGGGTTCTCTGACACACGAGAGCTATTTTCCACAGTAGTTTCTGGTTTGTTTTAAAAAGTAAAAATAAAAATTGAGGCAAAACCTGATATTCTGTTTCTTAAATATATGCTAAGTATTTTGGGAACTACTTGTTAAAGTAAAAAGTAATGAACCTAAGTTTATTGTTTCTTTTTGTGGGAGACACATGAGTTAAAAGCTGGAGACCAGTGTTTGTATTCAGGAGTAGGAATACAAGAACATTCCTACCTCTCCATTGCCATTCCTGTCTGATTCTTACACCATCATTCTTGCCACTGGAGGAAATAAGTTCAGTTTTGGCCAATGATGACTCACAGGTAAAATTATTTTCAAGAGAAATTACCTATCAAAATGTGAGGTAATATAATTATTGAATAAAGGCAATTATTACACATAGAGCTAACGTTTCAACAGAAAGGGGACTACATTCTACCCTTTGTTAAGCCAAGTCTTGATCAAAACACTTGAAGTCAGTATAACAAACAATGTCGAGGCTGTTTATCAAACCAAAACTGCTGAAAGGCAAGGCAGGGGAGAGCAACCATAAGAACTTGGAAGTAGCAAGGGTCCTGGTTAGGAATCAAGAGAGAAACCCTGGTTACAATAAAGCCTTAGGGAATTCTGCCTTCAATTCCCATGGCTTTCACTTGCATGTAGTGTGAACGACCTCTGTCAACATTTATCCCTGCCCATGTTTGCTACTTTCTCCTCAGGAAACGTCTTTGCAGTTCATCTTGTCTGTTAGGATTCATTCTGTACAACAGAGATCCCCTCAAACTGCTGAGACCGAGCTCCTCCAGCAAGGAATAACATTCTCTACGCTCTGTGAGTCTGAGTGACAGCCAGTATCACAGTACAGTGCATCCATTCACGAACATTTACATCATTTATATCCAGCCCTTCATCTTTCAGCAACACTTAAGTGGCTCAGTGACTAAAGAGCCCTGCCAAGCCCCGGTGACAGTGACGGGCAGTGATAACCAGCCTGCTGCCAGCCTGCCTCACGTGGGCTTGTGTAAGGGGATCATGAGCAGTACTACACCTCCGGTACAGCTCCACTGCTGCTGGCTTATCTGAGGTAGACCTTGAAGGTCAAAGAAAACATAGCTCTGTTTTTGGAGTAATAGGGGTGTCTGGCTGCCTTTATTCCAGTCCGTGATGAGTGTCAAATCAACTTCAACGCAACCAGGGTTTTATTAGGGCTGGACTTCAAACGTCATAAAACATCAGCTACTCACAGGAAGCTGAGCTGCTGGTGGTCTGTCTCACTTCCTGTGAAAAGACAGGACAAATTAGGAGAGGTTGTGCTGTAAATTGCTAGAGAACATAAAATTATTTACTTGTTCATCATTTGTCAACTCCCTGCTTCCTTGTATTCTGCTTTATCTTTACAGCATGAAATGCTTCACTTCTGTTTGAGTACATACAATATATATTCATAGAAATCAACATCCACAGGCCTTTTTTCCACAGAGATTTGAATAAGGTGCAGTTATATCTGCATGTTTTATATTTAAAATACTCTATTCTGCCCATTTCTGAATTATTCAGTAATAGTTCTCTTTAGTAACAAGAAACAAAACCTTTATATTTATGTACAGATAGCATTCCATTAACTGTAGTTACATTTAATCTTTTTGCAATTAAAGACATTTAATCCCGAATGCTAAGAAGATGTCTTTGGAGACCACTAATTTGAAAATTTGTTTACAATTTTTGAATAGGATCTGAGGATGCTAACTTTCAACCCTGAGAAAACCACCTCACTTTTTATTTAAATTAAGCTTTCATGGACTTAAAATCCAATTTAAATATTCATGACAAATATGCTCCTTGTTTGGGGAGAAATGCATGCATTAAAAGGCATGCTGATTAAACTGAATGTAGTTTTAATGGAAACAGGTAAACACTTGATTAGTGGCCAGTAAAAATCTGTCTTAATTTACATAAAAACTCATCTTCTCTTTGAACCCAAGGTCTAGCTCATTTAACTTTATGTTGCTCAACATAAATAATTTTAGTATTGTTATACCATTGCTAATGACTTTCAGCAGAATCTCATCACATATTCTGACACAGGGTTTATAACTTTGATGTTAAAAGAGAAGTTAAATACTAAAGGATGAAGAAAAATATCTATTTTTGCTACATATTGAATCTTTAAATTGTTTGTGCTAAACTGCCAGTAATTGTTTTTTTGAAGTTCTTTGTTTGGAAATAGCTCTTGCTTAATCAGCAAGCCTGGTTTAACACATGAGATTTGCAGATAACAGATAGCCAGTCAGAATGAGTTCAATGTGCTGCTCTCAGTCCCAGCCATGCAGCAAGGGAACAATGTCAGCCAGTGAGGAGTCACCTGTGTGTGTGTGAACACAGACAGTGCCACTCACGGCTGTCATCAATTTGCTGCTTGTGGCAGAAATAACCTGACACCCCAAGAAAATGATTTGGCAAAAAGGAAACACTTCAGAGTCATCACTCATGGCTCCAGCAGAGCAGAGCTGACTGGGAAAACAGTTTGTTGTTGTTTTTGTTTGTTTTTAAACTGAGCATTTGTGCAGTGGCATCTTTCAGTTTAGGACTCCGGATATGTCAAACAGAACAATAAGTTTTAGCATCAGCTATCAAATTCTTATTTAATAATATGTAGGGTTCAGAATTCAGCAATGAGACAAATCTTCCATTTTGTCAGAAATCAATATCTAATTTACCTTAGCAGTACTTCAGAAACATTGGAAGTTATCACTAAAGTGGGTATCTGTGCTAGCTCATTCACAACTTATAACTCAAAAAATCTATTTTAAAGACATGTTATGCTGTATAAAATATTACACACAAATGAGTTTGAAACACCAGGAATATGTTTCATTAGCAACTCTCATCTCAGAAGGATCATCTTGTCTATGCATTAGTTCCACTGCCCTTTGTGCAAATGAATTTAGATCCCTGCGCTCTGGGTCAGTGAAGTACCAAGGCCTGAACAACAGGCCCAAACCAAAGCTGACCTCTAGACGAACTTTCCAACTAAATGTTAAATATAGCTGCTCATTAACAAAGTATTGTTATATGCGTTCATTTATTAGCAAAACATGTTCACCTTTCTGTATCTAGAAACAGGACAGGGCCACATCTGGCCTTATTAGGTGGTATAGGATCAAAGACAACTCCCCTTGGATCCTCCTTGAGCCCTGGCCAGGCTCTGGGAGGAAGCTGACAGGAAAATGAAATCAGAAATGATGTCAGCTGGTTTGTTTAGCAGTGTAAAACCTGGACCACTGTCCCAGCAAAGTGGGGGAGCCTGGTGGCCTGCAAAGGAGGAGGCACTGCAGGAGCTCCCAGCTCCTGGCGTGGTTCTCCAGTCCTTGGCTGTGGCAGCTTCCCCCAGAGCTGATGTTCTTGGGCTTGGATGATGTGTGATGGATCTTCCTTCATCACTGTAGGCATTCTTTCCTAGCAATGATTAGCATTGCTCAGCCTGTCCCTTTGCAATTCTTTGCTCATGGTTAGGTGCCTTGCTTAGCTTATCTTTTTGTGATTCTTTGCAGTTTTACATCATAGTAATGCCACTGTTCCTTAAGTTGGTGTCTGTGTCTCTGACCCTACCCACTGGCAAATGTCACACATACATTTTCCGCTCAAAATAAACATTTTTGTTTGTTTCATTGTAGTGTAAAAATTAGGTTTATTACTCAGCAGTGAGCATTTTAAAGATCTAATGATTGGTTACATTTTGTTTTTTTTCACACATCCTAAAGTCATTTGACTGCATTTAACCATAGAAAAATCTATCAGTAGCTTCCAAATAGATTATGAACTACTTAGTAGATTTTTGCTCTTACCTATCACTCAGTTAAAATAAAATATTGTTGACTCCCCAAATTAATTTTATGAACACCCGGAGAGGAACTTACAGATTTTCTGTATTTGATGCTTATATCTTGAAGATATAAAATCATAACCAGCATAAGCCACAAGGTGACACTTTAGGATTACTGGAAAGAGATTATCATCATGACAAAATAAAAAATTTTGACACTGGAATGAACTGGGCCAATTATGAAGTACACAAGTGTGAAATTGGTCTAGGTCTTTTCTGAAGGGGATTGATTGCTTGGCTGCAAAGAGGCAGGCAGCCAAGTGCTGTATTGACCCACAAGAAGAAGAAAGGAACTCAGAAATTTTTTATTGAGGGCTCTGCTTTCCTGTTGTCAAAGACACAAACCAGTTTTATTTATGGAGATTCAAAGCAAATCAGAACAGTGTGCATAACTTGAAAGTCTAGCATTTTCAAGGAGAGCACCCCCAAACTTGGCACTTAGAAGTGGCAACATGAAATAAATGTGTGTGTAGCTGGAAATGAACTATACATTCCGCAAGTCTATAGATCACTGACACTTGTTTTAGCAGCTGTTCTCCAATATGCCTCAAGTGAAAGAAACTAAGTAAGAGGATATCATTTTACAATGTGCCCTGTGGACAGCTCTGCCACAAGCTACACAATCAATACTGGGTTCTAACAGCAAAGTTGTTATTAGAAAACTCTTATTCAATACTAACCAAACTTTCTAGCCACCAGTTCTTAGAAAATCTTTGATATAATTTCCTTAAAACCCCTACTCTTCTATAACTAATAGTGCCATAAATATTGAGCACAAATACATGCATATTTCAAAACAAGAAAAGAAAAAACACCTGAGAACACACTTGTGATTCTTCTTCATGTCTTTTCCAGACCTTGATATAGTTTCCCAAAATTATATTCCTCCAAGATGCCAGCATAGGCAAAATTTATACACTTGAAGTAAGGTGCTCATGACATCCTAACAAAGTGCCCCAGGCTTCTCAGCTGAGCAGGAGCTAGAGTTCCCCTGTCGCTGCTCTGTCAAGTGGTCCTGGAGCTTGCTAAGCTGAAAAAGCCAGCTGAGGTTATGTAGCTCCTTGAAGAGGAAATGGACATTATTTTCCTGTTTGTTTATTGCTTACTTTCTACCAACTTGATTGTCCTGCTGAGACAGATAAAGAGATAAAGGACTTGGGAATTTCTGGGGCATTATTCTACTGTGTTAGAAAGCACAGTGCAAATCTATCCCAAGAATCTTTCCTAAAGCCACAGCACCTGTAAGACAATGGTGTGTAAAGGAAAAAGTCAAGACACAATTTTTTAAAACTCTGAGCATTCATAAAAAAGCAAAAGTAAACAAGACTAACAGTAAATTTCTTGGGTATGGATAAAAGTTGAAGAACATAGCAATATCATTTATTCTCTGTAAATCTCACAGATTTATAGATTTTAAAACACTGATTTTTTTTTCATGTTAATTTTAGTGCATTCTTGTTTACTAGGAAAGTTTCCTTTCCCTACTGGTTTTACCATTTTCCATTCAAGAGCTACAGATTTGCTTTTTCCTCCCATTTCCTACAGGGAATATACTATCATGGCAGACTTTTGTTTATTTGTTTATGTACCTTTGCATTATTAATAAGCTCTGGGAAGAGGGTTTGTTACTTAAGCTCCCTCTGCTGGCTCTTCAGCAGCAGAAACACAACGAACGAAAGGTTTTTCACTTGCACTCCTTTTTCATTAGTGTTAGAGCTGGGGAGCTGCCGTTGCCAAAGTTAGCACTTCCCCACAAAGGAAGTGCAGAGGACTTAGAATACTAATGCAATCAAGAGGCTAGAGGATCTAGGGACAGCAGTATCATGTATAAAATATTAGGTAAGTCTGTACTTACTGCTTGCAGCACTCAGCTACCTAAGGAAGACACCCACAAGCTGAGAAATGCATCTCCTTCCACATTGCATTCTCACCTGCTTAGGATTTAAATACCAGTTGTGTTATTGACACTCATAATTTGTCTTGTTCTCTTATTAGGCAAAGCTTTCTCAGTTATGAATATTTCACTCCCACCATTTCAAAATGTTACCATAGTGCACAATATATACTTTGAATATTTAGGTCCTCACAAAGACTTTATACAGACTTTGCAGTTTCTCGAACTGAAATGAGTACAGCTGTTCACAATTTGAGAGTGCATCTTTAGAGAATAATCACATTTTCAGTTGCTCATCTGCAAGCTTATTTTTACAGCTTATGGCAAAATCTAACCTATGACCTCTTCTGGACTCTGCACCCTATAGTTATGAGAATATTTTCACCATATTTTCAAGCATTTTAGTTATTCACAGTCCAAATAAAACATAGGCACTGTCCTGCCTTGAAATCTCCAGGAACATCCACTGTTTATGGCCTTTGAGTCAGATTCCCTGTAATTGAGGCACGCCTGTTAAATGGTCTCTGGGTGGGCACGAAGTCACATCAGGCTCACTGACAGAGGAGCTCCTCCACAGACTGAGGTAGAATTTGGTTTTTTCTCCCTACTAATCCCAATGACATGATTAGTTTTCCATTTTAGATATCTCATCATACTGGGCCAGTCTTGTTCTACTTGTCTGTTTGGCAATGAGGAAATGAGGACTGATATCCTCTCTATTCATTCCCTAGCAGAATGTTGATGTAATTCCAAAAGGATCAGTATTTTACCTTAACATGTGCTTTCAAATGACATTATTCTTTTTGCTATGCTGTTTTTTATTACTTGTGCGTTCTTCATTGCAATCTCAAAAGGTATAAAATTCCTTGTCTTCATCCCTGTAAGACACTAACACATGAAACACTTTTCTTGGTTTAAAAGTAAAGAAAAAGTAAAGAAAAAGTATCTTATTTTCCTTTGAATTCTGCTCCAGCTGTTCCACCAGGACTTCAAGGATATTACTTCCCCCTCCAGGAAAATCTAAGAGTCTTTTGAAAACAAAATAATATTCTAGAATCTGCAAAGTAAAAGCCAAGAATACCATCTAACATTCCTCTTGATTCACAGTTTCATCACCTGATTTATACTAGCTCTGCACCTGCACTGAAAAGATCTGGAATAATTCAAAGCACATTGTTGCAGCCTGATAACTAAGCTATGACAAAAAAGAACCTTGAAGGTCCCAGCAAAAGCCAAGAAGGATTAAACAAACATATTGAAATAAATAGTGATGTATAAGAAGTTAAAATCCATAGGAAATAAAGAATGTTGCTATTTTGGTATTTTATTTGTATTTCAGTTATATTTAAGTTCATCAAAAGGACTGCATGAAGACTTATTCTCTTGAGGAAAACAGAAACATTCCAAGTTTGTTTCTCTCCTCAGTAAATAGTTTTTTAAGTCTTCTCTGAATATTCTTCCTCTCCAGGAATTTTAAGAAATGACAACACCCTCCCCAGTTACTTTGCTACAAGGATAGGCAGAGGGTTCATAGTGCTCTTTCCCTGCTGTAGACAGAAATCCCATCTCTCAGCTCTGCTCTGCATCTTCTCCCCTTCTCTTCAAGAGCTGTTTATACACTGCAAGCTATTTATGGCTAAACTCATCACTTGACCAAAAGCAACAGAAGTTTTCCCATTTATTCAAAGAATGCCTGAAGGTTTAATTGGGATGGCAAATTGGCTCCTTCAAGTGTGACAATCAGGTCTGACCATCCAGTAAATGGACTACTCTTTGTACTACGCTAATCCTATTTCCCAATGAGTTTCATGCAGGTCTATTTTTCATTACTTGACACTTGGAGCTAAGAGGTTCTTATGGACATGCCTAAATTTTGACACAGTCACAACATAAAGATATTTTAAAAGGATAGTCATATTGTGCAGATCATCACAGAAGGCAGGGATGCACGGGGAGAGCAAGACAGCCTTGGCTTCAGGGCTTTCTGCCATCAAAGAGCTCTGATCTTACTGCATTGCTTTTTAGAATTCCCACACGCCTGTTTTTAACCACAGTAAACAGTTGCTGAAGCCTTCATGAACCATATGTTCAGGATGGCAAATGCTCCACTCTAAGAAAAGCCATAAATT
The DNA here is from genome assembly GCF_017590135.1 of Pyrgilauda ruficollis. NCBI lineage: Eukaryota > Metazoa > Chordata > Aves > Passeriformes > Passeridae > Pyrgilauda > Pyrgilauda ruficollis. Next base: position 13,403,083 of record NW_024528821.1, on the reverse strand, counting down.
CATTTGCATTTTTCAAAACTCCACAATCAGTTTATTCTTCACTATAAATTCTCAAATGTAAAGTCTCTTTCCAAGAATACATGTGAAATTTCTGATTTATTGTACACTTCATGGTGGTGCACAGCCTTGCATCACTTAAAGCACTGGGGTTGTGAGCAGCTTGAGGTTTACTCTGGGCTGGAATCATGAATGGTGGCTTGAGGAAATCCCAGACTGATGAATAACCAGCACTTTGTACTTCCAATAAAGCCTCCCTCTGTCATACACGTGTGAATGCCATATTTTTTTTCCAGCGGAAACTCAATACTGAATTTCTTCCTAAACAAAAATTTAGCCCTGTTTCACTGTTGTATTTGAAATAATGATTAGTAATATTGTTTCAAACTAAGAATTTGGAGTATTTGGCTTATCAGGATACTTATAACCATGTCGTTAAGCATGGTGAATACTCATCAGTATCTTATACTATTTCAAATGTAGCACATGCAGGTTAAGAGCCACTGCCACTGATGACCTCTTTGATTTAATTTATATTTTCTATTTATGTTTATGTTGTTTCTTTACTATTTTTCTTTAAACTTCTCAGACTAGGCGCAATCTCTTTATCCATCTGCACGGTGCCCAGCACGCTGCAGATGAGTGCCTAAAGTAACAGTAATGATGATTTCCAGTGGTTGCTATCTATCAGAAGCCATTTTAAGGCTTCCAGCAGAGGCCACAATTGCTCAGCAGTTCCCAGGAATGCTTTTCTGTACAGAAAACTAATTTCTGAAATCAAGGCTAGAAGATTTTACTGCAGAGCTGAGACTTTGCTGCAACCAAACGTGCATCAGATTATTTATTGGTAAGGAAAAAAAGATGTATCTAATTAATAATTGCCTCATATTTTGGGAAATTAATGAAGTAGCTTTGGTCTCTTAGAAAAATAATTTGCCATAAAATATGAAGTCTCTGAACTAAAGCAAACCATTTAATAGATTAACTGCAAATCAGTACTAATTTGCTTATGAAAAGTACACTTGTATTAGAGAGGATAGCTTTAATTTATGAAAAGTTAAGGGATTCACTACTGACAATAAAAAACTACTTAGAACTTAAACTCTGGATATTCATATATGCTAACAGCATTTTCTGTATTCCTCTATTATATCATAGGCCTACTTTGATATATACAAAGTCAAATTATTGTCACTATTACTGGAAGAAAATTAATTATTTCTGCAGTAGAAAGAAAGAAAAGGCCCCCAAAATTACAAAGTGAAATCATGAAGAAAATGGCACCAGGCTTTTTTTAAGGTTAAAAAACCAAACCAAAACAGTACAGACAAGATTTGGATTCTAGCTGAGTCAGTGAAAGTGTTGGGATAAAGCAAGATCAGAAAGAAAAAACATCTGTTTAAAGAGCAACTGGGAGTAAAATGGGGAATTAAAATGAAGGAAAAAGAAAAGTAAAGTAACCTGAATTGAACTAATAGTGCAGTAAGTCATACAGATCACAAAATATTTTTCTGGTAATTTATATCTGATTCTTAACCCTGGTCAAGGCTGCTGCTCACTAAGGATTTCCCCATTCATGCAGCCCTTGTGTCAGTAGAGGCTCTGCTGTGATTTTTTTCCCTCCATTATCTGACCACCTCCCTGACCATCATTTCTCCTTTCTGTCCTCCTGCCTTTCTCTTCTGGATAATTCCTCATCCAATAGTTTCCACTCTAATTTACCCAGTGGCTTTGCAATTCCCATCACACCCTCTCCTGTTTTTAACAATCTGTTCTGTTCAGTCCTTGAAATACATTTTAAAATTTTAGTTATGCACAATTCTAAAGAAAACAGCAATGTGGATATTTCTGTGTGTGACAGTCCCCATTACAGAAGTAAGAAAAAGGGAGGGATACAGTTGAGCAAAAGGTCAGTAGAAAGTAATTAGAGCTGTGGAAGCTTAAAAAAAAAAATCCTCACTCCCTGCATTTTATTTTCAAAACAGTTAAAGAATTTGAGTGAATGAAATGTGTAGAATAGCTAGGCAATGGAATTCATATGGCCAAAGTTAATTCCTTTCTTCATGTCTCCACCAAAAGGCAAGCTTCAATTTTAATCCTAGCCAGCAACAAAGTGGTTTTGTTTTTGTTTTTGGTTTTGCTTTTTTCTTTTACATTTGCAAGGATGAGGAATAATTGTGTGCATACCTGCCACAGCAAAGGTAAAGTATCTGCCAAGCTCTTTTTGATATTACAATACATCGGGGAAAAAGAAAGTCTTGCCACATTTTATTATGCATTTATTTATCAAGAATCTGTCATGCACACCTACCCTACCAGATTGCAGACTTGAAAGGTAAGAACAAAGCCTGTTTGTTTTGGGTAAAGTAATCTGCAGAAGAACTCTATTGCTATACTGAGCAAATGACTTGCATCCTCTGCAAGGGCAAGAAAGAAAAACAAACCATCAACTCAGAGAGAATGAGATTTATTTCATCATTTTAAAGTTTACAAAGCGATTCAGTCTACTATTATTTATTCAGTCCTCTCCCAAGGACTATCAGATATAATAAGCTGCATAAAACTGTTTGAATTTTCCTTCCATTTCCTTTATGGGTTGCCATTTGAAGTGTGTACAGAAACTTCACCTTTTTTAGGTATTAATTCAATGAAAACAGAGGTAAGCCCAAATCAAACTAACTAACAGGTTCCTGAGTCTATAAAATACACTAAAAATATGAGGGAAAATGCTGAAAATCACCCTGGGATAAACAGCTCATGGACCAGTGTCTAATTACAATTTTCAGGACAGTTCTTACAGAGGTGGATACTGAATATAACAGAACAGGTAAAATTAATCAAGTTTTGAACACCTCTATTCATTTGCGCTTACATTTTTTATTTTGTAGAGGCTCTTATATCCATCTTGGAAAACTTCTACTATATTAAGCCCCCTACACTGATGACACTAATATTTTCTTGATAGATGAACCAGAAAATCAGCAAAAAACTTATTTGGAGCTAATGATAAATGTTATTGTATAGATCATGAATGGCAGTCTTCATACCAGCCCTAAAAGCAACACAGGACTTGGAAGAAAACATTTCTGCCACAAAATCTGTTTGGCTACTTCAAGAGCAACAGCATATCCAACAAAATCCAAATTATTACTTGCTAGAGTTATTTTACATAATAATAGAAAAAATATTGGTTTTTGAAAACTCAAAAATATGTCTCAGGGTGTTGATACCTATCACATACCAGTCTTCACTGGAACGCAAGGGTGTGCTCTGATGGTGGAACAACGTTTTGACCAGAGAATGATGTGTAAAAATAGAATTTTGACAAGATCTCACATCTCCCTTGAGTTCTCCCTCTCCTTGTTGCTTCCCCCAGAAGTGCAGCTTAACAGCTCTTCAGGCACTTACACAGAAGCACAAAGTAGCCTCAGGCATGAAATGCCTCAGAAGGAAGTTCTTAGCCTTCGGTACAAAGCTGGTTCTGTGCGGTGTGGGCCTCTACGTCAGTTACTCTAGAAAAAGATAAATTCTGCTTTTTCTGCAAGGTTCTGTCTGTGATGCAAGACCCAGGGAGACAGGTAATAATAACAAAACCAGACAGGGGAATGGGATTCCTCAGGCACACCCCACTGACAGAATACAGGTGAATTGGGTGGGTGGTTCTAGCCCAGCCTCTATGAAGCTGCATCTGAGGGAATCCAATTCTGGTCATGTTGAAAAAGCTGTAATGTGGAATCCCAAATTCAAGCAAGGAAAGGGTGCTCTATTTAGTAAGAACAGCAGCAGAGTGAGAAGAAACAACTACACATTCACATATCAAGTAATTCAGTGACCTTTAGATGGACAGATTTTGATCTAGAAAACAATGTAAGAAAGTGAATGGACAGAATACAGGTGCTGCTTATTTCTAAAGCTTAGAAGGAGAAATCTTGCTCTCAGGTAACTCCAGGCATTGCTGGCCCTGCTATTTTGAGCTGCTAAACAAAACTCAGCTGAGAGAGTATGAGATCTCAGTAGAGGCAAACTCTAAAACAAAAATCAGAGGGAGAAGAAGAAAAAATAAACAAGTGCCTGCAGCAGTCTGGGCACAAACTAAAGGAAGTGTTACTAACATGACAGATCGTTCTGCAGTGACTGTTAGCAGGACATACTCTACAGAGGAAGCTCATTCCCAGCTGCTGTGTAGGTTCTGTAGGACCTACATGGACATGGTCCATGTGCATGGTGCCACAGGATGCAAGCTGGCAGAAGGACCCCTAAAGTTCACAGTGCACTGGGCATGGACAGCAAAGCACACAAATTCTTGGCATACTTTCTCCACAGAGCGTGGTAGTAACATAAGATGGGATGAATCATGGAGCTTATAACAGCCTGAGTCCAATCACCAGTGCTGAAATGCCTTAACCTCAGACAGAGCTTAACCTTTAAAGCAGAGGATCTGCTGGAAGCCAGGCAGGAGGTGGTTCTCTTGCCCAGGGGAAGGGAACGCTGCCCAGGGCAGCTGTGAAGGAGCACCACCAGTGCAGCTTTCCCTAGAGCAGCAGGGCTGTGAAGAGAAGTGTTCCCTGGGGAGGGGGGCAGCACCCACAGGGACTGGTGGCAGTGAGGGCCCTCATCCCTCACTCTCTGGTGAGGGATTGTTTTTCTGCTGGATCCCCCTGAGTGAGTGGTGTCTGTGTGTGTGTGTGTGTGTGTGAAGAGCTTTGGGCCATGCTCCTGCGCGTGCAGTAACTGTACCCTGAGCACATCAGGAACCTGGGAGTTCACAGCAGCATCATTGTGGATACATATTTTTTGTCAGTTTTGGCCACAGAATTTGGTTGTGAATTAAAGTTTGTCCAAGTTTGTTACCTGTGAAGCTGTTTTCCATGACATCAGTACATAGTTCATGCAGAGGATGACAAAAACTCTGTTTGTTTATGTTCTTTTGGCTGAGAAACAATCTTGACCATGTAGCATTCAGGTGTAGCAAGAAGTACTGATTAACCTCTCTGGTAGACAGGCTAGATAGCCATGATTAGCCAAATTGACTTCCCAAGACTGCTGTCTGAAAACATCTATTAGTGGAACTCAGATGGAATTGAGGAGCTTATTTCTCATAAGGGATTAGAACTGCAAGTGCATCTACAAGTGTATGTTTGTAAGACAGGCTAAAAATAGGTTTGTAAACAGAGGAACACAGCTGAGTGGAGGAAAAAGGATAATTTCATCTCAGTGCTAAACCCCACATTCCTATTGGTTTTTCAAATGGTGACACCTAGTTTGATTTTTTAATTAAAAAGGAAAAAGTCCATTTAAAATAGGAGATAAATCATAATCATTCAAGACCAAATGTTGAACATTTGCTCCTAATTTTAACCTTCAGTTCAACATTCATTATCAATTATGGTGACTATGGCTGAGTGATTATACATTGAAGCCAAATTGCCAAATTCTACCCATTTCTTATGGTCGGAACTGGAGGCATGATGAGAAGCTGAAGCACTTAACCCTGAATGTTTATTATGTTTAAATACATTCCTGTGCAGTGATGTCAATACAGATAAAGTTTGATAAATTTTGGAAAAGAAAATCTGTAAATGTGTACATACATTTGCCTGTGTGTGTCTCTCTGTCCATGTATAAAGTATTCAGACACACAAAGTCACTCAGACATGTTATATGGAATACCAAAGCTCAGGGCTCAGCTGCCAGTCCAATCCCACCCTTTCCAGCCAAATGCTGCAGCCCTGGGCTGTGAACATCAGCTGACCTGAGCTGAATATCAGTGGATGCTGAAGAGATGAGGAGGTGAAGAGATGAGAACAATTATCTCTCTGTATGCACGTTCAGCTGTGTCTGCCAAGGCTTCATTTCTTCTATTTAATCTTCCCTATTAAGGTTCAAATCGAGATCACCATCCAGATCAAGACAGGTAATGATAAAGGGAGAGCTGTAAGCATTACATGTAAATCTAGTTTTTCAGATACATAGACAAGGGTGAAAAAGAAATCACAGATTGTCTAGGTAATGGATACTTGTTTTAAGTTCACGGGAGGATCCTGGAACAGCATTTGTTTTAGTAGTGACAAAACAATGAGTAAGCAAATTCTGAAACAAGTGCATCCTTAGTAACAAATCTGCAATGAAGAGATACCTCAGTTCTGCAGAATCCAGAAAATTGGAATGACCTGCTCATAAAATCCCTTTTAAAAGCTAGAGCAAAAATATTATTTCAGTTTAAATTAAAAAAAAAAAAAAGAAAAGAAAAAGAGATAAGATAGACTTAAACGGACAGTTATATATTATTTCCACCTCCAATATCATGCTACAATTCTCTGTTGAAGAAAATATCTACCTATCTCAGGCTACCTATCCATCAGGCTGGAATAACCCTAATAATCTCTTTATGAGGAAAGCTGAAGACTGCATATGTAGTAAGGCTCAACAAGGTCATGGGTATCACAGCAGGGTATAAAGGTAGATTGGTCTTGCTAGAGCAAGACACAGAACTAATGGAAATACTGCTGTGCAAAAAATTAGCTTTATTAGACTGAAATTTTAAGAATATGTAAGCAATAAAAGGACTTGACTTGTTCTTCTTAAGTGTTCTCCTTATATTGTAGCCAAACAAAAGAAAGCTTTCCATTTGAGAAGCAGCTTTAACAATTTTTATTTTTATCTGCATTAAAAGATAAAAATACAAGGAAACAAAAACATTTAAAGACAATAATTGCAAAACATGACATCACATAATGAAAGACCTTTTATTAATTTGAAGGGTATAAACTTAAAAGCCAGAGAAAACTTTTAAAACCTTCATTTAAAATATATATTTGGAATACTTCAGTAATGATTGCACCTGAATGCTAGTACGAGATGAGGGCTAAAAGCTTGTACAAAAAGGTATATTTACTAAATGGATGCATTGATCACTGAACCTTACACAGCATTACATTTTAATGAGTGATTTGAGAAGCCTTACTTGTTTATAGTTGTTGTCAGAACTGTAAAAACCCCTATGAATTTACATTTACAGACTGTTTTTCTCTTTGTAAATGACAACATTTAAAAAAAGAAATCGAACAAAACCAGCAAAAAAGTGCCTCTTATCAACACTAATGGCCATCTGGTGTAAGCCAGTAAATACATCAAAAACTGAGTGGTAAACTTCTCTGTCCTGTTCAGCTAAGAGAGAAGGGAGCCAAACATACTTTTATCAGACTGCCTGTTGTTCTTACTCTTCATTTACAGTGTAACTCAAAGGCCTCCTTAAGCCTCACTGGCTCAGCACTGAGTACTGAGCAAACCAAGAGCATTAAAATAATCACAGCCTCTAACGAGGACTGAACAATCAAAGCACATGGGCAGAAGAGAATGTCAATGGCCAGAATAGTCCCAATTATTCCAACTGCCAAAGCCTGTGGATGTAACAGCCTGGTCAGAGAGAGAGAAAGCTAGATAAGTTCTCCCAGAATCAGCCTGGGAAGCTTCAGGGAGCTGAAAATAAACAATGATAACCAATTATTAAAAACAACCTGCAGGTGGTGTTTTTCTACCATCTGTTTTCCTGTTTTTCCCAAAAGAGCGTTTACAAATGGGTGTCTTGTTAATTAGCCAATCAGGTGAAATGTATTGATTAAATGACCAGTCAGGTCCACCTGTAGTGAATTATGCTATAAAAGAAGAGAGGATGAACCAAACAGGGCTTGTGCTACTTTGCCTTCTGATCTGACTGTGTGGCATCTCTGACTTAACAGTGACAAAAGCCAATGTGAAGCCTGTTGTGAAGAAATGTGAGTTCTTGATATTTGGAGTGGATATCCAAGACTTTACTAATTCAAAAGGTGAATCTCTCTTTTGGGCATAGTTAGATATGGCCACATTCCTAATTCCCTGAAACATCTCCCACAACTAAAGAACGTGCAAAAAACTCACCTAGCAGGGAAACAAGAACACTAGTTTTTAGACTGACTAATATATTAAAAAAAAAAAAAAGTCTTACTTTGCATGTTTGAATGTTATGCCTCCCAGACCCAAGATGGAACCACCACCAAATTTGGCTGCTTTGACAGTCCCAAGCACCTCCTGCAAACTGACATCAGGAACCTGGACTAGTGGGTTTTAATTCACAAGGAATGGGTCGGTGTTTGTGTTCAGGGACTTGTTGCCCAGAGTGGCTGGCTGCTTGCTGAAATTCCGGAGGGCGCAGGATGCCTCCCAGACCCAAGCTGCCACCACCGGCAACTGCAGCTGATTTGAGAGAGCCAAACACCTCCTGCAAACTGGCATCAGGAAACTGGGCTGGTGCATTTTCCGTTCAAGGGAAAAGGCTGTCATTTGTGTTCAGGGGCCCGAGGCCCTGAGTGGCCGGCTGCCTGCTGGAGTTCTGCACATCACAGGATACCTCCCAGACCCAGGCTGCCACCACCATGAAATCAGGCTTATTTGAGAAGACAAACAGGTCCTCCAATCTGGCATCAGGGACCTCAGCTGGTGAGTTTTGTTTCCCAGGGAAAAGGCTGTCATTGTTGTTCAGGGGCCTGAGGCCCTGAGTGGCCGGCTGCCTGCTGAGGTTCTGCACGGCGCAGGATGCCTTCCAAACCCAAGATGCCACCTCCACCAAGTCAGGCTGGTTTGAGAGAGCCAAACTCCTCCTGTAAAATGGCATCAGGGACATGGGCTGGTGAGTTTTGTTTTTTAGTGAAAAGGCCAGTGTTGGTGTTTAGAGGCCTGTGGCCCTGAGTGGCCGGCTGCCTGCAGAGGTTCTGCATGGCGTAGGATGCCTCCCACTCCTAAGCTGCCACCACTGCCAACTCAGGCTGCTTTGAGAGAGCCGAAAACATCCTGCAAGCTGACATCAGGAACCTGGGCTGGTGCATTTTCCTTTCCAGGGAATTGGCTGGCAATGGTGTTCAAGGGCTTGTGGCCCTGAGTGGTCATCTGCCTGCTCATTTTCTACATGGCACAGGATGCCTCCCAGACCCAAGCTGCCACCACCACCAGCTCAGGCTGATTTGAGCGTCCCATGCACCTCCTGGCTGTTGACGTCAGGAACCTGAGCCTGGTGAGTTTTGTTTCCCAGGGGAAAGGGCTGGCGTTGGTGTTCAGGTGCCTGTGTTTCGGAGTGGCTGGCTGCCTGCTGAAATTCCCTTATCACAGGGTGCCTCTCAGACCCAAGCTGCCCCCACCAGCAGCTGTGGCTGCTTTGACAATGCCAGGTGCCTTTTGGAAACTGACATCAGGAATCTCAGCTGGTGAGTTTTGTTTCCCAGGGAATAGGGCTGGCGTTTGTGTTCAGGGGCCTGTGGTCTGGAGTGGCTGGCTGCCTGCTGAGGTTCTGCACGGCACGGGTGGCCTCACAGACCCATGGTGCCACCATCTGCAACTGTGGCTGCTTTGACATTGCCAAGTGCCTCCTGTAAACTTATATCAGGAACCTGGGCTGGTGTGTTTTGTTTCCCAGGGAAAATGGGTGGCATTTTTCTTCAGGGTTCTTTGGCTCGGAGTGGCTGGCTGCCTGCTGAAATTCCGCGTATCTTAGGGTGGCTCCCTGACCCAAGCTGCCACCACCAGCAACTCGGGCTTGTTTGATGTTGCCAAGCGCCTCCTGGAAACTGACATCCAGATCTTGGATTGCTGAGTTTTGTTTCCTCAGGAAAAAGGGCCGGCGTTGTTGTTCAGGGCTTGTGGCTCAGACTGGCTGGCTGCCTGCTGAGATTCGGCACGGTGCAGGATGCCTCCCAGACTCAAGGTGCCACCACTGGCAACTTGGGCTGCTTTAAAAGTGCCACATGCCTCCTGCAAATTGACATCAGGAACCTTTGCTGGCAAGTTCTCTTTCCTAGGGAAAAGTTCTGGCATTGGTGTTTAGGGGCCTCTGGCCTGGAGTGGCCAGCTGCGTGCTGAAATTCCGCATATTGCAGGATGCCTCCCAGACCCATGGTGCCACCACTGGCAAATGTGGCTGCTTTGACAGTGCCACGTGCCTTCTGCCAACTGACATCAGGAACCTGGGTGGTGAGTTTTGTTTCCCAGGGTAACAGGCTGGCATTGGTGTTCAGGGGCCTGTGGCCCTGAGTGGCCGGCTGACTGCTGAAATTCTGTACGGTGCAGGATGCCTCCCAGACCTAAGCTTCCACCACCACCAACTCAGTCTGCTTTGAGAGAGCCAAACACCTCCTGCAAACTGACATCAGGAACCTGGGCTGATGAGTTTTGTTTCTTAGGGAAAAGGTCTGGCATTTGTGTTCAGGGCCTGTGGCCCTGAGAGGCTGTCTTCCTTCTGAAATTCCGAACATCGCAGGTTGCCTCTCTGACCCAAGGTGCCACCACCAGCAACTCAGGCTGCTTGGACAGTGCCAAGTGCCTCCTGCCAACTGACATCAGGAACCTGGGTGGTGAGTTTTGTTTCCCAGGGTAACAGGCTGGCATTGGTGTTCAGGGGCCTGTGGCCCTGAGTGGCCGGCTGACTGCTGAAATTCTGTACGGTGCAGGATGCCTCCCAGACCTAAGCTTCCACCACCACCAACTCAGTCTGCTTTGAGAGAGCCAAACACCTCCTGCAAACTGACATCAGGAACCTTTGCTGGCAAGTTCTCTTTCCTAGGGAAAAGTTCTGGCATTGGTGTTTAGGGGCCTCTGGCCTGGAGTGGCCAGCTGCGTGCTGAAATTCCGCATATTGCAGGATGCCTCCCAGACCCATGGTGCCACCACTGGCAAATGTGGCTGCTTTGACAGTGCCACGTGCCTCCTGCCAACTGACATCAGGAACCTGGGCTGATGAGTTTTGTTTCTTAGGGAAAAGGTCTGGCATTTGTGTTCAGGGCCTGTGGCCCTGAGAGGCTGTCTTCCTTCTGAAATTCCGAACATCGCAGGTTGCCTCTCTGACCCAAGGTGCCACCACCAGCAACTCAGGCTGCTTGGACAGTGCCAAGTGCCTCCTGCCAACTGACATCAGGAACCTGGGTGGTGAGTTTTGTTTCCCAGGGTAACAGGCTGGCATTGGTGTTCAGGGGCCTGTGGCCCTGAGTGGCCGGCTGACTGCTGAAATTCTGTACGGTGCAGGATGCCTCCCAGACCTAAGCTTCCACCACCACCAACTCAGTCTGCTTTGAGAGAGCCAAACACCTCCTGCAAACTGACATCAGGAACCTGGGCTGATGAGTTTTGTTTCTTAGGGAAAAGGTCTGGCATTTGTGTTCAGGGCCTGTGGCCCTGAGAGGCTGTCTTCCTTCTGAAATTCCGAACATCGCAGGTTGCCTCTCTGACCCAAGGTGCCACCACCAGCAACTCAGGCTGCTTGGACAGTGCCAAGTGCCTCCTGCCAACTGACATCAGGAACCTGGGTGGTGAGTTTTGTTTCCTTGGGAATGGTCCGGCATTGGTGTTTAGGGGTCTGTAGACCTGATCTAAATTTAATATTAGGTGAATAGGAATTAAACGAGCATGGTAACATTTTCCTGAATATTTTCCTTGTTTGTAAAGTTAAAGGAACTACTGCATGAAGCTCTTTAAATTGGATGTCCTTCTGCCTATGTGATGTATTCTGCAATGCGTGCATAGCTTCTCTTGGAATTAATATGTGGGTAGAGGGTCAAAGTGAACAGAACATAAAGTAGAGACACTTTATTGAATCAGTTTAAAAATATTGTTAACTTTATTAATGGCACAGTACATGAGACTGCTCTCTAAATTTCAATTTTTTTGTTTTTCAAAAGAGAAATTCAGAGCAAATAAGGCTGTGGTTCTCATACTAATGTGGAAACTGTGTAATTTTGGCTTTGTGTAAAATAAGTGTAGATGTACTCCTGAATATCTGCTGCAGATTCTCTTTAAATGGAAATGTCAGCGAAGGGTTCAGAGATTAAGCAGGAGTAGCAACATTTCCAAGTCCTAATGTGTTTGTAGACAGCACAGGAATCATTTCTCTAGAACACAATAAAAGCTCCTCAAGGTTAAGACAACAGAGGAATGTGAGTGAATCACACACCAGGAATAATTTTCAATATGGCTTCTATCTTAAGTGTCACAAATGCAGAAGCAGGTTTATTTCTGTCTGTAATAGTTGCATTTCCTGTACAAACATCAGTTTGAAGCTCCAACTGTTGCCAAGGGCCTTTTAATAATGCATGTTTCTTGCCTCATTTTTATGAGTCAGATAATGTACATTGTTGGTTTAAGCCAATTATATACAGAAATACTTCCTAGATAAGTGTTCACATTTGTAAATTTAAGTTTTGCTTTTTTCAGATGGTTGCTTTTATAAGCTGAAAATTCACTTTCCAAAGCATTTGTACTAATAAACCTGAATACTTCAAGTAGTATCCAAATGCAAGCAAATAGAAATTGAGCAGAACCAATGTGTCTGTACAGTTTAGAGACAATTATTTTGTACAATATTTTCTAAGGTCTAAGTAGGAATGACAAAAGAAATAGCCTAAGGAACACTATTTATTGTAATATTAAACTTAGCTGTTTCATGTGCTGATTCCAGAAAATATAGATGCACAAACATCCAAAATACAAAAATGCAGAAGATTAGTTAATGATCTGATTTTGGCCTCACTTGAAGGTTTCACACTAGGTTAAAAGTGAGTGAAAGCAACAGGTTATCCAGGGGTAATAGTAGTGCTACCAGAGCTGCTCCTGAAACAGTTGCTCTTAATCTCTTTTAGCACTTCAGAAAATCACCTGAATAGAACACAATTAAACCTTCGAATACCCCTATTTCTCACTCCCCAACCAAGCCACATGTCCCATAATAACACTGCTTTAATATTTACTGTTCCTATGATTATCATACCGTAAATTTTTATTGTATGTTTTGCTGTCGGTTTTGTGCTCCTGGGATGGAGTCAGAGGTAAGGAGCCTGGGCAGCTGAGGAGAAGAGGAGGCAGCTGGAGCTGTGGGGAGTAGAGGGAGCAGAGGACTCACAGCTGCCCTGGCTGGAGGGGAGCAGCACTGGGAAGGATCAGTCCCAGAAAATGAGCTGAGAGCTGCCTGGGAGCAGCTGGGGGTGAGAGTGGTTGTGAGGCTCTTGGTAAAATGATTAATTATCTGATACACTGCTGGGGAAGAAGCCTGGCTGTTGGAGCTCTTTGATGTGGCTGATGGCTGGTTCTAAGGAGATGGAGACCCTGGGATTTGCTGCTGTTCTGAGTTGTTTCCAGAACTGTCTCATAGGAGCGTATAAGTGCTGTAAACCAATCAATCTTATTTACCAGTGAAATGATGTGGATAAATAAATCCACCAGCAGCATTAGGCATGTCTGTATTTATTTTAACATCATCCAGATATTGTTAGTCTAAGAATTGTTGCTGCTAATTATTTTGTAATCACATCTGTGAAAGGACACACTATGGAGAAATTATTTTCCATACCTTTTGACAGAACAGGTTATGAAGACTGTAGAGGGAGGGCTTCCTTCCAGCCAGACTGATTCTGCTGATGCACTGTGGGACTTCTGAGTCACAGGCTGGGGGTGGAAGTGCTATGTCTACATCAAATGGCATTGAAAACCTTTTACCTGCAGAATTATCCTTGTTTTCCACCTTTTAATTACAGAAAAGAGCATTTTCTTCCTCGTGGCTGTATTTTGCTGTTTGCTCAGTTTTGTTTGGGTTTTTTAACAAGTCAGGAAGGAACTTTCTAAGTGTTAACTTGTACTGGTACTTGCCATGTTGTCCCGCTTAAGTCTGCAGAAATTGTGAGAAAATAACTGTTAAAAAAATAACTAAATACACATCTATTAGAAACAAAACTTTTAATTTAAACAGCCAGGTATCACACATGAAACTTTTGCCCCAGAGAGGATCTGAGTTTTTAGGCAAATATGTTTTCAGGTGCCCTTTGTGTGTGCACTTGCAGGTCATGCTAAGAGTCCTTTGTTGGTAGGGCTGAAGATTGATTCAGACTGCAGTATTGTGTTTTGAATAGCAACGTGCTTTTTTGGATAGGACTTGCTTAAAAATGAATTTAAATATTACCAAATGTTAGATTTAAAAACTGTGTGTGATGTGTGTGTCTGAACAACAGCATACATTTACCCACTGAAGGATTTCTCTAGAAAGGGAAGTATCTGCCTGTGTACTCAGGTACCCCTCTACATTTGTAAATGCACCACACAAAGCACTTCCCCTGCTTGTCATACACTACTTTTTTTTTTTTTTTTTTCCTTCACTAAAAGCTTTACAGGTTGGTATTTCACTGGAAAGCTAAAAAGCTGGATACAATGATTAAAAAACTCAAACCACAGGACTGTTTCATGAGCTATGAGAATGTAGAAAAATTCAAAAGATAGCAGGTCAGGTACCAGTTTGCATTTTAAGCCGTGACTCTTCAGCTTATTTCAGTGTTTCAGGATTTTTTTTTTTTTTTTGGACAATCTTGTCTCTGTTATTTCAAGTAACACTCTTGCACTGCTAAAGGAAATAGACTTGACTGATACCCGACTTCAGCATCACCTTTTGAATCCCATAATCTTCTTCAATTACTCCTACTGTGTCAGGTTAGAAGTGGAGCTTGTCTGGCATTGGTATTGTGAGAAAAACCAAAACAACAACAACAAAGGACCTCTGTTTTTTTTTTTTTTTTTTTTTTTTTCAGCAGCATTATTGCTTTTTGTTTTGCTCCTCCATAACGTGCATCATGAGGTGCAGGAAGTGGGCTGAAGTTCTTGTGGGAGCTCCAGAATGGGGGTTCTGGGTTTTTTGGGTGGGTTTTATGTGTTTTGATGAAATTTGCTAATATATAGGTAGATATTTCAGCAAGTATTTCTGACTCAGCTGGTTGGAAGACAGGGGTTTTATATCTGTCAGGAGAAAGTTTTGTTCCCTGAAGCACCCCTGTCACCTCCTTGTTGTTCCATATGCATTTTTGAGATGCTAAACCAGACTTTGGAGAATCTTAGTTGTGCAATCTCTTGATTTCTGTTTTTGTCAGGACTATTAAGTGTAGTTTTTTACTCACCTGATGCATTCCCAGGCTACAAGGGGAAACTGCCTCTTTCCCAATAGTAATGTTTCAAGGGAGCCCTGAAATTTGCTGTTAATGCTGTTAACAAAATGAATATTTCATACCAAGATGAATGCAGGTTCTGAGTCTAAGAGACTGTGTAATACCAAACTTCAAATTAGGAAATGAAATATGTTTAAATGATGTTGAAGAAGGCTCTGATTAACAGCCATTAGCATTAAACTTGGCATTTTATTAAAAACACATGACATGCTCAGGAAGAAGTCTGTATCTTCCTAGAAGTATTTTCTTGTGTATATTTGTCTTCAGTATGCAGTGACATGCTGAGCACCTTACAGAGAGTTTTATACGAACCTGTTTTACCTGATGCAGCCAGAACTGCTTTTAAAATACTTGAATTTTGTGATTCTGTGGCAAGCTATGCCAAGGTAGTATATAATTTATGATGAATCCTATCCTTGTGCAACTCATCTTGTACTTCTCTTGCTTTCAGGAAATAAATTATATTAAGTTTAGAGCAACTCGTTGTTGTGGCATGCTCCCTGATTAGTAACTCTGGCCACAGAAACAGTGTGCAGCACCTCGTAAACCTTGTTTTGTACCTAGACCCCAGTGAGGTAACATGGACTGTGATCTACCCTTTAACTGTGTCACAGTTTTAAAAAAATTTAAGATTTATGTTTTATGTTTACAAATATGCATTTTAAGGTAATTACCTTTAAAAGTATATGTGCCTTTGTGAAGGTACAGACAGAAAAATTAACATTCAAGAAAGAGAAAAATAATCTGCAGTCTTTTGTTTCCAGGTTTACCCACATAGCAATTGTAAAATTTTATTTATGTGTTTTTAAGAACATACTCCTTGGGTGAACAAAAAGTAATGAAACCTATTCCAGAGATATAAGCTGAAATGTTGTTTGGTTTTGCTAGTGGTGAGATAACTAAGCATTGAAACTAGAGGCAGCAAAGTAAATATTTCATATTCTAAGACATTAGGTGTCAAGGAGATAAATGAAAATTCAAATGAAACCTGTTAGCAGTGTGTCAACTTCAGAAAGTCCACAAACAATAGTAAGGTGAGGTTATTACTTTGGTTTTCTGCATATAAAATAACATTCTTTGGAGAGCAACTTGATACCCACATGGCTGGCTTGTAGCTGAGACTATTAAATGGGAATTGGCCTACTAAGTGTTGGTGGATTATGGCTGGTGAAAATTATTCTCCAATTACATTTTCTTGTGGAATGAAATAAAGCTCTGTATATGAACTGATCAGATTAGTTGGATATTCTTTAAAAGCAGTGCATTTTTAGGAGCCACATCCCCAAACCAAAGCACTTTTCTTTAGAATACAATGTAGGTCTGAAAGCTAGGTTGAATCTTTAAGTTGAAAACTTGATATTCTTGTGAAAACCTTTGTGTGGTGTACAAATAAAGCATACAGTATTTGACTGAAAAATAATAATCATAATAGCAAACCAGATTAAGCAGAAAATCCCTCAAAATGAAAGAACCAACAGAAATGTTATTGCACATGAACTTTATTTAAAGATTACTATCATTATTTGTCTGTTGTAAGTTTTACAGACAGAACTTATTACAGCACTGCCAAACAAAGATGTGAGTTTAATGCATTCTTCAGGAACAGCAGCTTTGTGCATCTTGATTTAGGAGAAGAAACTCATCTGTTCCTGTGAATTATGGGGCTTTGAGTTGCTTCTTTAAAAATCTGGCTACAAATAGAACTGGCAGGTTATTGAGGGCAGAATGGAGTTTCTGCTGGCTGGTGATAAGAGGAGCCTGGCAGCACAGGCTCCATCTGATAGAGGGAGGACAGGCTGAATGTCAGCACCAGAATGTGAGCAATGGCAGAAGTCACTGGAAGCAATGGTTTGCAGAAATTTCACTTGGTTCCTTCCAGTGTGGTTCATTTTCTGCCATCTGCTCCAAGACATCAAAACAATAAGATGAAACATGCAATTATCTGCATACGTCATTTGCATAATGAGGAGATAGATGGGAGTTGTCCTGTCTAACTGTTCAGCCTGGGCCAAACCAGGCTGTTTAACTTGTCAGTGACCTGTTCACTCAGTGGCGAGACACGGCTGAAATAGAAATCAAACCTACAAACTCAGAGCTAGGAGGAAGGAGCTATGCAGAGAGTAAAGAGGGACAATTTCAAAAGTGCCATATTTAGTTTTGGTTTGATTGAATAATCCACTGTGTAACAGCTTAATTTCCCATGCTTTAAAAAAGTGGAGAACATCTAAAACATTCATTGGGAGCATGTGAGAGTGAGTTAAAACCATTTACAGGGGTTCTCAGAGAGGCACAGAATTTGTCAGAAATCCCCTGCAGCATCAGCAGGAAGCAAAGATCTGGGGGAAGCTAAAAGTGGTTCACCAGGGTACCTGGGGCTGGGGCTGCCAGAGGTGAGGCAGCACAGGAGATTAGCCAGGAAACACCTTCCCTGTGCCTCGGGTAGGCTGTACTCATGGCCACAAGGTACTTTTATTTTACTTGCTTTAAGAGGAAAAACTTCAAGAGAACTTTATCCTTAGTGGCTGTACTAAAAAAAAAAAAAAAAAAAAAAAAAAAAAATCACTGAAAGCCCCAGGGCCGCAGCTGTGGATGCAGGGAGTGAGAGAAGTGATGTTTTTAACCCTAACCCTTACCCTGCCTTTTTCAGGCATCACTGCACTGTCAGTTGTCTCGGTGCCCCAGAGTGATGCTGAGTTTGAAATGCCAGCGGTGTAGCCAGTTGATTTTGAAAGAAAACAGTGGTTTTAACATATTTTCGCTTGTTGTCAATCTGTTCTGAAGCCAAGGCTGGCAGGGCAGGGTGAGCCGGGAGCTGCACCACACGGTGGCACTGATGGCTCAGCTGAGGCTGAGCTGGCACTGCCGAGCATCATCAGTGCAGAACTGAGCTGAGAAACTCCCTGTGCCCTCCCTGGGGACAGCAGCGCTGTGCCACAGGCTGGCACAGCCGGGGGGCTGGCACTGAGCAGTGACACGGCCTGAGAGAGATCCCAGCACATCCTCAGCTGGGGGAGGGCACGCTGGCAGGGTCGGGCAGCCGGGCTTCAGTGTCTGTATTTGCTCTGTAGTAATGCCTTCTCTGCTGAGGATTCGGGGAAATATCTTGTATTTCACCATTATTATGTTTTCTTTATCTCTCTCTCTCTCTCTTTTTTTCTTTCTTTTAATGCTGCTTTTCTTAAAATGCTGATCAAAATAAAATGAAAAAAGGGTATTTTGACTCAGTTTTGATACAGAAGCTGATGGGCAAAGTATTCAGACCTGTATCCCCTTTGGTCACTTCTTGAGTGCAGGACTGAATAAGTTACCATCACATTTTTATAGGGCACAGTGTGTTTGAATTACTTTTTCTTGTAATTTTATTTTGTTTTACTGACTGGATTTCTCCCTACAAGTTCATATGGGAAACTAGAAAATAGCATTCTGCAGTAATCTGATCTTATTTTCATCTCCAGCATGCTTTCTTGTATTAGGATCAGAGAAGAGCTTACAACATAGCCAAGATGATCTTTACTCTGTGATTGATATCTTTGTAATTGGCCTTTAAAAATGTTTCTTTAAATAGCTACCAGCATCCTGGGACAGCCCGTTTCCAGTTCTCACTTACTGAGAACTGTCTTCCCCAAAAAACTGTTTTTATTGCAGTATTATTTTTTTTGTCAGTGTTTTAGTGGTGTTTTATTATTACTTTGAACCTGTCATCCAAGTTACTGTCCACTTTGACACCCTTGGCCTTTTACTTGCACTTTGTGTGACATGCAGAGGACTTCCCTTTTCACCAGCATTTGTACCAAAAACCCCAGGAACCTGTGGGATTCAACAACCTGCAGATTAGTAGTGCTGAATTGCTTGTCCAAGAGCTACACCTACAGACCCTGCTAAATCAGGTTTTCTGATTGCAGGATCCGCTGTATACCCTCACCACTGACTGTATCTGGGACCTTTTCCTATTTTATTCCCTACTTGGTCATTTTCAACTGGTACCAGTCATTCTTTATAAACTGGATCTCAGAGTAAACATAACCCCCTTTGCCATGTAGTTTTTTCTGTTCAGTCTGAAGAGGAGAGGGCTTTGGGGAGAGATTATTGTGGCCTTTTAGTATAGAAAAGGGGCTTGTAAGAAAGAAAGGCATTTTACCAGGGCCTGACAGGAAAATGGGGTGAAAGAGGGTAGATTGACTTGGATATAGGGATTTTTACATGATAAGGGTGGGAAGACATGGGCTCAGAGAAGCTGTCACCACTCCATCATTGGAAGTGTTCAAGTCCAGGTTAGAGGGGCTTTGAGCAACCTGGGGTGGTGAAAGATGTTCTGTCTGTGGCAAAGAGGTTGGACTGAAGAGGTTTTGCATTACAGTCTTTAAAAATTCCTTCCAACCCAAACCATTCTATGATACTGTTAATATATCATCTTAATATAACAGTTGAGAGAAGCATCCATGAGAAGTTAATCTGTGTTAGATCAGTAAGAGGGTTACCAAAATGTTTATTTCTTTTCAAATATCAAGTCTCATATTTATTTGCTATGCAGTAAGTGTAATTCATGTTTTATGGAAAATATGCACACACATTTGGAAGATCTGCATATGTCACTGAAAAAAAACCCTGAAAGTAATTGCTGCAGATGAGAGTTAGTGCTATAATGTATCTTGGGTTGTAAAGTAACATTAGACTGTTTTTCTGAGCTTATGTTTTGGAGTTGGAGAAAGTGAGTTCAGTAAAGGGTTCTGATTTATATGGTGATTTTTCCCCCAACCTGCTGTGCAGTCTTTAAACAATGTTAATTATTTTGCTGACATGAAGGAGAGACAGGAGGTTGTTTCCCATACAGACAGGGAAGAATTCTGAGGAGAAAGATTTATATCCTTCTCCATGTTAAGCCCATACATCTGCCCTTGCCTGGGACTGCATAGGAAAAATTCTTCTAAGTGATCCTCTAGCTTGGCTACACAGAGGGGAAAAGGACAAAACTGTGGTGTTCTGAGCTAGATAAGCTAAGACCAGCTACAATGGGCTTTTAGACCTGTGTGAGAATGGCAGAGTCCTTGAATGAGGCAGCCTCAAAGGGGTCTTGCTGGCATTTTGCCTCTGTGTTTTCTATTCTGAGGCATTCTTCAGAAGCTTGTAGGTCTATACAGCTCTTGAATTTGGATTATGTTTGCTGTGAACTTGCAAATATTTAGAAAATACTTTTTCATAAAACACAGAGGATGTTTCTAAACTGAACTGACACATCCCAAGTTCTTACAGCTTTTACTCACCATGCTTCTATTATTTTCACATGTTGGGAGGGAAATGTTACTTCAGAAAACATTTATGTTCTGACGAGGCTTTTAAACCTTATAATTAATGAGGAAAGTACTAGATATTCATGTCCTAGATACAATGTACCTGGGCATCTTACAGACAACAACATCTCAAAGCTGGTTAACCATTATATGCTGCTTTCTTTAGTGACAAGCATATTTTCAGACTTACACAGGAAAATGTACAAGACCTGTGTGATAAGAATTAATCAGAAAGCTGAAGATTTAAGGCTTAATTATAATTCTGTTCCAAAGCAATGGACTGTGTGAACTGCTGGTACTAAACTGTACTGTGCAAACACTGCATACTGATGGAATGTGCTTGTCAACCCCAGTGGCATTTCTTTACACTGAGCTTGTTGTTCTGTCACTCAACTGCATCACGGGAAAAGATGAGTATCTCAGGGGAATGTGATCTGCATTTTTAAGAAGAAAGTCAACCTCAAAGATGTCACAGAAGGACTAACACAGATTAGAGATAGTTGGTTTATTGACTGTGGATTCTGCATGCTTCCTAGGTGATGACACACGTTTAGTTGCTAAAACTTCAGCTGAATGTGTCAATTTTTTTGTTTCATTGCTGATGAAATGATTGATTTAAGAGTGCAGTGTTATAGCATAGGAAACAGTCACTAAATCCAAATGATTCACAAAACTTTCATAGATATTCCAAAATTTGTTTTATTTTTTTTTTTTTTACTGCTCAACCCTAAATTTGTGTATAATGTTCTCCTCCCACAGAAAGACTCATGACAGGTATTTTAGCTTAGTGTGTACAACAGAAAACTAGACTAAAACAGTCAAAGTAAATGAAGTAAGACTTGAGCAAACTTCTCTTCTGCTTGCTTACAAGTTAGAACACTAGATTATCCTCAGAATAAAGAAGAAAGGGCAAGTTGAGGTCAGACTGTGATCAAAAACAGTTCAGAGCTAAAAGTCGAGGAGGTAAAGTGATACAGCAGCTTCTCAATTTGGTGAGATAAATTCTTTTAAACTTCATTGGCATTAGAAGGACAAATGTGTGTCCTCGGGTGTGGGCTGCAGGGATGTAATCTGTCTTTTCATGCACTTGATGATGAATACAAGCTTTTTTCTGGTTTTCTGCTAACAACTATTACTTGACTCTTCAAATTTACCTCAAGACTTTCTTCAGTTATGGGTTTTCATGCTACACATTAGAGTTTCTAAAGAAGCAGCAGAGATGTTTTGCCTCTCAGCTATTTGTGCTGCAGAAGGGCAATTAAACTGGGAATATTTATGGTGGAGTTTTGTACCTTTGCTTTAATAGATACAACAGTGCCTGATTTTGCTTCTCTCCAACTTTATGGGAGATTGTAATTGATTTTGCTATTGGGAACAAAACTGGGCCAGGCATTCTGAGCTGTAAATATCATTGGCATTTTGAAAATGGAAGTACTGTTAAATTGCAGTGCTGACAATGGATTATTCCACATTAAGCAGGTTTCACTAAGTTTTATGTGTAGCCTAGTCATTGTAATTCAAGATTTCTATATGTGTGGGAAGCCTAATACACTATGTTTTTTACATAGTCCTGTATATATGTAAATGGAATTGTGCAACTCCCTTAATGCTTCAATAAATATGCCAAATGTCTGTAGCAACCTGCTGCTCACTGTGCCCAGATTGCTTCTTTGTAAGTAGGTATCAATCTTCAGCACTTGCTGCATTCAGCCTCTCCTGGTCCCTGAGCAGGATCCATCTGTTCCACTGGATTTGGTAGCGTGGATTTTTTAATGATAGATATAGGTTTCAAAAATGTTAATCTCCAAGTGGTGCCTGATCCCTGCTGGGTTGTATTTGTCAGCATAATAGTTTCAAATTGCAAAGAGATAAAGTCATGCACTTCCAGGTAAGAATGTGTTTTGTTGCTTGGTACATTTACACAGCCAGGGTGGATTTTTTTTTAATTTTTTGTGACTTTTTTTTCCCACAGTTATAGCTTTATGAAGCTTAAAAACTACCACTTGTTTTTATTCTGATTCACTGGAATAAAGCTGAAATATTTTTTCTATACGGATATTGAATATTGGAAGACAAGACTGGATGCTTCCTGGGAAAATAACTTATTTGATTTTTAGACATTTTATCTTTTTCTTTGGTCTCTACTTTCTTTCAGAAATGCTGGACCATGTCTGTTAATATGTGAAAAGTGTGGGAAATCTAAAGTGAGCACATGGATACATAACCTTTGAGGATTTATTTGCAAATATGATGTTGTACAAATGAATTGTTGAAGCATGGGTTCAAATTTAGAAAACATATTATAGGTGTGCAAACGGGTAAACACAAGGTTCTGCTGGGAATACTTTTACAAATGTATTTGTGATGTACTGTCTGCACAAAAATGCAGTTTTGTTCCTGATCTGATATGCTTGTAGCAACAGAAGGCATTATCATCTGCAAATAGGCAAATGTTATGTGTGATTGTGAGCTTGACACTGCCAGCAGCTGTGCCTTGGGTCATGGTTCACAGACATTAAAGCCCATTAATGTTCTGATGACGCTGGGATGGCAGGGCTGCAGCTGCCTGGCAGTGTGTGCCTGTGTGGAACTCTCCATAAATGTGAGCAATGGCCAAAGGGAGAGGCCAGGAACAGCCATGGGGAACAGTGCCTGACGTCTGACCTGGCCTGAGGATGGTTTGCAGGCAGAGGTTTTGTTGGAAAAAAGGGTATTAAGGATTGCTGTGGTTTGAAGTTTATATGAGCAGTTTTTAAAAATGAAAAGAGGTAAAGAAATTTACATGGATGCATTACAATGCCAGGTAAGACACATTTTCTAAATAGTGAAGGATGCCAGAAGATAGCATTTAGTCCTTTAGTTTAAATTAAATAACCTCAAGCATTCACTTCATGCTCTGAATGGTCATATACCTGGTCTGGATACTTAGCAACCCTGAGGCAAGAAATTTGTCCTGAAGCTTTGCAATAAACTAAGCTTTCCCTTTCAATGAATTATGCAAATCAGCATAAAATTGAAATTCTAAATTGAATATATGCTTGCATATTTTAAATGTTTTCAGGTTAAAAATGAATATTTCATACTCACATATCCCTTATAAATAACATCTAAGACTTGGTTAATAGGATACATAAAACTTCTGAAGGCACAGCAGGACTGGCATATCAATGGGAGGGACTAGCCATGAATTCTTCTGCAATTTTACAGTACTGCACAACTTCAGAGAGGTGCAGTTGTTCCTTTGCCATGCACAGAGGGGAGCTTTCTTTCCTAGCAAGTACCAAGGACAGGGTCACCACAGACAGACTGTACAGAGCTGGGCTTTTTGTGTGTTTGACTGGGAGCTCATTGCATCACTAATTAACTGATTTACTCACATGTGCAGCATGGTGGGGCCAAGGAGAAGCAATCACTCTGCTGGGTCCTTGTCACCCTGTTCTTTTGAGTTCTTCTAAGCCTTCTGATGTTTACATTCTTGTAATGAACTTTCTCATCCACTTTATGTAAATAATTAATTGTTTTACATTCTTTTCTGGAGGAGGAGAAACTTGATGGACTGTTGGTTTGTCCAGTGTCATTGGAGAGGTGGCACTGTCATCCTCCAATCCACTGTCACTTTTGAAAAATCTAGAAATCTTGGAGTCAGAAATTAAACTTCCCTTCTTTCACCTTGGAAGTTCCAGTGTGTGTGTCGTTTTACTTCGTGTCCTAGAGCAACGGTCCTTTTGCTGCCTTTGCTGCTGGGGCTGTGTGGGTGACACGTCCTGGGCTACTTGTGCTGCTCTCTTTGGGGTTCTTGGCTCACACAAGGCACTGCAACTGCTTTAAGACTTCTGAACATTTATTCTCATTCTTATTTTTCTTACCAGTCACAAAATAATCTGAGTTTCCCCATCTCCACCATAAATTTCTGTTTCGGGGACTTAATATTTATTATAAATCTTTGTAGACCACTGGCATTTGAAATAGCTGCTTCAGCTGATAGGTTCTGCTCTTGGGAAAATATTTGCATTTTTTAAAGTTTAGTCATAAACTTGGCATCTTTTTGGCTTTTTTGAATTTGCCAGAGTGGTAGCCTTATTTTTAAAAATGTCAGGAATCTTTCAATATCAAATGTTAGCTTTTATTTCTAGGAAAAGACTAAATTCAGGAAGAAGATATTTTGATGTATGTTTTTTAGGCTTCTACAAATAGTTAAATTATCAAAAAACCAGTAGAGGTAACCAATGTTAAAAGCAGAGAAGGATGTAATTAGAACACAAAGAAAAGGAAAGCAAAACATCAACTCTCCTTCAGACTATAAGAGTGCTCTTTTCATACTTTGATTTTATAATCACTTTCTCTTCTACTTCATCTGACAATGAAAACAGTTTTTAATGTAAATTTTCAAACCCCCATCACAGCTACACACTCAGATGTAACAAATACATATAACACACATAAAGAATACAGGAAAATAATTTCTTTAGTGCTTCTGCTGTGATTCAGGTCAACGTCTGCAATCCCAGTGCATACGCAGCACAGGCAAGCTGGAGGAATGCTCACTGGGACAGAAGCTGGTTGACTTTTACACCCCAGCATTGCTCACATTCATCTCAGCCCTGACTTGCAGCTTTGACCTCTGTCTGCACAGCAGCACTTTCCTCTGAAACATCTGGCTCTTAGCAGGAATGGATCCCTGCCAAATGTGCCAATGTAATGCTGCAGTTCTTGCATCCCCTTTTTTACTGGGAGTAGAGTCAATCTATAAATAACTTGGAAATTTTGTGTTGGTCTTAATACATGATTAATTGCATTACAGAAAAAAAAAAAGTCCAAGTAGTATGTGGAAATTAATTTTATTTACTAGATTTCCTGTAAGAGTACAATTCCCTGTAAGGAAACACAACTGTTTTTCTTTTCCCTACTGAACATCAAGCACTGATGGCAACTGAATAGCTCTGTATCACAAACTACTAAAGTATGATATTGATAAAGAAAACCAAGTATTTATTTCTGTGAGGTTGTTTTTAAGGATGGTTTTCCAAAAGTTCAAAATTGCAGATGCCTTGTATAGTGGCATATAAAACTCAACTTTGAACATGTTTTAATCCTGACATATCTCTAGAGGGAGAATGATAAAGAACCTGCTAAAGATTATTCCTGAAATTTCCATGAGTTTTTATAAAAACCTGCAATAAGGTGAGTTTGTGTGGGCTGAGTGCTTAGCTAAAGCATGCCTGAAATTTGCTTGAAACTTAGCATGGGATTCTCTTTTGATGTGGGGAATTTTCACTAATAACACCTGATAAAGTCACTGCACTTTGTGATGCTGGCCCTAATTTTCCCTAGCGTAAAAAGAGAGAGAGGGAGACTTTCATTTTCCTAAATACTTTGTGGGATTACAATTTTCCTAGGCAACAAACCTACTTTGTAGTGCATCCACTGCTCAGACAGGCCATCTATAATGTATGAACTGATTAGTTTTTCCTCTGCCATTTTTACAGAAGCAGCTTTCTAAGCAGAAAGTTTGAAGCCAAACATTTTCTGTAGCTAAAACTGAGTGGATCATGATTTGACCCTTCTAAAGTTCAGTTTTGCTTTACTTAACATCTGTTTATTTATGAAATGTTATGGATGTTTAGCTCTTAGCTATCATGTATCACTTTTCAGAGCCCTTTAAGTTTATAAATATCCAGGTCTGGGGCACCCAATATAGGAAATTAACCTGCTGGAATGAGTTCAGAGGAACCACTGAGGTACTCAGAGGGCTGAAGCACCTCCGTGGTGAGGACAGGCTGAGAGTCAGGGGGGAGAGGAGAAGGCTCTGGGGAGATCTTAGAGTACCTTCCAGCACCTACAGCAGAGCTGGAGAGGGACTTTTGACAAGGACAAGGGGGGATGGCCTTAAGCTGAAGGAGAGGATTTAGATTAGATATTAGGACAGATGTTTTTCCTCTAAGAGTGGCAGGGCACTGGAAGATGTAGCCCGGAAGGGCTGTGGACTCCCCATTCCTAGCAGTGCTCAAGACCAGCCTGAGCAGGGCTTTGAACAGCCTGGTTTAGTGGAAGGTGTCCTTGCCCATGGTCGGGGGTTAAACCACATGTGGAGGCTGGTTCCTTCCAGCCCCAAACCTTCTGTGATTTTGCATAACTGCTCAACAGCTGTTTGCCCCCCAGCCTGTACTGATGGATTTTCCATCCTCAGCACAGGACACTGCATTTGTCTTTGTGTCAGCAGGAGATTCCTGTCAGCCTGTAGCTGCAGCTTCTCAAGGTCACCAGCTCATCAAGCACTCCTCCTAGTTTGTTCCTGTAAGCCACATCTCAGGGTCTGACAGACTTCAACCCACAGAGAAATCCTGGTCCAGTGTATTGATGTAGATCCCAGCTGCTGTGATCCTGCTCTTTTTCTCTGTTGCAATGAGTGTTCATAGTTCAAACCTTTGCGAGCTGCTGTTTCTCTGCAGAAACTCAGAAAATCCTGAGTAGCTTTGTTCAATTTCTTCTCGATTCTGCTGGTGCCAGGAGCTGTAGGATGCCTCTCTTTCCCCTGAAAGCCTGATTCAAAGGTGCAGGGATGACGATGAGGTTTTATGCTACTTAGGGGAAGTTCGTTCATACCTACTGAAAACCCTCTAAGCTGCTTCCTTGCCTCTGCCCTTTTTCCTTGGGACCCACAAAGTGGGAGCAGCTGCTTTGCATGCCCAGTGCTCAGCAGATATCACCCACGTTGCTGTGTGTGACTACACACCAGTAGCAGCTGTGGGCCAGGCAACGTACATCAAAGGGAAGAATAAACTATACTGGAGTTTCTGGTATCAGTGCTTCCCTCAGTTTATCCACTCTAATATTTTCTTTTGAAAAAGAGGTGACAAAGAAAATCAGAACTTCTGTGTGATTGAAAAGTCATCATGCACTATTCAGATGAGCAATATGGTTACTGGATATTATGTCCTGGTCTTGCTGACTGAAACCACACAGCTACCCTTACTGGGCCAGTTTGTTACACTTTGGCTCTTTTAATAACAGCTTTTTTCCTCTCTTGCATTCAGTGGTTAATGATATTTGTACAAGAAAAACTGCTCCTTGGTCTTCAAAACAATTTTACAGTACTGTGCTCATCAACTCTGAAAACTCAATGTGAGTCACTGTACTTAAAAGATACTGAGATGGAGAAGTAAAACAGTAACAAATGGAAATTAAAAGTGGTAGAATGTCTTTTTTAATAGCTCTGAGGGATGATGTGCTTATGTAGTAATGAAAAGTTACAGCTTCTCATTCTTTTTTATTTGAGACAGTGAAATTGCATCTGGAATTTCGGAGCAAAGAGTGAAGCAGCTCCACAATTCAGAGATGCCATATTAAACCTTCCATCTCAGTAGCTACTTTTTCTGTTATTTGGTAGTCTATACAACATATTATTGTATTCCTTTGGGAATTCAGGTGTGACTTTCAGAGGAATTTAAGAATTTTGGTACTGATGCTCTGAGCTTCTTTGGAAAGCTTAGGTAACTCAGAGTTCAACATTAAGAACTGAACCATATGTTTTCCAAAGTCTATCCCAGTGCTCCAACATACCTGATGCTAAAGCTTTGTAACCATGTCACAGTGGTGGTTCAAATTCAAACTTGAATTCCTTCCAGAACCACATTTTTACCTTTTAGGAAAGTTTAAGATCTTGCTTTCCATCTGATAGAAAACAGTAGCAATGAAGGAACTCGAGGGAATACAGGGAATTTTCTTGTGTTTCTACAACTTAGAGTGCTACAAAACAGTAAACAGGACTTCAGAGTTGCAGAATAATAAGAACTAACCTGCCTCTGACTGACCAGTCCTCATCTGGAATCACCTCACCTTATCTCCTGAGTTTAGTTCTGGGGCCTTCACTTAAGGAAAAACCTTGAGGGGCGGGAGCTTGTCCAGGGAGGGAACAGAGCTGGGGAAGGGTCTGGGGCACCAGGAGCAGCTGAGGGAGCTGGGGTGGTTGATCTCTGAAAAGGAGCCTTGGTGGGACCTCCTCACTTGTACAAATACCCAAAGGAGGCTGTAGGCAGGTTGGAGTTGAGCTCCTGTCCTGAGTAAGGAGTGCCAGGACCAGAGGGCTCTGGCTCAGTGTGCACCAGGTGCTGAGGGATGCTCTCAGTGCAGGTGACTCTGGGTGGGAGCCCCGGGGGAGAGGCTGGGAATTGCCTCCCTTTGGCTAACAAAGGACACCTGTGGCTCCTGTGACCCTGAGGCTTCTGTGCTTGCTTCATTCAGGATCCCTCCTTAGAAGCACCAGCTTGAGTGTCATTTTTTGCACCAAGAGTAAGTAATTTTAAGGATCTGGATGATTGAGACTCTGCTGTGGGAGCCCAGAACTTGAGCTGACAAGCTCAAGCTGGAAACCTGGGGTGGCTGTGAATGTGGGGTGGCCTCTTTCACAGCTCAGCAAGTGCTGGTGTGGCTCCTGGATACTCTTAACACAGGGGAGGTTTAGATTGGAAGTTAAGAAAATTTTTTTTCTCTGAAAAGATGGTCAGTAATGGGAACAAGCTGCCCAGGGCAGTGGTAGAATCACTGTGGCTGGAAGTGCTCAAAAGCTGTATGGATGTGGCATTGGGGAATATGGTTTAATGGTGACCATGGTGCTGCTGGGTTACAGGTTGTACTGGGTGGTCAGAGAGGTCTTTTCCAACCCTAAGAATTCTATGGCTCTGTCCCAGCTTTCCTTTCAGAATGTGAGTAGTGATAGCCTCACAATAAAATCAGTTTTAAACTGAGGAATTTAAGAGGCAATATAGCACTCCATAGAAAATAATTTAGAGAGTCATCAAGAAAATAAGAGAATGGTTTCTAGGGGTTTCAAATTTCATTGCTCTTTAGTGCCTTTCCATTGGGCCATTTTTCACATCTGGTGTGAAATCCAGCTGAAGGCAATTTGAATGATTACATTTGCCACTGTCTGTTACCTCAAAGGCCTCCCCTGCAGCATGCTGTAGTCAGCTTCACCTGAGGAGCTGGTGGGTTAATGAGGGAGACTGAAACACCTTCTGATCCAGACAGGTGGTATTCCCAAACCAGACAAACTGGCAGGACAGCACAGGGAAGCTCTAGCTGCCACTGCCTGCAGCTGGAATCCTTTGGTACCCAGAGCTGTCAGTACAGAACTGCTCATGGACTCTGAGATCAGGATGTAGAAAGGGAAGCAAGGACTTCAAAGCTATGCTGTGCTCTGAGTTTTTACATGCAGCTTGAAGATCCCAGTATTTCTGAATATGCATGTCTTTAATCTAAACACCATATGGTTTTGCTGACCTATGCAATGTTGATATTTCTACCCTAATTTGTATGTGTTTCTCTGTGCACTGCCTGGTTTAGTTCTAG
Organism: Pyrgilauda ruficollis; assembly: GCF_017590135.1. NCBI lineage: Eukaryota > Metazoa > Chordata > Aves > Passeriformes > Passeridae > Pyrgilauda > Pyrgilauda ruficollis. Next base: position 13,373,451 of record NW_024528821.1, on the reverse strand, counting down.
GAAAATGGTTGGAGTGCTGCTGAGTCAGTGCAGCTGGGATAATGAGTCGACCTACTTTTCCTGTCTCATTGGGACATCCATGCGTTATTGGAAGAAAAAATTAATTGCTACAGATAATCCTTTCCACGGTAAAGTCAATGTGGAAAATCACTTCACCTATCACTGTATTTGTCCCCAACCCCATCCATAAAAGCAGCCTACAGCAATTATACAAGGAACAGCACTAGCTGAAAAAAGCATTAAAGTAGTATTCATGTGTAACAACTGTGTAGCCCAAGGTCATAAAGCAAGTACACAAGGCACCAAAGGGTAGGCTGAAGTAAACTACATTTTGTAAAGTTTGCAAAGGAATGGTGAATAAGTGGAAAGTCTTAATTCATGCAGTATCTTTTGATACAAGATATTAACTTTTAAAATGAGCGAGGATCTATGCAAAAGAAATCTTGATTCTTATCTGCAAGTCTTATGTGCTGGCTTTAAGGAAAAACACTGTGTTCTCTTATTCTGTGTGTATTCTGTATTCTGTGTTGCAAAAACTAGGATTTATTTCAGTAAAATAGGTCTGAAATCAGGGTGACTTCCAGGTTCATGAAGTTTTATACATTTAGTTACACATTGTGCCAACAACACCTGACAGAATTTACCACTTTATCTGAGAGTTTATCTGACTTTGTGGAGTTTTTTCAGCCACAGAACTCACCTATGGTACAATGTTAGGAGAGAGCAGCAAGACTTAGCATAGCTTTTTGATAGTGATAGGCACACCATCAGTTTGGGGATTTCTGTGCTGTGTGCCTGCTCAGATTCATCCCTAAAATAGTCCTGGGATATTTGCCAGGTCCAGGGAGCCATGTCCAGTTTCATGTAGAGGTACTGGCTCAGGACCTGGCAGCAGTGCAGTGCATCCAGCACACCCAGTGCGCTACCCCAGGGTAGTTATCCCTCAAGTTCTGGAATGAGGTTTATGGTGAGCTGTCCCAGCATGGTGCATCCTCACACAGTCATGAAATATCCATAACAGGATCTGTGCAGAGAGATCCCAGCATCCTGACTACTCTGATCAGGCAAGGGAACAAACCTAAGCTGGTGTGGAACATAGTGCTCTAGAAGAGATGACATCAAAATGATTAAAAAATAAAAAAGGTGGTCAAAGCACAAGAGTTTGTATGGAAATGTGGGCATGAAAATTACCTGGATGGCAGCCATTTCACTGCTGAATTCACCCTGGTACCCTGTGTTTCTAGAGCTCATAAAAGGGTATAAATTAACAATGCCAGCTGTCTGCATGGAGCACATTTCTGGTATTTGCTATGTAACAATGTCTTTCCTACAAAGCTACTCAATTTTCTGTGCTATGGGCAGAGCTCTATGTTCCTGCCATGCTACCAGAATATCTGCTGCTCTCCTGCCAGCAGAGTCTGGCAGTAAACCCAGTGTGCCTGGCACAGGGAGATCAGTGCAGATTTCCTTCCCTGGGTGGAACAGGTTTGCCTGCTGCTCTGAACACACCTGGGCCATGAACCCTCACTGTGGGACCCACATGGAAGAAAGAGGCGGCTGCTCATCCATTCTTTTAGCAGATGTAATTTCATGAGTTTTAACAGCTTAAAGCATGTCTTGGGCACTTTATAGCCATATGCAATGGTCCCTGGGCTGCTGGTGTAAAGAGTGTTGGGATACTGGTCCTTCCTGGCTCACCCCATGATTTCTGAGCTTGTCTTTCTCCTGAAAGCCTTTACCTGGGTGAGGAGTCACAGCCTTCTCTGTTCCTACCAGTGATTCACTTTATCTGTGTCATCTGTCCTCCCTCTGGTAGGAAAAGGGCAGATATATGTTTATCTCCAAGGACCACTTAACTGATGCTGCTTTTCAGCATTGAATATTAAAGTTGCAGAGACGGTTTATGTAGCAAAACAATAAAGGGCTCATAATTCTGCCTCACATGAGAAATAAGACAAACACACAGTTTAAAATAAATCTTCAGCTAACTCTAGACATATGTAAAGTTGCTCAATATTATTAGTTTTTCTCTACCACAGATGCACAGTCATTTTCTTCATTCTCCTCTGAGATTTCTGCCTGCAATTTCTCTCTAAACTCAGCATTAGATATTCTGTTTCAATGAAGTCCTGAAAATTGTGTATTTCTTTATTCTAACCCATGTTTCAGACATACTGAAACATGCTCTTGTACACTACTTCATTTGGAAGATGTAAGGATCTTATAAGTGAACCCTCTTCCTGTGCTAGGATTGGAGAAAATATGATGGGGAAGAAAACCTCTCATTATTCATGAGAGAAACATATTTCCAATTAAAATACATTCGTATAGTCAATAACTGTAGATTTCAGTATTCATTTTCTGTTGATTTCCATACCCCCAAAGCAGACATACTCTTGCAAGTATGAGCAATCCTGGAGCTGTGAAACTGTAATATTCAGTATTATTTGGGAAATAATACTGATATTTTGTTTGAATTCTGTTCAAGATTCTGTTCACTTGGGCTGTATGCTGGTGGATTAACATCATAATAGGAATGAATGCACACATCAAGTGCATAGAAGAAATAACAGGTAGACACACAGAAAATACATTTTGGGTTTTCTGAATGTGAATGGTTCACACTGTCTGAAAGTGTTAATGAACCCCAGAGACCTCTGTAAAAAAGGTGGCACTTCAGAAACACAACCAGGATTCTGTGTAAGAAGATTCTGAAACTGACCCACGTTAGGGAAATTACTTGAGATGACATTTGGTTCTTTAGGCCTGAGGGATATTTTAATCCTATGAGGATTTAATCAATGTTATGGGTGCATATGTGGAAAGAAAAAATAATTTTGGATAAAGAATGCCCATGGTGTGCTCTCCATGACTTTGGCTAAATTCAGTCACCCTTCATGAAGGCTAAATCTAATTAAGGTATGTTTTTCCCTTACACTTTCACTGGTCTGCTTTTGGCTTTTAAGGTCAGTACAAGGTAAAGTTATCCTGCTTGTATGTAAAAATGTACTTTCTGTCTCTTCATGAATTTGCAAGAGAAATTCTTGTTTTCTTTGTTAGATTTCAAACCTTGTCATTATTTCTACAATATTTTTTCCTATTTGCATATTTTTCAGTGATAGTTTGTATTTGGAAGCATTTTTATTTTCAAGAGCAACTGCAATGCAGTCTATTTAAATGCATTGCAAAGCATGTTTGGCATGATTGCAAAGAAAACACAGTCTAATTATAAGATATTCCACTTATTTTTAATTGGAGTACTGGCACTACAGCTATGGTGAAGTGTAGCTGTGAGGTGCTCTGATGGGAAATGTGTCATTATACATGCATTGAGTTTTCCTCAATAAAGCCAGATAGAACAGTTACCAAACAGCTAGAGAGAAATCACACCACTTGTAGTTTCTGGGCACTATAAGAGAGTGTTTCCTCCTAAATTTTGTTATTTATGATACTGATAATAGGAACATCAGGCTTGGTTCTGATATGTGCTTACCAAACATTGTTGAAAATAACATAGAAGATTACTTAAACAGAAAGTTTTTCTTTGTTTTTCTTGATTTATAAGAAGTGCTTTTTAGTTTGGTTCTTTCCCTTTTCTATGTGCATCAAATTTTCACTTTGCCTTTTTTTTTCTCAATTATGTACAATGTTCCTTTAGGCCTTTCAATGGCAGTTCTGTAAGGGGATAAAACAATGTTCAAAATCTCTCTAACCATGAAATTATCCATTTGTCCAAACAAAAGGCCAATGTGTTACATTCTTTGGTGGTGCAGCATTTTTTTTTATGTTTTCATAAAAAGACCTGCTTAGTTAATGAAATTTAAAATTAAGACTATAAGTATGTAAATAACCTAATATTTAAATTTCCTACTCTAGATGCATCTTATGCCCACTTCACTAGATTTCCAGTCTCATTAAAAAATGAGTTTATAATGAAGCTGAGGCAAACCTGTTATGTTTGCATGACAGGTCTGTTTGCAAAGCTATCAGGAATTTGATAGATTTATCACAGTAGTTCTTGCAACTCATGCTGCTACATGTACAAACCATAGTTCCAGCTATTGGAGCTATTCTTAGGGTAAAACATCTTTGTGTTTCCCCTAGCTCTATTTGTGTCTTACTAAGGAAGAAAAAGTTGTGGCATCCTGTTTTCCTTCTGTCACACCTCCATTCTGTGTGATCTCCTTCCTGTGCCACTTTCTCCTGCCTTGGAGAAAAACTTTTCTCCAGAGCTTTAGACATTTTCTTGCTTACAGAAGAATTGTTAAGGGAGCACTTCCGAAAAGGCTTCTGGAGTCGTGAATCTCTTCCTGGATGCAAACTTATGCTCCTGATTGTTGAGATACTCAGAACAGTATTACTCAAAATCAGCTTCATCTATTATTTAGGTATTGATGAGACCCAAATTCCTCCCCTGTATTTTAGTGGGCTGGGTGAAGAGTTAGTTATGGAGACTGAGAGGCAGAAAAAAATGTGGTGCTCTTATAGTGCATTGTCATGAATAGAGAAATGATTTCCTGGGGTAGGAGAATCAATTGCATTGTCTGAAGCCCCACACTGAATGGCAGTGATTCTTCCAGAGCACACAGAACTATGCAATTAACATTAATAATGTAGGGGATTAAACATTTTGAAATTGATTATACAGTACCAGATCTTAAGGCTTTTATTTTATTACTTCAACAAGTTCCTAGTTTAAATTTGTTTTAAAAATAGTGATATTCAATTGTATGCACAGCTGGTCTGTGTAACAACCTGCTCCTTTAACACGCTTTGCCTCTCATTCCCTTCTCATTCACCACTCTCCCCCTTGCATATCTCACCTTAAATTAACTTCCAAACTCCTGAGGGCTGGTAGTGAAACAGAAATTGTATTTGGATTTTTCAGCACTTTCAGTAAATGTAAAACGTGTAAGGGCTGTGTGTGCCTACTGTGAAATTATGAGGGAGGAATGACCAGGAAATACTTGATTTAAACAGTAAGGAATGACCTGTGAGTGAATCCAAGGAAATGTTTTGGTGTTTAACAAAGTGTTACCCTCTGATGTGAGTGAAGATGTAAGTTGTGCAAGTTTTCCTGTTCAGCAAAGCAACAGGGCAATTGATACGTTAGCTGCTGCAAGAGCTGGGACAATTTGCTGCCTGAAAGGGAAATTTTTGAGCACTAATTAAAGCTCCCTATTTTACAATCTTTTCTATGGTTTTATTTTTAATTTGTGTGAATGTACTAAAAACTGAAAATGCTTATCTTGACATTGTAGCTTGTATCTTGTAGAAGAGTTACAATTTGAGAGCCTCTGATAATATCACAGCTCTGCCAGCTGAAGGGGATGAAGGGTCTTGGCTGGAGGGGGAAGTGTAAATTCAGGTTACACAGCAGCCACTGAAGCAGAAGCAGAGCTGCTTCTCCCAAATCCTGGTATTTGCTGTTGTTGCTTCTTGAAGGTGTTGACTATCACAGCCAAACTCTTTTTTCGGTTGTTTTAGGAAGAGGTGTTGCCCTGAAGCGATGGGTGTTTTTCAAACACGGCATATTTGAGTGTGATTACCATGTCTGTGCTCCTCTTGCTAGTGAGGAACTTAACCAAATCAGCAAGGGCATAGCATTTCACTGTTTCATGAGTTGTTGGCAGGGATTCAGAGGTCTTGCAGGGCAACTGGGAAAACTGAAGGTGTTCAAGGACTAAGAGAAGAGCAAGGTTAAGAGAGCTTGGCTGTCTGCTTGAAAATGCAGAGGAAATGTACAGGGAAAACAATGGTGCCATATGGGGGCTACACCATGTAAGTATAACTGTGCTGAATTGCATTCCAGAATAAATAACTCACATCTGCTTCATGATGTTTGTGGTTCAGTGTGGCCACAGCTGCATCTAGATGTTTAGAATTCTGATATTATTTTTAACTGACTAGAGCAATCTTTAAATTGGGTAAGTATATGAGCAGATTGAATGTACTCGTCCCATTTTACAAGGATAATTGTTCTTCAGCTTCAAATTCTAGGGATATATACCAGGATTACTTTACCAAATTACTATTATGACTTAAAAAACATAACAATATCCTTTTGATATAAAGTTTATATTAAAATATAATTTGTATTTTCCTTCTGGAAACAATGTAACCAGACAATGCTACATTAGTTGATTTCTGTTCACACTTTTCTTATTTTTTATATTTTTAGTGAAAAATGCTGCCTAATCTAGATTACTTTCATTATAATCCAAATAGATTTTTATTTTTTTAGAGTATCATGTAAAGGAAATGAAATGATGAAAGGAACACCCTATCTGCCTGTTCAGGTCATGACTTTTATGCAGTGCTTTCATTTGAACAATCAGAATTTATGCTGTATTTTAAGGAGCTTATTTAATGATATGGTTTGCAATTTAGATTAGTTTATCCCTGAATTTTCCTCTAAAGTTATATAATGTCTTCAATTACACAAAAAGCTAATAAGTAATTAGTCCATTTTGCACACATAAAACCTGTGGGTGAAATGCAGTTATTTGTAAAGTACTTGTAATAAACCCTACTTTACACTAATGAAATAATTAAATGAAAATATCTCCATTATAGATTTCATCAGAGATTTTGTAGTGTACTTATTTTTGCTGCATACAGATACTAATGGGAGAGGGCATTCCATTTTGCCATTTTTTATGGGTGGATTTTTTGTTTTAGATTCTGCAAGCATGCCTTTCTTAGACTTTAATGAACAAAATGTTTGAAAACTCCAGGTGAATCAGGGATGAGGTGAACAGCTGATGAAACTGTGGAGTGAGAAAGTACAAACTGTTTTCATGGAAACTGGGAGCATCTCAGGGTGCCAACTGTCCTCTACAAAAAGGAAATGCAAATATTCCTATTTTTAATCCAACTGTTAGCTTAGAAATTCCAGCACCAAACTTTAAAGCCCTTTCAGGGCTGGTTATGCTGAGCTGCCAGAGTTGAGCTGTGTGACTTCACCTCCCTGCCCTGCTGCATCTCTTGGATAGCAGGAGATTGGTACAGGGAGAAGGGCACAGGGTTGTTGTTACAGGGTGAAAATGTAACTGGGAGCTTGTTACAGGGTGAAAATGCGCCTCTCCAGGCTGAGGATGATAAACTGTCTCATCAAGTGAGAGTGTGGGCTGGGAGAAATGAGTGTAGAGGCCTTTGAGACATGTCACAAAATGCATGTGAGAAACAAAAGTCATGGAGGGGTTGTCACAGGATGGATTTTATAAACTCGATGGTTAATATCTTCCGAGCACTCTGGTATTTTCTTTTGCTTTTTTCAATGCACTAGGTAAATATTCTCCTAACTCTGTAAAAATGACTTTTTTTGAGTTGGAGCCAAAAACCAGCTGAGCAAAATATTTTGCTCCACTGCTGTCCTTAGAGCAGATGCAATTCAAGTGCCTTTCAAAGCAGGAGCATCCTAATTACCTGGAGAGTCTCTCAGCTGCTTGTAGGATTTCTTCTGCTGGACAGAAGCATGTACAAAACCATTCCCATTCCCACTGCTGCAGCTCTGGTGTGCATAACAGGGATGTTATTTTCTATATCTAATTCTTTTAGCCCCTGTTCTTTCTGGGTCCTCTGAATAATTTATTTCTAAACTTTAAATCTGTAAAAACATTGTGTGATGCTTTGCAGTTCTGTGATCACCTTGTCACTGGTGCCTCTGCTCCCCACACTGGAAGGTGCAGCAGTGCTGCTTTCTGCTCAGCCCCGTGATGTGAGCACTGGCTGAGGATAATGGAAGGGCCATCACCTCCCGTGCTCCCATCCTGCAGTGAATCCACTCTCATTCTGGTGTCTATTCCTGCTGTGACCAGACTCCTCCCACACAAAGCCAAAGCTATCTCAGAGTGCTGCTCCTGTCATCAGCATTTCATTTTTGTTGCCCATTTGGGTTCTGCAACTCTTCTTGCCTCTAAGTCCTTTTCTCTATTTCTTTTTTTAGTTCTCTTTATACTGCTCTTTCTGTTTAGGATGGGATGCACTTCTCAGTCCTCAGGAATACATTTCTTTTCTGTTCTCCATTATTGCCCTCAAGCTCAGGATTTGATGCTGATTGTTTTAGCCTTAGTACTTCATTGTGCTTAAGCAGCTGCTCAGATTTAAGTGTAAGAAGTTAAACTATTAAAATTTTAACACATGCTTTTCCCAATTTAGAATGGATGGCACCTTTAACATTTTCCTGAATGGGAGCCTAAAGCCTCAATAAGAATATAAGTTTAAATAAATCTTAAGTGAATATTGAGGAGATATCTATAATATATATGTATTTAAGTGCTTTCCTATGCATAGGTATTTTCCCCTGATTTGAAGTTCTTCCCAACAAGAAACATATTCCTGTTTCTCTAATTAACTGCAGTTACTGGCTGGAAAAAAGATATAGTACTTTTACAGCTAATTAGGGGAGGGTGTTTTGCTAGTTCACTTCTCTATTTTCTCATTAGACAGGCATCTATTCATCATTCTTGGGTTCTGTAGACAAGATTTTTCTGCTGACTTTGTGCAAGTGTAACTTATACAGAGCTGGCAGCTAAACCTTAGTTAAAGCATTATTTTGTTGTTGGATGCTATTCCTGAACTGCTCTTGTTAAGGAAAGGGTATATATATATATGTTTACTTACCTCTTTCAGTGGTGTAAGAGAGCATTTGAAAAATAAGGGCCAGAACTGTAAAATTAATGTTTAAAATTAGATTTTAAGACAGTCTTATTGCACATTATTTTTATATGCACTGAATATAAAACTCTCCTACCCAAATTTTTTGAATACTCTGCTTTACTTCCTTGAAAATATTTGTTTATGGACAGCAGAAAAATCAAAATAAGTTCATACTATAGCAACAGAATTAATAAAAAATTCAAGTTGAAAAATTCTCAGAAAATATTTCATCTTGATTTGCTTTGAAAATCTTGCTTGTCTGAGTAGAATGACTGGAAAGGGGTATTGTGTAGGAAAAGCCCTGTTATGAATGCATGAAATTTTTGAAGTTATTTTTGAATAGATTGATTCATATTCAGATGAGCTTCCTGCCAGATGGAGGGAATTTACAGTAAATCAGTTCTTGGCAGGAGAGAAATAAAAAATGAACAACATCTGCTTATTTATAAAAGTTGTCCTATTCTTTTTCTATATTGGTGGGGCACAAATTACCTACCCAAAGAAAGTTTTATGACCAATAAGCTGTGGAATGTTAAAGCTCACAGGGATGAGAAGGCATTTGTGTTGACAAGAGAGGCTGACAGCAGAGCATGTTTGCAGATTGTTCACAGCACCCTTGCACAGCACAGCCACTGCTGTTCAGCACCTCTGTCTGCTGAGCTCCTGCTCCAGCTCTGGGTCTTGGTGCAAGAACAGCCTTGCCAGAAGTTATTTTAGGCTGTGATCTTGCAGATGTGTCTCTGTAGGCAAACTCAAAGTCAAGCATTCCATATCCACAGAGGAGGAAGGCTCATGAGTATGCAAACCCTTCACAGCCTCCTCTTGACCCATGCAGATCAAACTGTCCTGTGGTCCTATTAATATTTCTGTTCCCAAGTTCATACTTGATAAGTTGGGTATTGGAGAGCTCAGATATTAGGTCAATACATTTGACTGCTCCTTTGTAATGACCTTACTGTGATGGGTGTGCCTGGGTTTTTAATAAGCAGTTTGTTTACACTATTGACATTTTAATGTACATGTACATAAAAAGAGAAAGCACAGGCTGCCTCAGTGTCATTGATGTCCAAGTACTGGCTCACAGCTGCTGCAGCCAGAGGTTAGATGACTGAAGCAGGAGTTAACAGCATCCTTCTGGTATGAATAGCTCACAGCAATCTTTCAGTAACTGCAGCTCATGATCAACAAAAGCTGGAAGTGACAGGCAATGACAAGGCGCAGTCATATTTCCCATACCTAACTTCGTTTACCAAAAATACCATGTTGTTCTCTGCCCACATATTTTTAAGCAGAAGTAGCTGTAGAATGGTATTTTGTTGTTAAGTTTAGAGATAAGACATCCTTGGAACATTGGTAATTTATTTCCTTTACCTCACTAACCAGTAGATTCCCGAAGGAACACCTGGGCAGAGGAGCAGGGTGGAGACAAAGGCACCACTGAGACTGGTCCATGCTCAAGGATCACTGGTGGCTGTTCATTGTTTATCAAGGGTGCTCCTCAGCTGCAAATCACTTGAGCACTTAAAAAATCCTCAGCAACCTCCTGTTTTCAGCCTGTTTCCTCAGCATGGCCCCCTCCCTTCTGTGTGTGCTGTTGGCCATGGCTGCTCTGAGTGGATCCCTTTGCTCCTCTGTTTTTCCCCAGCTCAGGAAACCCCCCATGTGCTGCAATGCTCTGCTTTGCTGTGGGATGCAGCTGCTCAGGATCTGGTCACCTTGGTGAAGAAAGTCACAGCTCTCATGTCTTTGTGAGATTTACGTGGAATGTAATCATCTATGGCAGATTTAAGATTGAAATTTTTTCTTCTCCTCTTATTTGTGAAATTCTGTCATCCTGACCTAGAATACCAGGCATTTTGAATCCCCCCCAGTAAAAAATGTAATGATGTCAGGTATTTCATCAGCAAAGCTACCAGGAGATATTATTTCTTTCTATTTTTCAGACACTGCCTGTCAAAGTACTTAGAATTGGCACTCTTGTCCTTGGCCAAAAAAATGCCAAGGTAATAATCTCAATGAGGATAGCCAGAAATGCTGATGAATGAGGTCTGAAGTAATAGAGTCATTAGATTACATTTCCTCTCTTCTGAATGTATATGTATAATACTGCTATTTCTTCTTGGGTAGTAGAAAAAATGTGCTAATGTAATTTGAAAATTACACTGGGGAAAATGAGTATTTTCAAATAATTCCCACTTTATGTTGGTGGTTGATATGCAGAACTTGTAGGTGTTCTATAAAATGACTGTATTTTGGAGACTAAATTTGAACTTCGAAATGAATTAAAAGATTAGGCCATGATTAATGTTTAACTTATACTGTAAAATGTATGTCTGTTAAGAAAGCAGCATTATAGAGTAGTCATTTAGCACAAAATTCAGTGAATTTAAATAGGTGTAACTCAGCAGGGTTACAGCAAGAAAAGACCACGACTATCAAAGGTGAAGCAGAATAATTTTGTAAGGACCAAAGGACAGTGGTAAATGAATAGAAAATGAAAATGTTGTTACTTTAGTTTTAAATTGCTTTGCAGCCCAAGGTCCTGTGTCTTTTAAATACTTGGACACCAGGGGTGTTCCATGTGCTGGATGCTGTAGGGAAGTGGAGCTAAGCAGGGTGTCCAGTTTTGCAGGATCATGTAATTTGAAATGGAACCTGCAATTTCTCCTTATAGCTTTAAATCCTAGTCCTGCAAGATCCACACATCCAAACCTCACAGCAACTTTTCAAGGGAATTTGCTAGCTTTTGTAGAAGTTAATTGAAACTATTTCAAATATGTAGGTGTTGAAGGCAAAACCAGAAAGGGGTAGGCAATGCTTCTCCATCAGGTATCTTCAGCCTAAATTTGCCAATATTATTCACACTTTATGGCAGTGAAATGGAGTCAAATAACCACCCTGGAGCACCCAGAGCTGAAGGAATGTGTCTGTTGAGCTCCAGCGTGTGGTTTGGTTTGGTTTTTTATGTCCTATTTTTTTCCTGTTTCTCAGCCAGGTCTTGAACTCCTGCAAACCTCTGTTTACAAGAAATGTGTTGAAACAATACTTGCACTTAAATATTGCAGGTGATTGTTTTTGCCCTCCTTAGGGACAAGAGAGTTGCAAGCAGTTGGTGCAATCAGCTCCTAAGCACATTTCCACTTTCACAGTGTGTAGTTATGAACACAAAAGAAAAGGAGAGGAAGCTGGGGATTTTCTGGTTAACAGCAATTATAATTTTTTGTGTGTTTCTGAACATTATATTTTTGCTGAAGACCAAGACATTGTAGGCTGTGCAGTAATTATTTAGTATTCTATCAGGGAACACAAAACACATCACTGACCTTGAGTATCTTAGCAATTGTATTCATGAAAATGAAAATTCATTTATGCGAATAATGAAGGACAATAATTAGATAACATATAATTTAATGCTTGGAAGATTTCTAAAAATTAATTTGAAGTTACTAATGGTGTAAAATGTCAATTGCTTTTCACAAATGTGTGTTTTCTTACAATTTGTTCAAGGAGTTTAATCTATACATTTTGCATATGGTAATTCAAATCTTCCTTCAGTAAAGTGCTGGAGCGCATCAGCAGTTCAATTAGGGAACATTCACTGATATCAGCACAATTATTTACCTGAAAAATCTCTTAGAAGTGTTTTATTACAAATTTTTTGGAGTGGCAAAGCAAAGGGCAAGGTTCTGCAGTTAAGTTTGCAGCTCTCTGGAAGTCTAACTACTCTTTCAAACATTGTTTGCTTCATCAGACTGTCCCTCCTTGTATTTTAAAGAGAAATATTGAATAAAGCTGAGTAATTCTGGGGCATGATGGAAAATGGAACAAAGCAAGCTGCTTTTCATGGGCTTTAACAACAGCTTTTATTTTTAAATGGCTGCTGAATCATATTGCTGGGCATTGATTGGCAAACACTGGGAAGAATCCTTTGTTGTTCATTATTGACATATGGCTTGGCTAGACATGGTTATGAACATTTGCAATTTTGTTCTCAGTCTGTAATAATATTTTATTAAACATTTTATACGATAAGTGAAGGAACAATTTTGAATCCTGAGCTTTCACTACATATTCACTTACTCTCTGAAATGTCCTAGAGAAAATTTGACTATAGGGATATTAGGATGGGCAATGAAATTTGAACTGAAGTTAAAATAATTCTCTATTCAAAATACAGTTTTCTTAGTGCATCTATCAAATGAAAAATGAAAGTGTTTAATTTTAAAATGGCCTGGGCCAATGTTAAGCAGGAATGTTCGAACTGAAGGCAAAAATCAGTCTGTGTTCCCTTTGAGGTTTTGTTTTCTTTTAAACAATAAGTATCTGTATTCATTGATTCTAGAGAATTCAAATTCTGAGGATAAAAAAATATTTATGGCTTATGTAAATATATTGGAAAACTCTGGCTTTAATAAATGGCACTTTTTTCTTTCCTGCTTCTTTGTTCTTATCCCTACATGTTAATTGAGGGAAAAATCATGCCATAAATGCCTGTATAAATAAATATATGAGATGCATTTCAACAAAGTAACTTTTCCATAATCTTGTTTTCCTAATTTGGCCTAAGAATGGCAATGTTTGCTCCCTGTGTTTTGTCAGAATTTATATTTAAAATAGAATCAAAATAGCAACTCTTTACAGCCACAGAGAACTATTAATTAGCAATAATAGGAAAACAATATTTTGACCTTCCACAGCCCAAAAGTATACTGTTACTAATTAACATAAATTGATTATGTTTAGTAACAAGAGCAGAGTCAATAGTGCAAAACACTCCCATAAATATTCATGTGAATGTTAAGTGTGTCTATTTTAGGTGTCTTTGTGTCACTTCCAGAGTTCTCTTGCACTGGCTGGGCTTTTGCCAGGCTAAATGATCACAGGAAAAAAGAATCTTAAGACCAGATACTTTAGCACTTTTTTGCCATCAGAAATTCCTGCAGGAATCTGTGAGGACTCATGTTTATCTAATTATGGAACCAATGCCTGCTTAGGAAAGTTGAGGTCTGTATTGAAATAATACAGACCTGTGTATTTTTGTACCTGTGGTAAAAAACTCAAGATCAGATAGGGTGTAGATGTCAGAAATCTCCCATTTCTGCTGCCACCTGTGTCTCTTTAGGCAAGGAGGTGCTTTTTTTCCTTTTATCATTGTTATTCTCTGTGTGTCTCACCAGCAGTAATAGCAGTGACTTAACCAAGAGAAAGAAAAGACACTACAAGAAGCAACAGAATCATAATATTATAACAGAAAACAATTCTTTTTGATATAATTTGTAACTTAATTAATAGAAACTCTTAACATTTTCGTGGTTCTGCAAGGTTTCTGTAGCCATACCCAAGTTCCTTTATGCTTTCTGAATGATCATGAACTAGACTAGAAGTTTCATACTCATTCTATTTCCATTTTGAAAGGATGCAGTAAAAGTGAAAAAAATCACAAAATGATAGAACTGTGAATGGATGAAGTGAATTTGCTTAGAGAAAAAGATATTGATAAAATATTTTGTTTTTCTTGTGTTTAGCAGAATGATATGCTTTTTAAATGTGAGAAGTTCTGTAGAAACTGAACCGCTAGTTTGTGTTCCTGTTATTTTGCCATGAATAAAATATTAAATGTTTGAATGGTTCTTTAATATCGTCTATCAGAATTATTTCAAACCACTGCCATTCTCTACACAGCTACAGGCTCCTTATCTTCTGAAAAGAGTCATTACTGAGACATTTAAGAGAAATTTTGTTTGAATTTAAGGTGGATTTTGCAGTGTCTGTCTGCTGATCTAAGATTGAAGAAAAGTGTAGAAAAGGTAGATAAGAGAGCTAAATACGTTAGATGATCAAAAAGATGTGAGCAGCAGGACCTACATCTGCCTGTTCCATACCCTGTGCCCTTGGGCTCCTCCAGTGCCTCTGCAGAGTCCCTCTGGACCTTGCCTCTGGGAGGGCAGGCTGAGTCAAATGGAGTGATGTTCTGGTTAACACCCAGAATCTATCTGGGTCTGGTTCACATTCTAATCTATCTGTTTAGAATGTTTCAGAGAACTTACTGATGATTAGAAACCTTTCACTTGACAATACAGGGGCATATCACACCTCAAAGAGCTTAAACACATGTCAGAAAACCTTTAAATACTGTGGCAATTTCTGCTAACTTCACATCTTTGTGTGGTGAAGCTATTAATGTCCAGCAGTGGCTTTGTGTTCCTGGGGAATATTTTTTACACATTAATGGCGTAGTAGAAAAAGAGTGAACCTTCAGGAATAACTGTAAGTCTGATCTTTTAAGCAGCTGTCCCTCCTGTCACAGTGCTGTCTTCAGCATGTGAACTCAGGCAGAAATCACCATGAACTTAAGGAAAGGAACTGAAGTACAGCCCTGAGAAGGACATTGAGGCATTGAGATCTGAGTCTCACAGTGCATTTACAGAACAGCACTAGTCTTTCAGCTGGAGTGAGGCTTCAAAGTTCTCTGAGAGAAACCAGTCAAACCTCAAAGTACAGTTGGCATCATTTTCCCAGGATCTCCTGATTGTATGCCATTAGCTTGGAGAACTCCTAAGTCCCTTTGAAAGGGAGTCTGGTGTGGCAGTAAAACTTTTTTTTTTTTTTTTTCTGGTGGAAAAGATCTTTCCCACAGTATAGTCAATTCATTACTTGCTTTTAAGATAAACCTTGCGGAGTGTAAGTGGAAGAGGTTGATTTATGCCCTACCTCTATCAGATATGCAAAGAGCTTGTGCATCTGCACTCTGTAAACATTTGGAGCAACAGACAGTTTTGTTTTCTTTGTTATAGCTGTGTTACACGAGCACTGCAAACACATTGCCTGTAATAAAACGTTAAAAGCTTGCCAAAATCATTAGGTTCTATACACTTATTATTAAACTGAAGAAGTGCTGCATGTTTATCACCAGCTGCTTTTCTGAATGTAGTAATGCACTAGAGAGGCAGAGTGCTGAATCCAGTAAGCATTGAAGAGATAATATCACTTGTCTCATAAAGAATCACAGAGTGGTAGAAATGTTTTCAATTCAATTATGGCTTCCAGCCTCAATTACTTCAAGAATTTTTCCTGTTAATTTATGGAGATGCTCAGAGACAAATATTCTTTTATGTAATTATTTTTCATTTGATGAGAAACAGAGGAAACAAACCCAATATGGCCCAAATTTTACATGCATAAGCCAGGTGGTAAATACACATTACTCTCAGAATACCTGCTTACCCTTGAGTTTAGGAACAGTTTATCTGTAATGACACTTCCAGACTAAGAAATGTTTTCCTCTGGATGAGTAGTTTGTAATCTTGCCAGAGTGCACCTTTGGGGACCAGCCCTTTCAGATGTGATGGCAGCACAGTTTCTGTGTCTCTAGGTAGAATAAGGAACAGCAGAATTTCTACTTTACTGCTCATCCATCCAGGCCTTATGCAACCACTGGATGATGAAGTTGCTCTGCTCATTTCCTGCCTCGCTGGAGAAAAATGATAACGTGCAAGTTTTTTGCTTTTGCATATGCTGATACAGAAGGTTTGAGGGAGAAAAACAGGGGGGAAATATTTTGTCTCAGCAATAACAGGAAGGGGTCTCTGTGTAGCTCCCTTTTAAGAGCCCTTCTCAGCCCATTTCTGAATGGAGGCTGTTCTGCCTGAAACTAAATGATATCTGCAGCTCCCTAAAGATGTCTGTGGGTCCCTGGTCTTTTTTCACTGGCCCAGGACAGCAGCTCCTCTTTCCAAGTCTGGCAGTGGTGCTGCACTTGCTGGTGAGGGAGGATTCTTGAACATTAAGGCAGATTCTTGTGAAGACAAAGGATCTGGATGCTAGAGTTGAATATTCAGAATCTGGATAAATATTTTCATGGTGAGTTAACTAAGTTGTGAATGTGGATGGTTTTCCATATTTCTTTTTTTATTCTTATACCTTTATAAAGCATTTTTGTTTTCCTTTAAAAATTTTTCTCCTTTTCATCTCGTTCCCTCCATTTTTCTGATAGCATCTGCACTTTTCTGTGGAGTTTACCCTTTGGCTGAATTTGATGGTGAAGTAACTAAGAGCAAAGTGTTCTCTAGATTATCTGAGCTAAAAATAAAATATGTGCTGCCAACATCTTTTCTATTGGTAAAGTTAGTTTAAGATGTGTTGTTAAGAAAAATCAAAGAAACTTAGATAGTCCTTTACTAATGAGTTGCTTTAAAAAACCCAACCAAACAACAAACACCCCAAACAAACCAAAAATGCACAGACTTTCTAAACATTTTATATTTTTCCCTTAAAAAAAAAAAGGACAAAAGGACAACTTAGAAGATCATTTCACATAGCTGATAGAATATCATGGCAATTGTTTGGATGACATAGAATTTGACTTCATAGAAATTTGACCAGAATCAATTAGAGAGTTCTTATGTCCCTGCCCATTGCAAAAGAGTAATTTTGGATCTCTCCTGTTCTATTAAAGGATATTTCAATTTGAATTAATAAAGTTTCCATTTCCAGGCATGAATTGGGTCAAAGTGCTCTCAAATGAGTGCCTCAATTTTGAACTCAGTAGGTGCTAAGTGCTGCTTGTCACTGCCCTCAGAAATAATTTCCATGGAATTAATGTGTAGCCACAGTGGAGTGTCTGATATGCACCACAGGCCCTATGTAATCATTTAATTCTTGTGAGATCAAATGATCTAACTCAGAGGTTTTTCATTTATGTTCATTGCTGGACCAGAAACAAGAGCACACCAACCTGTCAGGTTCCACCTCTGAGTGGGAAATGTGGTTGGACACTTCCCAAGCACAAATTATCCTAAAAGCCATGCTCTTTTGCCTTCTCTACAAGTCCTAACTCTACAAATTACAAGCATCATTCTCAAATACATGAAATACCTGTAGCAGATTTGGTACCCACTACCCAAAACCTTGAAAAGGCAGTGTATGATATCTGTGTGATTTTTTGGCACTCAAGGCCCCTTCCCTATGCAGAGGAGCCTTTACTCCTCCCAGGAAAGACTCCTGGCTGTCACAGGTGGGGAATTTTCAGGGCAGATCCTTCTCAGCATCCCATTGCAGGAAATGAGAGCTGTTAATACCTCTGTGCTCCTCTCCCTACCTTTGAAAGTCAACCCTGAGGAGCCAGAGCGTGGATAAAGCATTACAGGAGAAGTGGCTTATCACAGCTATCATGAATAATGCATCTTGGCTTCACTGAATATGTGTAATGGCAGTGCTAACATTTTTAAGATATGTTTTAAAAACAGTGTATTAATAAACATAAAAGGTGTTTCTCACCTCAGTGATAAAGACTACACTGCTGCAATGCACTTTGGTGACACAAGCCGTATTTCTGCAGTTAGATTTATTAGTGTGAAGAAAATTGCTCTTCTGAAAAACAAGTAATACAGACACATTATTACTGTTGCAGAAGGTGTTATTAATCCATGCCCTGCCTCTCCAGTTGCACAGACTCTGTTTATTATCTGCAAAAGGAACACGACTGTAGCTTTCTCTAGCAAATCCTGCCAGCAGCTGTTCTATCATGAGACTTTTCCTGCTTTCTCTATTTTCATGGGGAACTTTAATGTCTTGATGCAATTTTAGAAGGGGTTCACTTGCTATACATAAACAAAGGTGTATGTTGATAAAGATTTCAGTATTTTTTCTTCTAAACTTTTATTATGGATTTAAATAAAACAAAACCAAAATGAGAATGTTGTTGTGCATGGTAAAGAGTTGGAAGGGAAGAATTAATGAGACATTTGTAAGAGCTGCCAGAGAAACAGCTTTGAAATCTCAAACAGAGGCTTAGTGTAATCAAGAAATATAAAAAATAAGTGGGAGCAGGAGCAGTAACACAAGAAAATAATCCCATTTACCAGATGGTTAGGAGAAATGATTCTGGGGTGGCCTGTTGAACAGAGATACTCCAAAAAGGGTCTGGTAATCCATGTGTGTGGAACAGGAGATAGTGAAGCACCTCCTGGATTTCCACTGCACTTCTCTGCAAGTTCAGCAGCAGATTCCCGTCCTGAATCCCCTTTCTGCAGCTGAATTAATCACACTTCCCAGAGTGTGCTCAGCATTAGTGAGGTCCTGTTTGGGTAGACCTTGTTTAAAATGCAAAGAGCAGTGGACTTGATGAGGTTCTGACAAAATGCACATTCCTGAGCAGCCAACAAAGTGATTATACTTTACTTGGGCATTGATTTCAGTCTTGTGCCTCCTGTAATTCAGCATGAGAAATGATTATTAGTCATGTCCTTTCATGGTGTGAGGCAAATTACACTGCATATCTCTGTCACTTTTTTTTTTAATTGGTTCAACTTTTTTGGTCCACCTCTTTTCCACATTATTTTAGTAACAATGTAGAAGGAAATTGTTTAGGGTTCAGTTCTTCTAAAGGTACCTCTTGCTGCTCGTGGCTTTCTGTTTTCTAGTAGCAGCTGAGTGGCTCAGTGCATTCATTATTCCTTCATGATTCCCTCTGCCCAGGCACCAAGTCTGCCAGAGCCTAAATTAAAATTATGAGTGAGATTGAGCAAAGGCTGAGCAAAGGGGGTGCAGCTGGTCACATTTATTTACTGCAGCTGGGAGGGAATATTTCTCCCCAGCTAAATTTTGCTAAGTACAAAACAGACAGGATCAAAGTACTCCCAAACAAGACCCTAATGGATTTCTTTGAAGTGCAACTGTCTGAATTATTTATTTTTAGTCTTATGTGGCATAATTGGCTTAGAGAAGTAATGCTGTATCTAGTTATAATTAAAATAAGGCAACATTTTTAATATTAATAAATAGTTTCTCTATTACTATGATACAGTGATTAAATGTGGTACAAACCTTATTAAGACTTGTTTTTGCTCAATAACAATGCATGGCTGTAATTGGCTCTTGTTTGATCCAGTGTTTCTCTAAATTACAAAGGACAAAGCTATCAGATAAAAATGAAATAGCACAGAATGGATGTTTCACAATCCTTTTTGAAATGTAAATGTTACAAAACATATTTCTTATATGTTCTCAAGTTGTGTTGGATATTTGTGATGATTGCCCATCATTGCCTTCAATTACAAGTCCACTTATTAAGGGTAACTTCTGTGTTATTCATCCCATAATTGATAAATCTAATCCTTTCATTAAGATGAAATGAAGCCTTTCCTAATAACAGTAACAGTGTCACATGATGTCTGAGGGGACAATATAGTGCTTTTGACTGTTATAATTTTAACAAAGACATACAAAATCAATTTGCAAAAGTTGCAAAAATACAAGTTTCCTTTTCCCTTCTCCAAAATGTTTCATTTGTTTCATGGATCTGAAGTAAGAGTAAATTAAAATAGTCTCCAATAAAGTCAGTCGGCTGTTTCAATGGCAAAAATTTTGGGTTTAGTTCAGAACATTTTTAGGAAATGTCACTAATTTAATTTTGAAATGGCAAAAGGAATACACTTCCTTCTCCCCACTGCACTATGTGAATACTACCCCAGCTGGAGAAGCTTCTGCACTGAGATTTGCAGCTTTACTCCTTTGTTCTGTGCGTGTTGGAAAGAAGGTGTAGGGGTCAGCCAAGCTGAGCTGTGGTCCCTGCTTGCCACGTTTGTCACAAGCAGGCTGAGCCACACAGGTGTGTCTGCAGTCCTTGCAGGGACAGGCTCTGATCAGGATGTGCTCTGCAGCTGGAAGTGAAAGCCCACAAGAGGTAAGTTTGATTTGGCATTTCTGCTACATCTGAAAGTATCAGGCAGGGAATTTATATTGTAGAAAGGAGCCTGTGGGAATGTAAAGTAAGAAAAATGGTGGTAGAAAGAAAAATGATCTGAACAACAGATAGTTTGTAGTAAGCCACACATCTGCCAACCCAGGTGGAGATATTCCCAACTCCAGAATTCCTGTGAAAAGAGAAAGAATGATCACATAGCAAGCACTGTTATTATTATTGGTTTGTACCTGACCAATTGTGTCATTTTTGCCAGAATCAGATCCAGAAGGTAAATTATAATATTTACACAGCAGAGCAGAACACACAGACTACCTTAGAAACGTGCACAGTGTAATGGAGGATTAGCTGTTGACCTTACTGAAGTGCTTTGTATGTCTTAATGCCTAGTTTCCCTTTATTTTTTAATGGAATTATCCTCCACTCATTAGTTATTTTGCTTCTTATGCTCTGAAGCTCCCAGCAAGGAATCTCATTTTGTCCAGACTGTTAATATTAATATGGTTGTGCAACTGCACAGTGACAGCCTAGTTTGATATCTGCTGGCATCTACCTGTGTAAACAATCCCATTTTGCTGCTTGCATGTGAAAAATGTGAATTGTCTGCTCCTGAAATATCTTCTATCTCCATGCCATTCCTCTCCTTGCAGATGCCATCAAATCACTGTGGTTCTCTGAAATTCTAAAATATTTGTTACTTAGCTTTCCCCACCAAATCATGAGTCAATTTTCCCTCTGCAGCATCGGTTGTCTGTATGACGCCTTGTTTCCTTAGAAGCTTTGGTATGAAAATGAGGCCTTTAATTCTTGCCCATTCCCCAGCACCTTCTGGTGAAAACGTGATCTTTTTGAAGGTTTGGGAAATGGCAAAGCACACATAATGATTTTTTTTAGCAGCTTAAACCAGCATTTCCTTCTCAGACTGCAGCTTCACATTGATTAGGTGGTAGATTTTCTAGATTAACTCCTGACCACTAAAGCACTTTTGTTCTCTCCCATGCTGTTGGGAGACTTATTGATTTAATTGAAGGTGTTCTCAAGTTTTTCAGCTGTACATATGTCTTTTCCTCCTTAAGCTGTTCACTTTACTCATTTTTATCATCCTGTGGGCTATGACTGTTTTTTTCCCCCAGAGGTTATGAGCTAAAACAAAGGCTCAACTACTCTTCAAGAATCTACTTGTAATTAACTTGGCTTTAACTCACCCTTAGCAATAGATCGATAACACCTGTACCTGCCACCTAGGGACCTTCCCTGGGTCTATATACAGGTTAGACACCAGAATATGAAGGTAATTTAATTTAAAGAAAACAGAAATGGGTAATTTTAACAATGCAGTGACATCCTTGTGTTACATTTACTTGGAAGCCTTGTATGACTGTGATATTTTTACTTTTCTCTCCTGCCAGGTATTTCTGAAAATTAATAAAGCACAAGTTAATAAAACCAATGAAATATAAGGATGGTGTTACATCAGTACAAGACTCTCTATTCTTGCTCTCTTTTTTCTTTGTTTTTTCCAATAGTAGTAGGGACATAGTAAAAACAACCTACTGGATTTGTTTTAGGCCAGATAGTGGAATTATTAAAAAATTATTTGCTGTTCCTCAAAGTGATACTTTAGGTTGTATAAAGGTTTGATAAAAGTAGTGCAGGATCTGTGGCAGTGGTTAAGAACATGCAGAAAAAACAGAGTTTGCTCACTGTTCTGCACCACGTTTGAAATCATACTGGCTCATTTTGAAACTCCACATTTTTGTTCTTATTATAGAAATCCTTAGCAATTTGTAGTTAGGCAAAATTGCCAACTGTAATGATAAATAATAGCATATGGGTGTATGCAAATACAGCAAACACCCTTTCATTCCATATGCAGTATGATACAATTCCCATCATCTCCATTCCATTAGCATTGCAGATACAAAACTTGCTGTGCTGCCAAGAGAGTTTACACGGTTTTGGTAAAATCAACAGAAACTGTGCAGCTGAAGTTTGAAGAAATCCTGAGTCTTCCTGCTCAAACATGCCTGTTGTTTATTTTTCACATTCCAAATGAGTCAAAGGAGGACAATTTGGATCCCCATTACCAGAGCACTTTTTATTCCCCTTAACTATGGTTCAGCAGGTGTCCAGATTGATTTAGACTGCAAAAATGTTTTTAGAAAATCTTACCCCTTTTCCCCCAGTTGAAAGAAAAGCAGGGCAGAAGCTGTTTTTTTTTTTGTTTTTTTTTTTTTTTTTTTTTTTTCCCTGTGGTGTATAACTATGAAAAAACCCACAAGAATCTAAGGGAACAGATTAGCTGAAGGCAGTAACTGGGACTGACAGTTGCAAACCTACCTAAGAATTCAAAATGGGAATTTTTGGGTAGCACTTAAATTTTTAAATTCTCATTGCTACAAAGAAATTTGAAAAAGTTCCCTATGATATAAATGTATGTTATTAATATGCTTCGTTAAAGCAAAAAACTGGTTGAACAGGAAAATATATTTACTGGTTGGAAACTTCTATGAAAGGAAAATGGAAGTCTAGAGAAAAACCTTATGTAAATAAATAAGGATGAATTTTACAGATCCTGCAGAGTGTTCAAATAACCCAGGATTACCCTGGGCGCTGTCAGGGCTGTGATACAAAGGAAAAGCACAAGCCTGTACTGATTTTTTTGTATAAGTATGTACTGATGCTCTCCCACAGTACTTCTCCAGCTGCTGTGTTTGCCTCAGGTCTGACTGACCCAGAAACAGTGTGGTTAGAAACTATGGATTTTTCTTCTATGAATTTTCTCAATTGGTTCTTAAAGTCAAATGAAAATTTATCTTCCTCAGCATTGCGCAGCAGAACCTTTCCAGGCTTAAATGTATATGACGGGAAGATTTTTTTTTTTATGGTTGCCTGTCTCTCTGTGGTTTTTTTTTGATGCTGCAGCACATTTTCCATCCTCAAGCCCTCTGCTACAGAGGCAGATTTAAGTGGTGACTACACCCTGTGGTTACAGAATATTTATTTTCTGTTAAGTTAGTTTGGATTGCTGGGTAAATACCATCTGGTGGTGGCAATTTGTTACTGTTCACTTGTTCTGAAAACTCCTCACATTAATACTTCTATTTGAGGTAAATCCTTCAGTGGGTTGTGTTGAAACAGCCTTCTCAGCATGAGTAACTCCAGATCTCCATGGTGAACATGGCTGTGTCTTCCATGAACATTTGTCTTATATTGTCATCATCAGATCCTTCTGCATAGGTGCTGGCAGGTTACCTAATAATGTACTTTAAAGAGGTCTTATATTTAGTTTTAATGCCTTCTCCAGGCTGTTGGTTTGTTTTGTTGTGATATCACATATCCCTTGCTTGAATTTGTTTCTTATATGGAGAATTCTTCAGATTTTCATGGGGTTTCTATTCATTTGGAAATATTTCATGTACCATTGTGATTAATAGTGTAATATTTTTCCCCTAAATTTTTTCTTGGTAGTTTATTATATACATGCATTTGAACTCTTAAATGTGCAGTTTTCAAATGTCTCCTAATACCTGGAAACAAGAAGGTAAAATTGATTCTCAGTGCTGACTGCCTTGCCTTCACAGGGACTAGAGCTGTCCATAAACTTCTGATGTTTGCCCTGTGCTGTCCACTGTTATTTACTTATTTTGTGGATATTTGAGACTCCAGTCCAGCAACATTTTCACTTGCAACTAAATTTACATCCCTGTTTCCTGAGATTGTTGCAAATTCTGCCTTGGATAGATCATGGAACAATGCTGAGGAGTGCTTGCTACTGTGCCTCCCATCTTCAGCTCTGAAGGCAGAAATGTGTTTATAACTGAGAGCTGAATCTGACTCTGTGAAAATAACCTAGGTTACTTTAAACACTTTAAATTGTTTGGTTGCTCTGTTAATAATTCAGGTATATTTGGAAGAATAGCTTGAGAGATCATTCTTGGCTCTGCCAGCAGACTGGGGGATTATTGACCCCTCATGGAGGAAATTTTTATAAATAGCTGAAGAATGGGCTGGGCTTGGAATTCTATACTCCAGAGCAGCATGTGTGACCATAAACTTGTCATTTAAAGAATTTCCACTGCTGCTGGAATTCTTCCATTTGGAAAATTAGATTCGTTTATGCTTGGTACTCAAAAGACAGATACCTAAAGACACTAGTGCAGTTTGTTGTTTTATTGGGCTGCAAGTTGTCCATAGACTGAAGCCAAGAGACAGAAGAAAATTCCAATTTCCATGCTGCACTGTAAAACTGTGAAACTCTCTTTTTGAGTGGTGAGTTTATCAACAAGGTTATTGCTGAATACTTTTAACAACTTTTTTGAAGACATCCCTGACAGCCAGAAAATTGTACACCATAGGGAAAAAAAAAAAAGCCTTAGATGATTTAATGTCAAGGACAGTATCCCACATATTTCTGAAGATGTCAGCAAGTAACTGGCTACAAGTTTCTCTAAGGTTGCTGTGTTCCATACTGAGCATTAAAGTGGCTGCTAACTGACAGCAATGGTTCCCTGAGCTGTTCATCAAAAAGGATTATGCAATGCAGTGACACCTTTAGTGCAGTCAATGAAGTTTGTGAAAACATTACCTTGAAGAAACTGTTTTTCAGTGACCATTAGTGGTGCACTGAAAGTGGTTTGTGATTTGTTTTTGTTCAGGGAGTAAGGAATCCAGAGTCCAGGTTCACTGACTCTTTGCTAAGAGGCACTTTGTCTCAAAGACAGTAGCAATAATTTGGAGAATGTCCTGGAAATAGTTGCCAAAACTGTAAATTGAACTGTGGTCTGAGTGCTGAACTGCTGCCAGTTCTGGGCACTCCTTGATGAAGATCAGTCACAGCTCTTGACTTTGCTGTTCTCCAATGTCAGATGGCTTAGCAGGAACAGGGGCCTCATGGGTGTGCAACATGCCTTGATGAAATAGGACCTTGTATTTTAAATAAAGGTTGGAAATCATTATTAACTGAGGAAATTATAGGTTTTTGTGAGTCTCTGTTTTACCATAGGGATGTGCTTATGTGTAAAGTCATCAGAAGTGTGAACTTTAGGAAAACACCCAGGGAGACATTTCTATAATATGGATGACATTCTTTAGATCCTTGAGAGCTGATGATTAAGCAGCCTCAAATTTTGTTTTGTTTTGTGTTGTTAGAATTTTATCAGAAAGAAGTGGGAATAGTGAGACCTAGCTAAAGGAGAACTCTTATTGCAATATTACATATTTTGTGATTGTCTCCCAAAGTCTTTAATTTTATTGAAAAATTTCTATTTTGCTCCAACTGAATTAATTAATTTTTGAGAAACAGCTACATTTGTGAAAGGCAGAAATTAATTTCATATCCCAGATGTGCAACTTGGTACAAATCAGCGTAAAAGATGGAACCACAGAACTTCAGTGAAAGAAAATGGACTTTTCCTTCCTGTTCATGTGTTGTGAGGTGTTTTGTGGTTGTCAGGCTGTACTTCCTGGGTTATTCTTTCTCTTTACATGTTTCTGAGTTCTTTCCTTGGTGTTTGACTTCATCAAACTGAGCTCTTCTCATGCTTCATGAGAAGCATGTCAATAGCAGGCAGGGAACTGGGTGTATCTATCAAAAAAGCACAGGAGATTTTTATTCAGGGGAAGTCTCCAGTGAAATATGAGCAGGAAGGACAATAGTGGCTTCTGAATGTGCCAACGCCATTTTAATATTGTTATTTCAATGTTTTCTTCAAAACACAAAGTTATTGCTTAGAAAGTTTATGTTCATAGTACTAAAGGTTACTTGTTTCACTGGGAAAGGATCCCAAACCTGTTTTCTAAATGGCTCTTTTGTTCTGCACAACCTACTTCCCAGTATTTTAGCTTGAATTGGACTTGAATGCAAATTAATGCCATCATATTTACTTTCCAAATGGAAAATCTTTTCAGATGTAGCACATTATGTTGGAGTCATGGATCTCAAACCTTCACAATGGTTGGATGCATCAGCATGCAGACCATGACATATTTCTTGTGATGACTGCATACAACTATTTAAGAAACATCTCCAAGAGTTTATTTTGTAATGATTTAACAGTGGTGTTGTGAGAAGTGGCAGTTGGGTTAAAAGTGAATTAGAGAGGCAGGGGTGTCTAGTAGATTTTTGCTATCCTCTGGAATATTTTTATTTTTTTACCATACAGTTTTTTTCTGAAGTAGAGATGCTTTGCTTAACATGAAAGTTTGCCAACATTGCTCCCACTTACAAACAGGGAGAAGGACTGCAATTTGGCAACTATCAGGCTTTTTGTGACCCACTTCTTATGCTTTGTATAAATAATTAAACAGCTGGTAAAAAAAATTGTATCTGTCCTGTCTACTGTGGCTTATAATGTAATACATTCTTATTATTCTTGGCCTTGTACAAGCCAAATTGTATCCTGAGATGCCTGCAATAATAGTGCTGCTGCTGTATTCAGTCTGTGAAGGGCACTAGAGTTGGACTTAGAAAACCAGGATTTCCAATGTCAGCTTTGCCACTCAGTTACTATGGTCAAGCAATTTTGCCTCTTCACTGATCTTCAGCCTTTGTCTATCTTGGCACAACAGCTATATCTTATTATGCTCTTAAATCTGGAATGTATTTTGACATACTTGATAAAGTAGTGCATAGTCTGTCTGAAAAAGGGCTAATGAGCTGATTTGAGTTAAAATAAATATCTTCACCATGTTACAGGGATGAGTGGTTTAAGACTCTTAGCTGGATCAAGTATTTAAAGTGGGAAAGGCCTGACCATTCTGGGTTTGTTTAGGGTTGTGTGTTTTTTCCTTTTGTCTGTTTTTTTTTCTCCTTTTTAAAATAATTTTTCTTTGATTCATTGTAGCTGTTCTCTGTGGCTTATCACCCTTCTCCAGCTAAAGGTTTTCAGCTCCTCACAGCTTGTTTTCAGGAGTCCTTCCTTTTCCAAATGAACCAGAATGAGCCTGCTCAGCTGGAGGGCTGGGGCATAGTCCAAGTGAGCTAATCTGCCATCTGCACCTTCCCTGGTGAGGACTGTGACTCCAGAATTCCTGGCAGAGCTCAGAGAGGCTCCGGGATCCGCTGCCCCACCTCGCTGCCTGCCCACCTAGGGACTGGAGCTGAGTGCTCAGAACTGGCTCCTCCTGGCTTCCCTCTCCTCCTGCACAGACGCATTTTTGCACTACATGTGGCTTTGGTTTTACTTATTAATCATTTATTTCTTTTAGTATATGAATCTCTTGGTCACTGGAATATTTGTCATGGCGAAATCATCTTCTGTTCTTCCATCCAATATTGTCAGTTGTTACCAAGTCAGTTATTTAAAGAAATGTTTACACCTGGTAATAGCACCAAACAAATTCATGGGTGAATTTTATGGGTAAAAGGATGAAATAGTGACAGCATAGTTTAAGAACATTAACACTGTTCTAGGAAATAATTTCAATTGCCATGTACACTGGGAAGACAGTTCATTCCTGAAGTATTACAGTCAGTTGCAGTAAATTATTACAGTAAATATTATGTGTTCTTTACAGCAATTGAATATAATCTCTGCATGGGTAAATGGATGTTGTGGTTCTATAAAACCAGCTTTTCAGCTCACATCTTCATGTCTAAAAAACGAAACCATTCCCAATTAAATGTTCTGGTAAAAGAATGTATGAAAAATTCAGCTACTTTTTCTTTGGCAAGTAATTTCTTACATGGGTAACCCAAATTAGTTTACTATTTGATTAATACAAGCATAAGCAATACACCAAGAAGGGAAAGATTTTTAAAATTATTATCATGGTAAAGTAAATTATGTGAAATTGCAGGCAGCAAACAGGCTATTGTTCATACACTGTGCCCTTGAAAATAAATGCCAAATATATCTGAAACATATGAACAAATCTGAAAGCTAATATGGACCTGATCCAAAGGCTACTGAAGCAAATGGAAAGATTCCCACTGACTCCAATGAGCTCTGGCTGGGGGCCAGTGACAGTGACATTCAGGTTACCAAAGGGCCAAGCTGCCAAAATGCAATTGGAAATTTTTCTTGTCCCTTGCCAGGCTCCATGGGAGAGACATCAGCTGTCTGAATTCTTGCAAGAGAAAGCATATATTTGGGATGTCCATCTACTCCTGTACAGGCTATTTATAAGTGCTGAGGAATCACAGGCTGGTTGAGGTGGGAAGGGACCACTGTGTGTCACCTGGTGCCACCTCGCTGCTCCAGCAGGGTCATCTCAGAGCACAGGGCACAGGATTGTGTCCAGACAGCTCCTGAATATATCCAGTGAAGGAGACTCCAAGCCCTCTCTGGGCAATCTGTTCCAGTGCTAGTTCACTGCACAGTATGGAAATACTTTCTCATATTTAGGTGCAATTTCCTGTGCATCATTTTCTTCCTGTTGTCTCTTGTCCTGTTTCTTGGCACTACCTTTTTCAGAGGCCTTTTTTTTCCAGTACCACAAAGCATGTCTGCCATTGTGCTAAAGGTTGGATGAGTTGAATTGTTGGATTAGTTTTCTTTCTCTGTGCCTTCACTGTGTCTCATTAACTCTTTCCTGTGACAACAATAATACCTGCAGGTGCTCACCATTAATAGC
Source organism: Pyrgilauda ruficollis (assembly GCF_017590135.1). Classification (NCBI taxonomy): domain Eukaryota; kingdom Metazoa; phylum Chordata; class Aves; order Passeriformes; family Passeridae; genus Pyrgilauda; species Pyrgilauda ruficollis. The sequence continues at coordinate 13,344,512 of NW_024528821.1, read as the reverse complement.
CACAAACATGCACACCTTGCTGGTGCAAATCCTACCTACTTGGTGCCTAATCAGCTCTGTTTTGGAAGTCAGGTGGAAAGGTTTCCCATTTCATTGCTAGTTGCACTTCTTCCTTGACAATCTGCCAGGTTTGGTGACTCTGTTTTAGCAATAGCTGTTTGGAAAAATATACTTTCTTGATATTAGGTGGTTTTTGAAGTGGTAATTAATTTCTGGTACTTTCTGAGCTGAAGATCTTTATTGAGCATTCAGAACTGTGGCTACTAAGTAGTGGTAGAATAAAATGAACTCTTTGTAAACCAATTTTTTGACTGGAATTGTACTTTTCAGTGGATCATGCAACACCATGTTAAATATAAACTTTGTTTACCCTGAAGATCTAATTTTTCTTCTTATGCTAACTTATGCTAAACAGAACTATATGGAGAACCCCTTATTTAAGTTAAACTCAGACTAAATGCCAATCAAGTTTTATTCAGTTTTTGTTCTTTTGTTCTTGTGTTCTGGCAAAATCCTCACAAATGGCCAGCTATCATAATAAGATACATCACAGTGCAAGCATGTTTATTTCAGAACATAGAAGAACACAGAAAAATGGTTTCTTCAACCACATTAGAAGAAGATGTAGTATAGCCATGACAGAAATATATCGCAATGATTTAATTAAAAACCTTTAGAATTACATTTTTAAATTATAGAGGATTTTGTACAATAGTTCAGGATTGTCTATTTGTATGGGTTTTTTTTCTGTCAGGTTTCTTGTCTTTGTATAAAATGGAGGGTTCCATTTCTGCCAAGGAAATCAACAGTTTACCTAGTAATATGCAGGATTAAAATCTGTGGATGACTCATGGATCACTCTTCCTTGTGGCCTACAACATCACATTGCTGTGTTTTCTCCTGTTAAGTTGGAAAATAAAACCTTCCAGACTTTATTCCTGAATTCTGCCAAAAGAGCAATCTCCAACTGTTTGGTGTGTTGAAAAATCAAACCTTAATACAATGCCAAGAGCAGAAACTTGTGTGGAATATAATTATCTGAAAAATAAATAATACTTGAAGATTTGCCTGGCGCTTTGGAATGAGAAATGCCCACTTGACTTACAAAAAACTTACTATAATTTATATACAGGAGACATATTAAGTAAAGCTGGGGTTTTTTTTGGTGTATGTGTATTAAGACTGAAGTATTGACAAATCTGCAAAACAGCCATCTGAGTGTTTTCTGCACGGGGTGTGAGAAGGCAGTGGCCAGGCTGGTCTAACCAAGAGTGGGGCTCCTGATGGACTGGGGTCCCTGTCCGCCTGCAGGTGCTGAAAACAGGAACACAGAAGCAATGGAGAGAACAGAGGGGAGCAGTAATCCCAGCCCTTTGCCTGTGATATGTGAATATCTTGCATACCTACTAAAATCTTTGCTGTGCCCCAGGGCAGCCAGTGTTTGGGCTGTACAATCATCAGGTGATGATATTGTTGTGCAATGATGATATGAGTTGTACACTCATCAGGTGATGATATTGTTGTGCAATGATGATATGAGTTGTACAGTCATCAGGTTTACATGCTGATAAAACTGTATGTGCCCTTGATTTTATTGCAAATCTTTTCTGTCACACTCCTATGTGTGACAGAACTATGACTGAGTGCATAGTTTTACAATCAAGACACAAAATTTTCTATGCTTTGCATATTTTATTTGTGAAAAAATACCTTTTTGGTCCACTGTAATACTTTACAGATGTGCTGTAAAGTGACACATAGATGAGCTATGTGTCCTGCTGGTTAAGCTACACTTTTTATTAGCAACCATAAATGAGTAAACAAGAATTTCATCAGCAATTGAGGGGTGCACATTACTTCCATTGCAATGCTAATTTTATTTTGTAAACGCAGGGATTTTAAAATTCACTTTTAATGCTGAATATTCTTTCAGAGCCTCTGTTGGGTCAGGAAGACTTAAAAACACTTAAAAACAGGTCATGGAATTTAAGAGGATATATTTGTGCTATCCTAAATTTGAATAAAACCAATTATTCAGTCATTACGGAACAACTTGTCACTTTCTTGGTTTTTTTTGGTTAAATTGGTCTTTACTGGAGTAAATGCAGACAGCTAAAGATTCATATGTTATCAATTAATGCAGTTCTTTTCTTCCTCTGAAATTAATTATTCCTGAAACCAAGCTTAGGCATTATTGTCCTACTGAACTTGTAACAACACTGCATTTTGACTGCTTCTATTGAATTTAAATATGTGTTTCTATCCCATATTAAAATCCTAATTTCATTGTTCCTAGATTTTAATCTGATTTTTTTAAGTAACTGCAATTTAGCATAACTTTTCAGTAAATAGCTTCATAGTTTCTTCTTCCAAAGGCTCCTCTTCCATAGTTTATTTTTTCTTTGCTGGCCAGCTAAGATTCAAATGTGAAAAATGAAACAAGATTATTAAAAGAAACTGAGCAGGGGTATGAAAGTAACAAAGTTGTTCCTTGACAAGTTTTCAGTTTTACTGAGCCCTTTGCCCAATTAATTGTTTCAGTATCTGAGACATCTCTAGATCAAGAGAGAAGCAGCTCTAATTCTCTCCTTGTTAACAGTAAAGTCTTTTATCTTTACTCAAAGAAAAGGGTTTCATTTTCTCACAGCTGGGTTAAGAGAGATGAGAGTGCATTTGTTTATGTATTTTAGCAAAGCTGGAAACTCTCAGCTGTTCCTGGGATTGACACAACTCTAATTTAAGGACTTGCAGCACAAAAATATTGGCAGCCTCATTTGTTAAAAATAGTTCATATAAAAGATATATATTGGTTTAGATATTGTTAACACAGAGGCATCAACACATCCCCCAAAATGGGATTTTACCTGTTAGAGCTCTGTGGTTCTTGGCATGGCTGAAGGACAGCAAACGGCAGTAAACTGAGAACATGTTAATAAGTTGATAAGAATGCTGATAAGCACTACTTCTTGCTCTTTCCCTGCCTCTTCTGCAGTCCTGTAATAATTCTGAGTGTGTAGTAGAAGGATTTTGACATTTGTATTATGGTCACTGTCAAGTTATTCCTCCCTCTCCCCTGAAGATGCAGCTTCACAAAGTCATTATGGTGAAGAAAAGAGGCCAGATCAGGCAGCTCTTGCTGTGCTTTCAGACAACTCTTGCCATCTTCAGGCTGATTCATCTGCTCTGAGTTACACACTGCTTAAAAACCCACACAGGCTCTGGGTGACACAGAATACAAAATATGCTAAGGTTGCTTTCCAACTCCTTACAGTTATTTTATCTCTTTTGGCCTTGGTAAGGCAACTCTAAAGGAATATACCTGAGAAAAACAACTTCTTGAGATGCCAAAAGCAGAGGGCATTCTAGGGCATTGAAACTCTTGTTATCACATGTATAATTTCCACAGGAAAGCTAAAGCTAAGCCTGGCTATGTATTCAAGCATGGATTTTAATAACGCAGGTGTTTTACTGACATGCACTAGTTCAAAACTGACATAAGCAGAAAGACATGAGACATTGTTTCCCTCAGATTATTTAGGTACAACATTTACTATTCCTGTATTTGATTTTGCACCACTATCAGATCTGCAATTACCACACTCAAAAACACTTGAAATAATGTTCTAGTGAATTCTATTGTCTAAAAATATGCCAACTTTTGTGTCAAATGTGAGGATTGAAGTTGTCATTTAAGCAACTGAAAAATGTCTCTGCTAATTTCACATTTAAAGCAAAAGAAATAACTGAATTAATTTAACTCAGGTTTAAGGAAAAGACGTGATTTGATTCATATGACAACATTTTGAGTTTGGTACAAATACTTAATTTGACTAAGACATAATCATACAGTCAAATTTCACAGCCCATTGAATAGATGGTTGAAAAGACAAGTAGTTCAGCACAGTTCCTGTCACTTCTTGATCATCAGGAGGTCTCAGTGACCTTATAAGAGGTTGAAAGTCATTCTCATTCTGGGCTTTTTGGTAACTAAAACCACTTGACAATACTATGCCAGTTCCATTCCAAGAGGTTCAGTGATTTCCAATGACAATAAATGAGCTGTCTTTCTGATCAGAGTAACTGTAATATTTTGTGATGTTTCTATACCCATCAGAGCACTACAGGCTCTGCAATCATGCTGAGCTTTGACTGGGCAGTTACTGTGCTGTATATTGATCTTGAGTCAGGATTGAATGTTGTATGAAATCAATGCCGTGCATGCAGCAACAGCAAAACGTTCTGGGATATCTGGATTAAAGTAGGATTTGATTTGTAGATGAACTTTATGTCCATATTTACTTGTGCTTTCTCTGAAATGAATCTTCTGAAGTAGGATATCTCTAAGTACCCTGCAGGTGAGCACCTTTCCATCCAAATAGACTCTGGTGCAGGAAGGTTTTCTCTTAATTAGACCTTAACTCTCAGCTAAGGATTCACAAGATGGAATGCTTCAGCAAGGAAAATGGAATTGTCCTTGCCTAGGACAAGGGCAGTTAATTTGCTGTGACTAATTGGAAAACATATTTGCATATTAATATGCAAATGAAAGTGCAAGCTGTGGTTTTGCCAAGCACAGGAATCATGTATAAGATTGATGTATAAGGTAGCATACTTGGACTCTACCTTGCTTTGTATACTTTGTTCTATCAAACTGAGGAAAGTTGTTGAATTAGGGATGAGAGATCCCACATTTACCAGCATAGAAAGTGAAAGGATGAACTGAGAAAGGGAAAAACATTGCCAAAAATAGGTAAATACATAAAACTTCTCTATTTCTGTATTCAAATGATCCAGTACTAAAGAAATGAACAATAAAGAAGTACCGTTGCAGACAGGCCCTCAAGGCCATTAACTTTACACCAAAAGGTGGACTTGAATGGCATCCATTCCTAGATTTCTGTACAGCATAGGTAGGCAATGAGACACTACAACCATGGTGTTTTAATAAAAAAGCCCTGAGAGGTAGAGAAGACCTTACAGTATCTAGGCAACATTTCCTTTCCTTTTGCACTGGGGCCTCTGGGGGTAGAAAGGTAGGAGATGCATTTGAGAAGCATATTTTTTAATCTGGTAAGACTGCTAATTTAGGCTTCGCTGAGACTCATCTGAGATGGGCACAGTTAATGAAACAGTATTATGAAGCTGAAAAATACTATGACTTGCAATTTTCCTAAGCTCTTTTTAAGTAGGGAGAAAAGGAAGTCCTCCTGCACTTCTCATCTGGAACATTGAAATTACTTACTTGTCCAAAGACTCTCCTTGTTGTGAAAAAAGAGTAAGGATATGAAATCCAATTTGTTCTTCAGGAATGTTTCCCTCCCAAATGTTTTTGTTGGAGCAGATTGCACCATTTGATGCACCTTGTCCCCAGGTGCTGTTTGCACCAGTGCCAGATGGGGGTCTGTTTAAGCAGATGAAGGTGATGGCATTCATTGAGGCATCTGCATGTACAGAGACTGCCCCCACAATGTATCTCCCTTCTGCTTTCATCTGCCTTGCTCCAGTCCCCTGACGTGTCTGCGTGTGTGTCTTTGCTTTTCTGTACAGGTGCTTATCTCCTTCACTTGCCTGCTTAATAGAAAACAGATCCTTGAGGTGATATTTCCACATGGAAAATTTCTTGTTCGCCCATGATCTACTGCCTACACCAGGAGCTGTCTGTTTTGAATCAAAGGGTGGAATACTCCACTCTGGTTTTCCTATTCAGGCACCTGTCAGTGTTATTGTCAGGAATAACAACTTGCTCCTGTCTCTCATTCTGCCCACGTCTCTGAGTGACAGTTCTGCCCCAGCTCCCCCAGCTGCTCCCCTTCTCCACTCAGCTGACAACAATCTTCAACAGAGGAAAGCAAATCCTCAGATCTCCAGCCATTGGCATTACTGCATGTTTTTCTGTCCTGTGTTCTCAGGACAGCCAGTGGCAGCAGGCTGACACCACTGCACTGCAGGAATTTGCAGTTTGTCCTTGGTGCCACTCCTGTGTCCCCAGCACACATGTCCAGCCTGTCCCAGTGCCTCTGGTACAATTTCACCTCTGCTCTCAGCAGCCATGCTGGTGCTTGTTTGCTCATTCAGATAACCTGAGAGGGGAAGAGGTTGTGATAGAAAGAATAGTAATATAATGAAATATTAAATAAGACACAGGAATATATATATATATGTGTGTGTGTATATATATATATGTGTGTGTGTGTGTGTGTGTGTAAGAAAATAATGCTCTTCTATCTTCTCTCATTCACAGACCCTCCCTGTTGAATTGTTCTTCCTGCAGTCACAAAATTCCCCTCTCCCTTCATCTATTTGCTTCTTTATTAGCAACCTGGAGTTGTATCAGCTCATACAAGATTATTTCTGCTCAGATTGTAGTACTTTAGATAAATTTATGTCTGTGAAAACTTGTAATTTTCCATGTTTTGATCAATGTGCACATTCTGAATCCATCCTTGTTGAAGTGCCCTTTGCTGAAGGGCCCATGAGCTGGAAATTATTTCACTTTGAAAAACATCCAGTATATTATTAAAACCATTTCCTTTGTCATATCCCTACCCTGTTACTCACTGTTCTCTTCAGAGGGGCTAATTAAACGTTATGCTGCTAATCAGTGTTGATAGATACAAAGTACTGTAATGTCTTCTGGCTTTATGGATTATGCTAATAGCCATCTGCCTATTATTGATAATTTGTTCTTCAGTTACTGGAGGGGGAGGAAGGAGCTGTTTGGTTAACTGTAAGAGGGAGCTATTTGGTTTATGATGCATTCAGCTGCATCACCAGTTGTCTTTGGCTATTAAAGTTACTATAACTGCAAAGAATATAGTTTCATCAAGGTCTGAATTTTCTCTAGTTGTTGTATGTGAAATTTGTACGTTCAGACAGCTGGAATACATCATGAGTGACAAGAGCCTGACAGCAATGAGCTTATTAAATACTCAATGTGTTAAAGCAAAGGTGGATAGATACATGATTAAATTTCATACTGCAGTTGTCTAAAATGCTATTGACTATGAAGAGTAAAAGACCATGAAAAAAGTCTAACTAAATTCTGTAACACAGAAATCTCTATCAAAATCTGTGTGTATAGAGGCTGCCTCAAATAACAGAGTCTGAGCATACTCCATCAGCAGCTGGAAAATTTAAATTATAAGAATTTGGAAGCTGTGCTCAGAGAGGTAATGTGTACTCCTGTTTTCATGTAGTGTGATTGACAGGATCGTATAATCTCCAGTATGAAACACAGTGGATAACAGTCCTTTAGCAGCCTATTAAAATTTGCAAAGCCATCTCAGGTTGTACTGAAGTTTTCCTCAGCTGCTTTGACTGTTTTATTTCTCAAGCAGAGCAGAGCTCTGACACACAGTGAGAACAGAGGAAGCTCTGATGCTGTCAGCAGCAGAGTTAGCTGGAAAATATCAACAGCTATTTCAAAACATGAAAACACAGTTCACTTTTCTGTAACACTTTTTATTGCTTCTTGATGACCTACTGTGACATAAGGAAAAACTGAACTCAGAAATTTGAAATATTTTGGTAGGAATTTTAAATACAACACAATAGAGTTTTTCAACAAAATTTTTCAACAAAATAGAACTATTTGGGAATCATGTTAACACTTAAAAATAAAGGTTCTAAGCAGTAATCACATTAAAGAGCTTAAACATTTGAGTTTTCTTTCTTGAGGAACTATGTAAGTGTGAAGCTTTTGAGCAGATTAAATTTCACTTTCTTCCAAGACCTTAAACTAATCTAGAAATACTCAGTGCTGAGAAAGGGAAGCCTTCCAAAAAGAACTTGAAAATCCACGGAGAGGGACAGGATTGTTATGTGGAAGGGCATGGTCTGACTGATGGAATAGCAATTTTTGGCAAAAACCTTCAGTGGTTACCACGAATGTTCTGTAGCTCCTGCTTTTCATTTGGCTTTGCAAGCAGTGTGTGTGAATAGCAGATATCAGTAACCACTTCAAGACTCCTTGCAGTAACCAAAACTTCACAGCACCAAGAGCTTGTATCAGGATGCCTGTCAATGAAGGGCACCACTGAGACTTCCCCCAGGCAATCTGAAGAAACTCAGCTTGAATTCTGCGAGTGCTTTGAAGAGCCATTGAAATGCTGTAGCAGTAAACTGAAGCACTGAAGAGTGCAGTTTGTTCTGAATACAGTTCTTATAAACCAGGAAGGTATGAATGGTCAGATTTAGCACGAAATGAAATTATTGCCATGCATATAATCTCTTTAAAACCAGCTAATATACTCTCATGCAGCAGCAAAGCAGATTTCTGTGTGTTTCTCACAAACTTGGACTTCCCTAAATGAACCAGCCTTACAATTTTGCAGAGATTTTGTGAGGATTTCCAATCCCTGATAGCACTAACAAGCTACTGAGGGTCTAATGAGCCACACCTGGAGCCTGATGACCCTCCAGCTCTTCTAACCTTGCCATCACTTTTTTCCCAGGGTCCTTATTTAAGATCACTCTTCTGTATTTTGAAGGACAGGCCCAAGAAGCTGCCCCTTCACCCTGTAATTGTTCTTGTTTTATTTTTATTCTCTTTTTAAAATTAATTTTGAAAATTTTCTTTAGTCCTGTAGGTATGTTAGACTCCCTAGATGCTTGCAGGTGGAATATTGTAATTTTCAGTTATACCTTATATTTGTCTATTATGCCTAAAGACAAAAACACAGTCATCAGGGATTCCCCATGACTGATAACAGGTTTATGTCCTAACCACACTTCTATTTGCTTCCCTCAGGGTCACTCCTGAATCTAGCACATTGCTAGGACTTCCACAGAGGAAAACATATTCTTTAGTATTGTTATATCGAGCTGCCCATCTGAAGATTACCCTGAAAACAGTATTATCTGCTTCCAGAGACTGAAAAAAAAAAAGAAAAGAAAAAAAAGAGGTGTTGTTTAATCTTATTATTGAAAGAACTGACTTTGGAAAGAACTGGCATTTGAACAACAACAACAACAATTATTATTATTATGTCTTTTCTTTCATTATTGAAAGAACTGACTTTGGAAAGAACTGGCATTTGAACAACAACAACAACAACTATTATTATTATTATTATGTCTTTTCTTTGTTTTTCTTGAGTACTTTCCTGCTTGTGGGTTCTTATTTTTCTAAGCAGGTGATATTTTTTATGGGTAATATTTTTTATAGACCTGCTCTAGGAGGTGTTAATTGACAATAGTGTTGCAGAAGAGTCACTGACTCAACAGTGCTGGCACTGCTTTGCTGCTCTGCCTTGAGGAACAGATGGGAGGATAACAAGAAGCATAAACCATGATGCTGAATGCAGAGGCCAAAGGCAGTTGAGTGTTCCAGTAATGGATATTTGTATATCCAGGAGAATTAAGCTTGTGTGTCCAGCTCTTTACAGAAATTCTAGACCGATTATCAGGATGCAAATTCCTGAGTAAAATATCTCAGCATGGTACCTGCTAACCACTATTGCAAAAAATGACATCTGGCTTCTCAAGAGAGCTCTGAGGACAGTTTCTGGATAGAACAGCCAATGGTGAGGAGGAAAATAGCTCCTAACTGGAATTCTACAAGAACACCTTCCAGGAGGGGAGCTTCCTCCATTTGATTCTTCAAGTGCTTTGATTGCAAACCTGGTTCACAGACCGTTTGTCTGCTGGGGTGGGGAATATAGACACTCCTTTGAAAAAATGTTCTGGATAGCACCAAAGAAATCAGCTCTGTGGTTGTGAAAAAGGCCATTGCCAGATGTGAAAGGCTTACTGGCATAAGAAAAAGTCACTTCCGTGGGTTTATTATAGAAAGTTGTAGCAGATTATAATCAGTGATCAGAGCAGCCATGTTCTTGTGTGCTGACACCTTTGTTATTAAATGCAGTAGTCCTCTGAAAATAAACCAAGCTGCAAAACATCCTCATGAAGGTGCCCCACAGATGATGGGGCAGCTGCAGAGCTACTTACTCGATGTTTTCATGGGGGAAATAAAAAGACTCATTATGCCTAGATGAATATTTTTAATTACTTATGACTGAAGTGGGCTACATCTGTTTTTTTATGGCAGAATAAGGAGTGTCAAATAAAAGACTGCAAAGTTTGCAGTCCCCTGTGCAAATGAGCATCCAGGGGAATTGGTTAAGGCAGTCAAGAGAAAATCAGTGTTTAAACTGAAGTGGAGTCACAGGAGAATAGATGTGAAAGTGTTGTAGATGGCAAATTGTTCTTGACGTGCAGCATCTTTTGCCCAAACCTAGTGCATTTCTTTGGATACTCATGAAGGAAAATAAATGTTGAGTAATTGACTTGAAAGCAATTTGTACTGGGAATGATTTTTGTGAAGTGTAGCTTTGAAAGGACCTCACAACTTGTCAAGGAACAAACAATGCTTTAGTTGGCCAGTTGGCAGTAGAGTTTAAAAGCAGTCAAAGAAAATGAAGTAAACTGAGTGTTGGCATAATAACCTCATGACTTGTGTTTATCACAAAAAACAAGTTGTTGGCTTTTAAATGAAGCAACACTTCATATGACAGAAGTGTGGTTTTAGTGCAGTTGAGCCATAGATTAAACAGTCACGGGTTGTTTAAGCCTAATGAAAAAAAAAATACATCCATGCTGTCTTTAAGAATATGCTCCTGTCATGCCTAATTTCTGTGCCAGCCAGCATTGTCTGTGAGAAACTGAACAGCTCATTGGAAACACATCCCTCTGATTCACAGCTCTGTGCTTCATCCTGCAGTTTTGATCGATCTGAAGCTTAATTCCTTGCAAGGTGCTGTGATATTTTGGAAGAAGTTTTTCTAAGATGTTAAGTAAACCAGTCCTGCTCAAGCCTGAATACCTTAGAGTCACAAGCTGTGAAGTGGTGCTGTCCACAGGGAGCTAAAGCACACACTGGGAAACTGCTGATGTATTCATTTCAATTTCTGGAAACATTTAATGAGGCACCTACTGGTGAGATGAGAAAGAAGTAAAGTCCAGACCTCTAGAATGTAATTTTTCCTGAACTCATGGTTGGAGACAATATTAAAATCCATTCCTTCATCTGCCCTATTTTTTTTAACCAGCATCTCAGAGCTAGAGTTAACTTCTGAAACAGGAACAGTTTTTTTCTCATTTTCCTTCTCCTTCTTGAAACAGAACTTGGTGAGAATGCAGGAGCCCAAAATTTGGTAAATCATAGAAAAGATTCAGAGAAGTCCTATATTTTTCTTCCAAAATTCCTCTCCAGAGGAGCAAGGCAGAAAACGAAATCACTATAATTCCATTTGTCCTGTGATACAAATCTTTTGCAATTCCTGTATTACATTATAAATTTTAGAATCAGGGCTACAGGGTTTTTTAGCATTCTCTCTGCATATGGCTGGGCATGGCTCTGCCTTAGTGTAGGGATTAGGGCATTAAATGAGTGCCTTATTTCTCTTTCCTGAATGTGGATTTCAGGATTTTCTGTTTTGTTCAGAGCAGTAGCTCCAAGGGATCTACTCTGCTGCTTTTGCTGAGCACCAGCAGAGCTGTCAGAGCAGCAGAGCAGCTCTGACATTCTAGAATGCTTTAGTGGGCATGGCTAAAATGAAACAAAAATTCATGCTTTTCTAGGGAGCTCCTTCATGTTAAAGCCAAAGAAGAGAATTTTGTTTTTTCTTTGATCTGCCTCCTATAGGCAATGGATCACACATTCAGCAAAATAATATGTATGTATGTCAAACATGTGGTTAAGGTTGTGCTGTTATTCTGTTGAAGCATACAGCAAAGTAAATTAATTACAAGTTAACATTAAAGAAACTTTAAGTCTTCTTGTCTATTTTCTCTCAGGAATTAACCACCTGTCAGGTACTTATCTATTGAGGTCTGAACTTGCACCTTAACACTTGATATAGATTCCAAAATATCATTTCATGTTATCTACTCTTGTAGTTTTCTGTTTCCTAAGGAGATTTTGTCAGAATATCTACAGAAGGGCCCCTTTTCCTCCCACACCAATTCTCGCCATTGCACAGGCTCAACTTAATCTGCTCCATGAACAATTGCTTCTAAATCCATTGAGGTGCTTTTAGTAGTTTCTTTGCTTATAGCATTGAAATACAGGTGTTTATATTTCCTACATCCTCCTTGGGGATGCATCATAATGTTTAGTTTAGAAAATAAGACATGCTTGACTCAAATTTTTTTTTAAACCATTGATTTTTGTCTTGAACTTTTGCTGGTTGATTTTAAAAAAGAGGACTCTTAAGGGATGAATGTGTAGTTGAGAAGATGAATTTACCAGTGAGAATTTCAACCTAAGTACAATCAGATATCAGCAATTAATAAAATGGTGCTTTTTTCCTACAGGAAAAAATACAGGATGTACTAACTGCACAGCAAATATGAAGCAAACAGTCACTATGGCAGGTCTTATCAATCAGGTAGAAATGAAATACAAAAAGGTCATGCAGGTTGTTCAGGGGAAGCAGTGCTATCTCCTATTGTAAATCAGTGAGGGTGGTGCCAGATTTGACATATGAGTATGTGTCAGATGAACTTTTTTTGGCCTTAAAAATAAAGGAGAAATCAGGGTCTCCAGAAGGAGCAGAGACAGGGTATCATGTGTGGGGAAATAGAAATCCTGGGGGTGGGATTGGTACTTTGTGTCTCTTTCTGGGTTTATTCAAGAAACTAAGCAGCTTGAGGCAATATGGAAGAAAGAAAAACTTGACAAAACATTGCTAAAATAGGTCTAGAGGAACAGAGAAGTTGACAGGTGACTAGAGCAAGCAGACTGCCAGAAAATATTTCAAAACAAGCTTATTTGTTTTTTGGTTTTCAAAACTGGGTGTCTGGAAGACACAGGATACAGGGCAGGTAATTGTGCAGCTGCTGGGGGTAAGAGAAGGGAAAGGTGAGCTGAGATTTTTTGTACACAACTTGTGTGAGAGAAAGCCAGCCCTCTGCTTGTGGGTCAGCCTGGAAATGAATCTCTGTTGGCAAAGATTTCTCTCAGTGTAGGATCAGAGCAAATAAGATTTCGTGTCCCTTTTCACTTAAAATCACTGAAAAAGCATTGTGAGACAAAAAAGGGATATTCTTAAAGAATGTTAAGAATTCTTAAAAATGGTTGTTGAACTTTCTGCACACCTGGAAGATGCCCTTTCACCTGGACATTTCCAAACTTAGTCCAGAATAATGTCTACATAGAAAGAAAACCATGTCAAAACAAACAATACTTTATATTTTCAGTCTGTCTCACCTATTCACCTTCCAGTAACAGCTATCCATGGACAGGCTGAGACAGAAGCCATATAATCGAGCACAAACTGCTACCCACAAGAGTACATAAAGTTATTTGTCGTAGGATTGGATGCTATTTGGGCAGTTGAGGTCTGTGCCTAAAGGATCTCACACATTTTTGTGCCCACCAGGAGGCAAAGACCCATAGACTGGACTAGCTGTGACAATTTGGAGAGTATTTTGAATTTTTTACAAGATTAAGGAATTTTTCAAATGTAAATGACACTTTATACTGGAACTTTTTGAAACTCTGTGAAAAATAAACTGTTTTTCAAGACTTGAGTACTTCTGTCCCTAGATCTTTTTGAAGAGCAACATGAAGTGTTTTGAGATGACACCTGTAATTTTATTTTGATAAATCCCCTGGGGTAAGTGCTCTGAAGTAGAGAGAAATACAGTAGTAAAGAACTGTTGATGGAAAACACAAACAGCAGTGAGAGGATGGATGGACTGAAGCTGCAAACCAGACTAGATAAATCTAAGTCAATTTAAAGGAATTAAGAGAATATAGTAAAATTGACAAATGAGTGATAGGAAAACCAGATTAGAGGTCACTGCTGGGAGGAGACATGGCCTTGTAGATAACTGAGGATATGGAGTGTAATGTGCAGCAGGGCAGCACAGCAGAGGAAAAGGTTTCATTTCTGTAATTTGATCTTGGTGTTTACTGAAAGTGTTATTTGACAAAGTGAATCTGAGAAAGGGCAGCAAAAATAGAGCAGCCTCTTGTAAGAGGCCAGAGAGGAGTACAAAATCTTCCAGACATCCCAGGAGCTCCTGTCCTCAAAGTCAGCTCTTGTGGAGCTGGGGTGGATCCCCCCAGCAGAGCTGGCAAAACCTGCCCAGGTGAGAGCACCTGGAGGGGAATCCGAGGCAGCTCAGGCTGGCTGAGCAGGGCTCACAGGGGAACTCAGCTGAGAGCTCATTCTGCAGCCACCCGAGCTCAGAGAAGCCTGCAAAACTTCCAGGAATCCCTTTGGAATTGCAGGCTGGCTGATGATGTCCCCAGGGTCCCAGGGCTGCAGGGAAGAGCTTTCCTGCAGACAGGAAAGGTAACACTCCCCCCAGGGAGTAGTTGCTTTCCTCAGCCTCTCCAAGGACTCAGACTATTCTGAGGTGATTGGCTTGCAGCTGGGTACTGTATCTTGGCAAAAATATGTCAATATTCCTTATACTGCTGTCATGAAAGGCATGCTTTAAAAATTCAGGAGTCTGGATAGAAGCAGCTATCTGGACTGCTTGATTCCATGATCTATTTCAAACATACTTGACAGAGAGGCACACTATGAATGTTTTCAGGCTTTTCCCCTAATAATTTTTGGTGCTGTCACCTTATTTATATAGATGAGGTTGGCAGCTCGTATGTTTCCATGAAAGTGCTATAGAAAGTGTCAGGAAAAAAATAGTATAATTCAGTTTAAAAAGGCAATTAATCAAGAGACTTGAATCTACTGGAAATGAGGCTTCTTTAGTTCCAGTGCTCAGGAAATTTGTTCCCTACTAAACTTTAAAATAGAAGGCATTTTATGTTAAAAATGGCAGAAAACAAGGAATGCCACACTGGACTGAAATTGGTCACCCCCTCCGAAAAACCCTTGCCTTTTCACATGCCAAATGCAATGCAGGCAGAACAAAACAGCTGCTGGCTAAATGAACTTGAGGTTACCCACGCTGGGCTAACAGAGACAGAGATATTCCCAACAGGACATGCTTGTTTTCCTTCTCAACCATCTCAGCAAGTCATGAACCTGAAAGAGAACTCCTAGGGAGAGCTCATTTTTCAGGCATTCTGCAATTGTCATCTTTTCACTTTTATATGTGCTGTAGAAGTGTTCTACAGTAGGAAAAAATTGAAGAGCAGCTTTTGAAGTGCAAGGACAAATCAATCAATTAAAAGCTGTTATGAAGATAAGAGCAGTGCTGCCTGCCTTTCATGGTGTCTTTGTTCAGCACCTAAAAGTGAAAGGTTCAGATCTAACTAGTCTCAGGCACAGTAATTTGAATTTATAGTTGTTTGTGGCTTTGTGGAATCTGGCTATACATACAATTTGAAAGGAATCCACTGAGGTCTCAGCATAAAAATGTGTTTGGAGAAACTGTCTTTGTATTCCATGACAAAAATGATGGTGTGCAACCAGCTCTTAATTCCAATTTTGACAAATTGGCTTGATTTGTCCTTCTAAGGACATTAAAAGAGGACCATTAAAGAACTTGGAAGCAAAGGATGTGTTTCAATGTAAATAAACATTGAAGTTATAATTATTAAGTTTCTAAGTTGCTGGAAAATGAAGTAAGCACAAATAAGTGAATAGCACACTTTCAGTGTCAGGATTTATTGCCTTTACTACAATTACCTTTCAACAGTAAATTGGAGAAGAAACAAAAGCCATACATGCAGAGTTCTGCTTTCTGTACTGGCTCCCAGGTTATTGCCAAGCATTTTCTGCACAGATTATAAAAGGAAAAAAGTGCTAATTAATTTTATTTTTTTGCATATTTTAATGCCATAGGACATGTATTTAATAAAGTTTAAAAATTGTTTGAAGTACAACAAAAAAAAAGTGTTCATGCTCATACTTGTGAAAGTTACAAATAGGTACATACCTGTCTCTTTGAAGCTGAGAAAACTGGCAAGTAATATGCAACAAGGTTGTTTTTATTAAAAAAAAACCTCTAAGCCAGGCTTCTAAGCAAATTCTAAATTTGGAATACTTAATTTTTCAAGGGACTTCTTTTGCAAAAGCTCTGTAAGAGTACAGTCTGCTCTCTTCTGAGGCTCATTTTGTGACATGCTTGCCTGACACAGATGTTTGCATGTGTATATTTTGTGGAACCAGCTGATTTGCACCATTTATTTCCCATTTTTGTATCCACTGGTGCTAATAGGCTTCTTGCACCCCCAGCTTGCTGGTGATGAGCATCTCCATCCCTCTGGGGTGACCTTGCAGAGCAGGTGTCTGAAATGGGCTGACGTGAGGCTGCAGCCCTGGCTGGCAGTGCTGGGGCCCTGAAGGCAGCAGGGTCTGCAGGAGCACATCCCACACCCATCCCTGCTCTGGCCTGGAAACTCAGCTGAAGGGCTGGCTGAGAGTGCAATCCCACCTGCACAAACTGCACGGGATCCTCCTCTTCTGAAAACTCAAATAAATCCCCTTTACGTACTTAAGGTAGATAATTAATGATTGACATAGACAATACTTAATGTTCATTTTCTGTGATTATTTTCTCAAGTTTTCTGAGGGACTTCAGGATTTCTCATGTGGAGTTGGAAATATTCATTCTTCTATGGGTTTCCTGCGGCAAAGCTAGCTGTTTTTATTTTCAAACTAGCCTACAGCAGGACATGCCCTGTGCAATATCACTGGGTGCCTTTGCAGCTTCTGCCTGTTATTATTCCAAAAAACAGGGTAGGAGGGGAGTATATTAAATTTGTGTGCCTGTCAGATTAGGCAGGTTTGCCTCTTGCCCTTAAACAGAAAATATTCTGAGTTTGTGATGCCATCAGATACTTTCAATTCAAGCATCTTGCTCAATTGCCTCAAAGTATTACCATGAGAAAGAAATAGTTTCTTAAATTCAGCTGTCTCCCAAAACATAACCAAATGTAAGGTACCATACAAGAGGTTCTTCAGTCAGCAGCAAGGTGATGCCCATCATTTCTTTGATCTGGTGTGATTTATCACATCAGCAGGGAATATATCAAATTAGAAAACTATCAAGGAATTTTGTTCTTCCATGGGGAAGACAGGCAGAGTGGAGATGAGTCATGTACATCACACCTTAGTTCTACATTTTGATAGTTCACACTTCACAAAGCAGTAACAGATCCTAGGTAATAGAATTGTCATAGCTTTTATTTTAGGATTGTGGATGAGTGTTCACCATAACTCCTGCTTAGGAGAAGTCCCTGGAATGTGATACTTTTCCTGGCATTAGTGAGAAGGGGAATTCAAGCAGATCTTTCCCCTTGTGGGATGCCTTAGGCTGGCCATGGAGTTAGGATATCCAGGGAAAACAGCTGCATCCCTGTCACTGCAGTGCTGCGGCAGACAGTGATGAGGTGGTGGTTTAAACATCTTGAGTTTTAGGATGATTTTTTTTTTGTCACTCCATTAAATTTGGTCTGTCTGGGGCTGCTTAAGGATTAGATCAAGAAGCAAATAGATATTAGAGAATAAAAGCATGCTAAAAAAGACACAAAGCACCCAAAATATATTGAATTTTTAAGGCACTCTTAAGTTTTGGCCATACTTTTCCCTATTTTGGATAGCTAGATGCCTGTATTTGATCTGATTCCCATGTTTTGCTATCATCATTTTCTGGCCACAGAATTGTGGAATTATTTGTTACAGGTGGATGTCTGGAGGCCAATCAGTTGTTCAAAACTGAGCTGACTTACCAATTTAACAAAAATTTTGACTTTCTTGATCCCACTCTTGATGCAAATGTAGTTTCCATACTTGTCATTTTCTCTAACAACACAGTGCCAAACTTCCTTATTGAAACTGAAATCACTAAAAATCTTAGTAAAAACAGTGCTGTGATTTTTTAAAAAAGTTTTTCTTTATTTGTTTGGTCTCTTCAAACTTTGCATGGTTATTATTCCTAAATTTTTTTTCCTGCTCACTTTAAGGTTCCTTGGCTTGTGAACTAGAGCTTATAAGAAATAAGAAAATAGGAACTTTTTCTTCTGTTTAGAGTTTTCTGAGTCCCCACTTCTGCAATAGTTGTAGAATGAGGGTTCTGCTTTTCCTGTTAGCAAATGCTGTTTCAATACTGATATTCTGAAATAAGATAGTTATTCATGGTGCCATATATGCAAAAAACCTTATTCCATATTTCACAGGCCCAACAAATAGCATATGAATATGACTCCTGAGAATAAAATCAAACTTTATGTGCTTCTGAAGTTCTTTTCTATTCTGACTTAGAAGCTTAGCCATGAGCTAATAATTGCTGGTTTATGTTGGCTCACACAAAAATATACAGAAAAAACAATCTGTGGCTCAAGGGAGTAGAGAAATAGCTGAAATAGAAGCCTGAGATACAAAGAAAACTAGAGTTAGTAGTGGCTTTAGTGATCTGCTTATTGCAGAATATTATGAAACTGAGACAAACACTATATTCAAATGAGAGTTATTTTATCAACCAGTCAAACCAATTAAAGCTCCACCACCATGAGAATACAGAACCGTGGTGTCAAATGGAATTGATACTGCCCAAATGACTCAAGAATTCCCAGATTTTAGAAAGGGTGCTCAGCTGATCTGTGGGTTATGGCAAAAACAGGTGTGTAGTACCTCCATATCTTTAGACACAGAATAATGGAGTTCTATTCCATGGGAGCATCCAGTCACAGTTTTAAATACATTTTCAAAGGCTAATGTTAGAAAAACTGCCCAGGGGTGAGTACTCCATTCTTTTTTCTCACAGCCAGATTGAATCTGGCTCTGACTGTTTCCATGTATGGTTTTTTTACTAGTGCTTCTCTGAATATTAACACTGCTGGAAATATAATGACAGAAATATCTGTTGGTATGTTAAAAAATCTCTTTCCAATCTGATTTCTCTGCTATATATCTGAGATATTTCTCTGCTAAACTGCTTCTGCTTTCCCTCACTTGAACGTGTTGGTTTAGTGGCAATTGTTAATGAAGTTGAAGTGATTCAGTGAAATCAAGAGGAGAGAAAATGGCTTTATGAGGATTATATGTTTTTCACCCACTAAGGATGGATGTAGTCTCCAAGTTAGACTTAAGCCATTATTTCAATGATTTGCTACTTCCTAGTAAGACAGCTAGCAGCAAAATCCAACCTAGGTTCAATCTTGTCTAAAGTAAATTTTTCTGACAGTGCATCTACTTGGATTGTACCTGAAACTCCATCCAGACAGGTTGAACTGACAATTTGGTATTAAGTCTTTTTTAAGTGTGGGTAATCTCTGTGAACAGCATAGTAATATTCAGTCCTAGTCACTTTTAATACTTCCCTATCTGTAAAAAGGCAGAAATAAATTATTAGTTAGAGCTACAAAGAAGAATGAGCTAATTTTGGTCATGACTTCATATTCACAAAAGATAAGAGAGAATTAATGCATTAGTATTTTTTCAAAGAATTTGTTCATCGTATTTTCTCCATTTTGTCTTTCAAGTCTATCTGCACATAACAGATACACAGAACAGCACTTGAATGTGAACTGTATCTTAGAACAAATACCTATTTATGTTTATTCCTAATTCTATCATTGTGTGCAATTGAAGTGTGATTCATATAACAACTCACAGTTACAGGTGTGGCAGGAGAGGTACTATAATATTTGTGATAGTGTGGGGAAAAATGCCTTTACATTGTTCTAACTTTTTTCTAAAAGAATACTTTTAAATTTTATTTTTTCAGACTTCATTTTATTGAAAAATTGACCACCCACACATTTCCTGCCAATGCATTTCCTTCTGTGAAATACTTTGTTTAGTCAATGTCATGTCTGGAGGATGCTGATGGCTTCTGGGGCTGTTGCTCCTGTTTTACAAAGGAGAGAACAATGATCTCTAGTGCTCTTCCTTTTTCCTTTTTAATGTAAATGTCAAGTTTTCCCCTTGGTTTTCTAGTGGTCCATCCATTTCACTTCACTCTCTGTAAGGCTCAAAAGCTTTTGCCAGCTTATCTGTTGCATCAGACAGCAGCTGGCATGCTTGAGGTGCTCTCCCAAAAGGGTACAGCAAGATTGTGGCTAAAATGGGATGGCTCTCTGCTCTGCTTGTTCTGCTTCTGCAAAAATAACCCAGGTATGCTCAGCCCAGGGGCCTTCAAATGAGTTTTCTTTGGTAGTTAAGTGAAGTGACAGAATAACACATTAACATTTCAGTGAGGCACTTGGTGATTCATTTTCTTCTTAAAACTTCTTAATTTGCATATATCATAGTGTTCTTTTTAACTGGAATTAAAGTTGAGAAGAGACCGGAATTTATATTGCAGTTGATGTGTTTATTCTTACTGTTGAATGTTATTCATACTGTTGATGTGTTTATTCATACATGCTTGGCTCTTTTTCTTCTATCTTCTTGATTTAATAAATGGTTTATTCACACAGTTCTGCTAATTTTTTTAAATGTTTCAGAGTACCTGAAAAATTATTCTGAATTTTGAGACTGTCCTTTGAGACCTCCCATTCATTCCAGACCAGACAGTCTGAATTCTGAAAGTTTGAGTGCATTTCTGCATTCCCAAAAACTGACCTGCAGCACCTGTGCATGGCTTGGGAGGAGAAGTTTGAAGGGTTTAGGACAACAGAGAAAAACCTGCAGTGCACAGAGGATAAAAGATTTTTATCTAATTCCTCTTGAGCTCCCAGGTGCATCCTGGCTTCAAGAGAGTTGCAGTGTTTTAACCAAGGCTACTGCCTAAAGAGCAGAGTAATCTACAGCCGGTACACATTTGTTTTGAGGGGGAGTTTTGTGCCTCTCTAACACACAAGATTTAGCAAGAATTGCACTCACTGATCCCCTCTCCCAACCTTCCTTCAATTCCTGCTCTTTCCCTTCCTGAGTTCCAAGTTGTTTTTTGGGGTTTTTTTAGGCCCTTCCCACTGGGCTAGATGATGCCAATTAACTTTAAGAGCATTCCTAGGGGGATTTTTGATTTGTGCTTTGCCTCCAGCTATCTTCCTAGACAGGGCTAGGAAGTGAGCCAGTCTTCAAAGCTGCTGAAGGCTGAGAGTTCCTTTAGAGCAGGGAAACAACTGGGGAGTTTGTCACCCTTTGAAAGCAGGGCTGAGTGTTTATCTCCCCTGTTTGATCAGAGATCCTCCTGTCAGGATTTCACTGCTATTGACTTGTCTTCACTCTGAACCCAGCCTAACTCAATTAGCCAAATTTCACTTCCCTGGGTTTGCTTGCCTGCTTTCTTCTCTGAGCTTTCTCTGTAGATCAAACTCTTCTGAGCTAAAGAGCTGAGCTAGCTAAATCCCCCAGTAGTTTCATTCAGGATTTTGCTATGACTCATGGGACTTGACAAAATGAAAAACAAACAAATAAATGAGCTTTTCCTCAAATGCTATTCCCCAAGTGATTTGTTTCACCTCTCACAAAGAAGGTGCAGAGATAAAGAAGAATTTAGGCTGACTGTATCAAAATCTGAATTAGCTATAAAATATTTTATTCTGCTATCCCTTCTCCTTCGAAGAAGCTGACTGACCTGCTTAAAGATGAGGATATTCTCATCTATAGAATAGGGAGACTGAATAACCAAATAATTTATTACTAAACAAAAATGGTGTGCTTTCTTCTTTAGCCATATTTGGTATTTTCTTGTTGGGCTGTGCATTTTGAGACATGTTCTTGCTATTCTTAAAAATGGATGCAAAACATTTGCAAGAAGCTTGTGTGAAATCTCTGGTTTAGTGTTGCTACAGCCTGTAGGACAGGGAGTTCTCCTGGGGCTGACTGGCATCCTAGATTGCTCATTAGAGAGGAAGAGAACCTCTGCAACATCAAAATGCAATTTTTTTGCCAACTTTGTGAAAAGTATGGATCAAACATATGCCTGCTAAGCCTGCTGAGGATGCCTTCAGCCCTTTGGGGAAGTCCAGTCTGCTGCTTCAGTGATACTTGGGGTGCCAAAGGCAGCACGGCAGCTCCTGTGCCAGGTGTGCTGGGCATGAGCAGGCTGTCCCAGAGATGTCTGCTCTCTCCAGCAGTTCCTTGGGCTGTCAGGAGGGACAAATTCTCTTGTTTCTCTGACACTGACTGGGTAAACAAACATGCTCTGGGATTATAGCTAAAAGAGGAGGAATCAAAATCCTGCCCTCTGCTATATATACCTTCCTCTTGAGGAAGCATAGCTTGTCCTCAGCTCTCACTGGAAATTCTGTTCTTGTAGTAGGAAATGGGCAGTTTTACCTGCATGAGCCTTTGGCAAGATGGAGGAGGAGCTGCAGTCGTATTTTGCTCCTTGCTTTTAAAACAGCTGGCTACATAATCTAAAAATTTCTCCTATGAGAAGATGTATTTTTCTTTAAAATGGCCAAATTTAGCAGTGGCCCGTGGCAGGAACGGGCAGGCTGCAGGAGCTGAGGTGCCGGGGGGACAGAACTCCACTCTGTGGAGTATCCTCTGTCTCTTGTGAAGGTAGAGAGGCTCTGCCTGGGAAAGGGGAGCTGGTCTGCTCCTGTCTGACTTCAGACATCATAAACCCAAGCACACTTGGTCTCCTGATCCCTTGCTGCTCCTGCCACAGCTGAAGCACTCTTGTCACAGTGCCCTCTCTCTTCCTTTGCACTTCCTCCTCCTCAGCATTCCAAGTGTCCTGCTGGGAGCATGAGCATGCCCATGTGTGATTTGCAAAATAGGAGTGGGGAAGCATTAGGGTCTCCAGACCCTCTGTGAGGTCTGGGTCTGAACGTGAACAGGCTTCACTGCTGTCTTTTGTGGAATTATTAATCAAAAATGTATAAAATATATGTGTAAATAAATTCATAAAAGTTGAAGCTTTCTTCCTTATTTTGCCCCACTGCCTCTTCTCCCCAGATTTAAGATGAAGAATCAGCAAAGGGAACGATGGTAGCCTTAGGCAAAGTGCTGTGGAGATGAGACTGGAAAGGGAGAAAAGAGAAAGCTGAAAACTTTCAGCACAGTCTGTCAGCCTTGGGCATGGAATATGAACCTAACAGGTCTGGAAAGACTTCACCAGTGACTAATGATTGTGTTCTTCTCTGCAAACATTTAGTAATATCTGCTGCAAATTATGTTTTTATAGTTAAATAAGAACGTGGGGCAACAGAATGTGCTTTCTGAAACCTCTTTGCACATGCACTGCCTGTATTTTCTCCCTTGCCTATGCTGGACAGGTTCTGCACAGCTGTTAAACTGTGGCCATGTGGGAGCCACTGTAACCCAACCCTTAGATGTATTTTTCTCTTTAAAGTAACCTTATATGCAGGCAAGCCTCAGGGTGGGATGTGAAAGTATGAGAACTGGCTAAAGTAAGAAGTATTTCAAACTGAGGCCATTGTAATAAAATAATTATATCTGGTATTGGTTGACTTAAACTGCTGACTAAAACTGTGCTGCATCAAACTGCTGTGACAGCAGAATATCAAACTCCTGCCTTTAAAATAAGCCCACTTTGGAGCTTCTGGCCCATACTCACTGGTGTGTCACTTCTGCTTATGCTGGTATGAAATTAATTATAAGCAAGCATTTATTGCAGTATGGTAGAATAGGACAACTGTGTCTTCATTTATTACCATGCCAGTGAGACTGCAAATAAAACTTAATTCCTCCCTGATGGAGATGTGCACAAAATGCACTGAAAGTCTCTGAAGGAGTTCTTACAGGTCTGAACACATTAAAAAAGTGAGTTAGAGAATGTTGTTTGATTTTTTTTCCTTGGAGATCATACTGTATAGTTTCAATATGGTCCTTCTGGAAAGCTCCTAGGGCCTGGTTACAGCACCTCTGTGGTGATTTCTGCCTAAAGAGTGTCTGACCCCAGATGAGACTGAGAAGGTGGGGTAAGGCATGCATGCCTAAACAAAAGTAAAGAAATGGATAATTTTTCTTATCGTATGATATTATATGTTAACTATTTGCCCAGAGGCATAAGAGATAATTTTTTTAGTATATAGGTCAGATGTCTAGTGTGAGAATGAGATTTTAAAGATTGCATGTTTACTTTAGTGATATTGTGCAACATTAATTCAGTGAACATTAGGTGGGTGTTGTTAAAGGGTAAAAAAGGCAAATAAAGCACCATAAGCTCATTGAAACATGAATATTCAGTGGTTTCTTTTCATCTGAATATACTTGAAGAATCATAAATTTCTAAAAACAAGCACTCCCCCAAATTACCCTCGAAATATTGTTGCCTCTTCTTTCAAATCCATTAATTGGGTAGCCTGGGAAGTAGATAAGTCAGCTGTTGTGTTTCATGTTCCTTACTTTTTTTTCCTTTGGAGTTACATGCAGTTTTACTGGAGTAGAGGAGGGAAACCAGGAGGGAAACCTGTATTTTGTACTGTGATAGTATGATCTGGTAGTTTCTCAAATGCAATACATATGCAAATCAGAAGTGCTTGAAAGGGTTTCAGCCACTTTTAGAATTACATCAGGGAGAACAGCATAAAGAAAGTTGCCCAGATTCACTGCACTTATTAGGAAATGCCTCAGAAACCTCCCTGGTGAAATGCAGATGAGATTCATAAGTCAATACAGGAGATGCAACAGAATCAACTCTGTGAAGATCAACTTCCCAGAGACATCCTGACACGTCACTGTTAACGTCCCTCTTTTAACTTCCTGCATTATAAATTCATGAGGCTCAAATCTGTTGTATGTTATGAATTTGTAAATTGGAACCATGACCTTTTTAACTTACAGCAGCAAAACCCACACAAGAAAGCAAATCTTTATAGGGCTAGTCATGGGGATGTAGCACAGCGATGAAAATAAAAGTATCACATGGTTTTTCTTCTCCTTCCAAAGGAAGCTCTACTGTATTTTAAACATAACTTTAGAATTTTTAGATTTCTATTGTGCTGGTTTCCAACTTTCATGACAGATGACTGTCAAACATCACATGAGGCTGTGGCCAATAACTGGCATCGTGCTGCAGGCTGAAATCAAATGTTAGCAGGGCTCTTACATGGCTCAGTCCCTTTCCTCCGCAAAGAGAGCAGCCTTTCTCTGCCCACCAAGATTTAACAGCCAGTTGCCAAGTTCAGTTTGGTTATTAGAACAGCATTTCTGCTTTTGATCCCAGGAAAAGCTGTCTCTGCCTAACACACCGACAAGAGCAGACAAACAGGAAAGCAGATGTAGGCTTGTCTCTGAAGTTCTATTTGAGATTGGTGCACATCATGTGTTTATAGAATCTTTTTACCTAAATACTCAATATGCATAGCTAAAGGAAGAGTAGAAAGGAATATATAACATACTACCAGATTTTTTTTTTCTACTGCAAGTACATTATGGAAGTAATGAGATAAAAGGGTTTTCCTTCTGTCTTTCTCTGGGTCAAAAAGTTAAAGTGGGATGAAAGGTGGTGGGATACTTCTTTGTGAACCCTGTGTTCACCCTACATGCCTGCACTTAAGCACTGAATCTTATGTAGTGGGTTGCAGTATTTTTAATTTCTTTCATGTAACTAAGGGCAGTGGAAATCTCATGTTTTCATCTGAAGCCTTGTTGAAAAGAATTCAAGTTGTGGATACATTGTGATTTGTAGATACTTTAAGTTTTCCCAGAATGGCTGCTACAGTTTTTCTTTAAATATAATTTCCTTTCTGGTTCTATCTGCTTGCTGCTTTCACTCGACTTTAAACTGCAAATTTTTGGGGTGCAAGTAATCCATTTCTCTGTACAGATGTGATCAGTACACAGAGATCAGTCTGTTGGCTTTGGGGCTCTGAGAAACAGCTCTAGCTGATAATTGGTAAAACAAATAACTCTAGGAGTGGAGAGATGAAGCTCCAACAAAATTGGGTTAAAGATGTGAGAAGGAAAGAAAAGAGAATTAAACAGAGAAATTAAACCCATGGGCTGGGCAGGTGACCTTCTACCATGTGCTGCAGCTCTACACTGGTGTGGAAATAATTGCCATAGCTTACAGGAGAGTCAGACCAATGTGCTGGTCAAACAAATCAGAGCTCATGCTAGCCAGAGTCTGGATTGTTATCTGTTATCTCACAGCCTCTCCCTGCTGCTGGGAGGCTGGAGGAGGTATGTGGAGAAAAGGACATGGTCAGACTTGCATTGGTTTAAACAACATCACATTTATTCCCTTGAGCTGCCTCAGCTCTGCTAATGCTGAGTTAATTTAATGTTGCTGGGGACACCCTGGTGTTCTGATCTTTGTTGTAGGTGGCAAAGGTAATATCTTTAAACTATTTGGAAGAGTGAATAATTTCTCTGGGCTTTCATCTAGGTAAACTTTTTCAATACAAGCTAGTATCAAATATGGTTATTTACCCCTTAAGTTCTCTTGGAACATAATCTGTTGCTCTTACTATTCCCCTAAAGACAATAGAAAGGGAACTTCATTGCTAGTACTGTACTTACTGTGTATAAAATACCCACATACACTGGAACACTCAAATGCAAGCCTCTGTTTCTGGAACCAAATATTTTCTGACTCAGGAAAAAGGTCTTTTCAATAGATTTTGATAGGTAAATTAGTATCTTTGTGCAAGGGGCTTTGAATATGCAAGAATTCCTTTTAAAATACCATCTTATTGTGAGATTTTTTAGTTGAATAGCTTCTTTTTTCCTCTCCCAAAAGATTATCTTAACTTGAACTTTAGGATAGACTTTTCTTGGCAGGGATGCACTTTTCCCTGATAACTAGTAGCAATTATGTAGTTTTTGAGGTATATTCTGGAATTAAAGGACATTAAACACATCATATACTCCATGATGTGTGTTGTTCAGTAGAGTGTAGCTTCTGGAACAATGTCACCTTGGTTGCAAGAAATCCTTTGAAAATAAGATTTCTGAATGTGCAGAAATCCATAAGGAAGACTAAGAAATCCTGGTGAACTCTGAGCCAAAATCGGTATTTTAGACAGTGTACAATTACAAATACATTTACTATCATGGCACGTTTAATTTGATTTTTAGTTTTGGAGAGACCAGGTAAGTTTGGCTGATTTACTTTATGGAAAGCAAATAATGACTCCTAAGAGAAAGTGCAGTACAATTTTGGAGGAGGCTTCAGCTTGAATCTCCTCCCAGTCCTTCACCTTGTCTAACAGCAGACAAACTGGAAAGCTTTGTGCACATTTAACATAAGTGAATGTACAACTGGAAATTCCTTATGGCAGAAATCCTGTCTGCTTCTGTAAAATATTCTTCATAGCAGTGGGTCTGTGCTCTCCAAATACCAGCAGGGCCAGTAGGAGCAACAAGAAAACCCCTCTTATTTTGGGTGAGAATCCACCAGGGGAGTCTAATGAAAATGAGAATAAATGATGTGCCAACAGAGAGCTTTTGATGAGTCCCTGTTCCATGAGGAATCTGCCAAGCCATTTCAAACGGGGGAAGAGAAGGAACAAAGAGCCCTTAGAGAGATAGAGCAGAGCCACTGCAGTCTGGGGCTCCAAACAAACACCATAAACTGCAAAGATTCCTCCAAGTCAGGCAGGGAAGGGGACTTGCACACCTGAGAGCTGTTGTTCTGCTCTGTGGGAGGGAGATATTGGCTGTTCCAGGGCAGCAATGCATCCCAGCTCCTTGGAGAGGGGCAGTGATGGGGTCAGGCAGCTGTCTGGGCTTGGAGCATCCAACACAGGGGCAGAAACTGAGCCTCTCACTT
Organism: Pyrgilauda ruficollis; assembly: GCF_017590135.1. Classification (NCBI taxonomy): domain Eukaryota; kingdom Metazoa; phylum Chordata; class Aves; order Passeriformes; family Passeridae; genus Pyrgilauda; species Pyrgilauda ruficollis. The sequence goes on along the minus strand of NW_024528821.1, from coordinate 13,316,954 downwards.
GTGTTGGACAGTGCTGTCTTTTGTAATTAATTCTAGCTATGGAAAGAGCCAAAATCCTTTGGGCCTGTGACAGCCAAAGCTGGGTGTACCCTGACTATCAAAGTTTTCCTGAGGTTCTTCTGATTAAAAAGTTAATCAGAGAAGGCAATGAGCAGCCAAGACAAGCACTGAAACTCTGCTTGCTTCAGCTGTTGTGCCTTGAAACACCCCAAAATTTCCCCAGGCTGCTCCAAGAGGGGGGAACCTTCCCATTGCCAAAAAGGGTGGCTTTGTGCACCAGAGGCACAAAGACTAAAGATTTTCATTCTCCCTCTGACCAATAGGCAGAATCTGCAGTAAACAGGTCTTGTAAGGAGTTCTGTTCCCTACTGACAATAGTGCTGCATGGAATTGGCTTCTGATCACACAACAAGGGACTGAAATTCACATAGACTTAACAGATTTAAGAAAAATTGTAATTTATTTTTTGAATTTCTATAGAAGAACCTAATTCTTGATTTATTTAGACTTTTATTTTTGTTGTTTTGGGTGGATTTTTCTGAACAGATTCAAACTCCAATACCAAAAGTACAAATTATTTTATTTTCTGATTAAAATTTCAAAGAAATTAGATTTATGCATACGTCAGTTCTTTAAAATATAACCTCAATAATATTACAGGTACAGCCTACACTCGAGGAAATCAATAATAATAATTTAAGAACACTACATTTTTCTCTTCTGTGACATGCATACATGCTAAGTACAAATGTATGGTTTTTGGCCTGTAGAAGAAGAATAATTGAAGGAACTACTAATGTATGCATGATGTTTTATAAAGAGTTTTGTTTGACAATGTAGTGTGGCAAGGGAGGAAAATGGATTGCCAGATGATACTCAGTAAACAAAGTTCTGCAGTTCTAAGCACAAGGATGAACTAAGGGAATTTTTAAATTGAGCACATGTAGATAAAGGCTTTGATTTGTGCAGATGATGTGTGTGTTTCAGGATGTCGGTTGTCCCCAAAACACTGGTCCAAACAAGATTTGTAGGGCTATAGCTCCTTGTGGGTCTGATACAGACAGCAGAGCTGCTGCAGATTTTGACTCTGCATAGACACAAATGTCTCATGTGCCAGTGATTGTGTGATTCTGAGTCAGTGGAATGGGTGTGAACCTCTCTTTAAGAATTTCCTCTGAGCTCTCAGAATGTTAGGAAGTCTCTGGTCATGAGGCCCTTATTTCAGGTGATTTTTAATGTTTTAAATAATAACAATAATAAAAAGAAACACCTCTCAGTGCTGTCTGATGCTGCCTTAGGGCAGTAGTTGTGTATAGGTTTGAAAGACAACCCGTAAGAGATGACACCCTTTGGTAAGAATCACTTGTTGAAATTCACTCCAACTCACAGGGATCCAGGAGCAGCAACTCCAAAATCAAACAAACTGGCAATTGAGTTGTAACAAAGCAAAACTTGAAAGAAAAGTATTTGTTTGTTGGAAGCTGGACCTTGTGCAAGCAGGTGGATTGATGCAGAGTGAATAACTAATCAACAGAAGATTTGGTCTTTGAGGCTGTTTCCCATTAGAGCTTTTCCTGTGTAGGCACTTATTGGCTGACCTCAAATAAAGCAAAGCATCCCTTTGAAATAACAGCTAACTTGCAGGGCATTCTATCCCCAGGTGACTGGTGTAATCAGAAATGAATAAATCATGTATATATCATGTAGATTTGCTTGTATTGCAGTATTAGGAGTCTTTAAAAGTATAAGAATGCTTTTATTAGTGTGCAGGAAAGGCTGTGTGGGAGAGAAACTGAGGTGGTGAGTAGCTAGAAAAGATGAGAAAGGACAGAATAATATGACTGCTAGACACATGGGTAGAAAAACGACCATGCTCATTACATTATCATCTATCCTTGTCAGCAGCAGTGAGAAAATTACTTGTGCTTACAAATGTAAAGACTCTGAACAAAAGGAAAACAAAGATAAATGACACAAGTTTCGATATGATGTCACCTGGTAGTTTTTAGAGTGTCTTCTGCAACTTTTTCCAGGGAGTTTCATTACATTTATTTTAATTTGGTGTCACTAAGATCTAAATCTCAGTCGATGGGTTGCAAAGTACCTCCAAGCAGAAATGTGTAATGCTTTGTCAGGCAACACTGCTGTCCCACCTCTGCTTTGAGCTGAGAGTAACAGATAGGACGTAAGAAATGGAAAGAAGGAAACTATAGAATTGCTTAATGCAAGAAAGGGCTTTTAACACAGTAAAAGTAAGAAATGTATAAGGGTTTGTTCTCTGGAAGCCAACACCCTTAGCTCTCTTGGGAGCTTGCACACCCAAAAGCAGAAAAAAGAAACTATGCTTATGGACAAAACAATCTGGAGTCAAAAGTCTGTTATTCCAGAGATGGACAAAAAGGTTTGACTGCCCACAAGCCAACATAATCTATATATGGATTGTGAATTTGGGCACTAAGTTAAACAGCAAAATTATGTAAACCTTACTCTAAAGCATGTCAGAAGTTCAATGTAGACTTAAATAGTTCCATTACACTTGTCTTGGAGGGAAACAGAAGAATGACACCCTAATTCTAAGATCTGATTTTAGCCAAAATCACTGCATAACCAGTGGGTTTAACATTTTTGAAGGCAGTTTGATAATTTTTTTTCCCCTTTACATGACCTTTAATTTTTTAAGCAGTATGACTTTTCTTCTCAGGAAAAAAATAAAGCCTGCAGCAATCTAGTTTTAGAAGCTGCTGTAAAGAATATTGTTGATCTGAAGAGTTTCTCTGAAGTCCCTAGATAATAGGTGACAAAACTCTGGATTATTGTTTTGGTTACACCTTACCCCGTCTGTGGAACCATTTAGTGCTCTTCCTACCTCGACACACTCTAGTGCATCCCCAAACATGATACTCAGCCCTAACATACACTTGAACCTCTATAACTATTTAAGAGAAGCTATTAATCATCACTTTGAAATTTTTCTACCTCTGAGCCTTCTACCTCACCAAGCAGGATGTAATTATGTCAGTAAAACCAGTAGCACTATAAATCTTTTGCTTTGAAACAATTTGTTTTGAACAGATATTTTAGTGTTTCAACAGAGAGGCAAAAAGAGCCAAGTCTCTTTGTGACTTTGTTATGCAGAGCCAGCCTGTCACTGTGCTGAGCATTATGCAATGTTAGCAAAATAAAGGCAGTGCCTACACATCTTATGTTAGCTGCTGCACCTTATAGAAAAACAAATATCAGTTTGCAAAAGCAAATATCTGTGGAACAAAGAGAAAAAGGTGTAATTTCCACTTGGCTATCCTGGTAAATAACAGCAAAAGCATTTCAGATCCATTCTAGTGCCAGTGCTGGTGTGCACCACTGCAAACAGGTGTGAAACACAGAGCAGTGAATGCACCCCTGAGCAGTGTGGTTCTGGGCTGGTACCACAGATTCCTGCAGCTACTCACTGCTACAGTCCAGCTTCAGTTTCACATTTAGGAAGCTCTCTTTGTTACCCACTGCTCTTAGATTAGTGGGTATAGAATAGAAGAAAAGAATTAGAAATGATCATATCAGTATGAAATAATTCTAATCTTACTATAGGAATCTTGACCTTCCCTTCCCTTCCCTTCCCTTCCCTTCCCTTCCCTTCCCTTCCCTTTTGCCATCACCTTTTTCTCATGACTCTTTTTGTGCATTCTCACATTCTGCCAACTTTGGTTTATTTCCCTTCACATCTCTTGGATCGTTGATCATTATAATGTAATACATACAAAAATGTAAAATTGCAGAAAAAAAGGGAAGGACTTTGAAGTTTTTTTTCCCTTACCTTTTAATGTGTTCCCACTGCACATAAGATAAAAGCAGCCAAAAATATTTCTACACCCAGTTGCTTTGTAGAGTTTGCTTGATCCTCAAGAGAAAAAAAAAGCTTCAGTACTAGGTCCCCTTCTCCTTTTTAGGAAATGTAACAAGATTTTTCTGGGATGATAAAAAAAAAGAGACACTTTAATAGATCTTGAGGAGCCCAAGCTTTTTTTTTTTTTTTAATTAATATAGGGCAGAATGTAAAGTTTAAGTATAAAAGTGAGCTACCCTGAATCTGATTTTCAGACTACCTTCTACTTCTTCCTTTGCACATTATGATGGTCCAACAAGACTTGGATCAACATTCCATTCTTTTGTCTCTTCTAATGTGTACATATATACATGCTTGGTCTTTTAACTGGGAGAAGGAGTTCAAAAATTACATTGATCCTGTATTTTTGCAGTGTTCTGGGGAGCAGATGTAAAGGCATTTCTGCTGCTTCCTTCTACTTCCTGCATAAGGAAGATGGGTGATATCAGAAGCTATAGAAAGGCCATGAATAATTTGATTACGGAACTGAATTTAAGTATGGTCTGTGAATGTGCCATTATGAGTATTTGGGATCTGGGTTTTTAATAGTGGTATGGCAGACTCTGTTGCAGGTTTTATTTTTTTTCCCCCTCCAAACTGGTGATAGGAACTGTTAGATTTCCTAGGACTTCTTATTAAAACTGCAAGTTTCATTGACTTTCATGAACTGATCAATTTACCTGAAACTCACATAAAACCTTATTGGCACCATAATGCTCCTTGTATTTACCAGTGGAAAAAAAAATGTAGGAGTGGCTCTGTGCCATGACCTCTTCCCTGAGGTGCTTGTTCAAGGGCCTAACCACCTTCTGGGTGAAGAACCTCTTCTAAATGTCCAAAATAAACCTCTCCTGACACAGCTTCAGCCATTCCCTTGGGTCCTGTCCATGTCACCACAGAGAAGAGATCAGCATCTGCTCCTCTGATTCCCCTCACCGGGAAGCTGCAGACCGGTGAGCTCTGTCCTCAGCCTCCTCTCCTCCAGGCTGAATAAGCCAAGTCACCTCACCCTTTCCTCATATGGTCTCCTCTAGACCCTTCTCTACCTTTGCAGCCTCCTTTGGATGCTCTCTAACAGCTTTATATCCTTTTATTGTGGCCCCAGGACTCGAGGTGAGCTGCCCCAGTGGGAGCAGAGCCGGACAATCCTCCCTTGGCAATGCTCTCCCCAGTGCCCCGGGACAGGGATATCCCTCCCAGCCAGGACACTGCTGTGACTTTTGTCCCCAGCTCTGCACTGACCAGGAGCCCCAGGCCCCTTCTGCAGCTGCTCCCCAGCCTCTCATTCCCCAGGCTGTCTGTGAGTCCATCCCTGGATGTCACCTTTGGGACACTGGGATATACTGTGGAACTGGAAGTGACCTGTCTTGGTAAGTGCTTGGATTGGAAACATGGATACAGATCTTTCAAGCAGACTTGCCAGTTTTATAAATGCTGTTAAATTCACAACTTAACAGATAGAAGTTCAATTTATATTTCACTATTATGCTGTGTTACTCTGAGTAATTTTTTTTTTCCTCTTACAAATATGTAACTAAATCTTTCTTAACTGGATCATCTTAATTCCACTACTGAAGTTCTCACAATAGTGAGTTTTCAGGAAATATTGTCTGATATATGACTTAATAGTTTAGTGCTTTTTAACATTTTGTATTTTTTACATTTTCAGCCACTACTTTATTGTGCCTTAAAATAAAAGCAAAGCTTGAAAGCCATGATTTTCATCCTGAGAGAATATTGAAATGAAAGCACATATAAGAAGGATCTAATTACAACATGCAAAAATAGAATGCTGTAAATCCTTCATTTTTAAAGAACTTTGTTTTGGATTGAAATTTAATCAAATTGCACTTTGAGTGTTTGAGTTCAAACAGAGAGGAAGGCTCAGAGTATTAAGCCACATCCTATAAACCCTTTCTCCTGTGTTAAGTCCTTCTTCACCTGAGCAGTCTGATGATGTCAGTGGCTCGAGTGCTCATCAGCCCCAAGTGATAGAGCACAATTCCCAAGGAAATGAGCCCTTGCAGCTCTGGCAGACCATATTATGGCCACATAATGTGCCTGCATCAGTCTTCTGTTCTCCACATGACACAAGGAAAAGTTTCCATGGCCAGGGCAATGAGAGTGCAGGCTCTGGCAGTCTGGAAGGATGAAAAGCAGTGACTGCTTTGTCTGTGGGGCTGCCCAGGCTGAAAACTGGTGCAGTGAAAGGATCTGATGACTCCCACCAGGTATTTGACCATGATATAGGAATGGGAGTGGTTTGGGGCACATTCACTAAGAAAAGCCCACAAACCCAATAAACTAACACTCAGGGAATACGATTTATCCAGCTTTTCACAGTCATTCCAGAGAGTCTGGCAGACAGAAAAAAAGATAAAGAAATGGGGAAAAAGCAGATGTGTGACAGAACAAGTCACAAATGCCAAGTATAAATAGGAACAGATTTACTAAGAAGCAGTTATTGATTCTACCACTTTGACTGATACCTTCTATTCCCTCATACCACACAAAATTATTAATTTCTCATTTTTCTTACAACAATTTTCCCATTTTCTTTGGTACTTAATGCATGACCCCTCAGGTTTCAGCACAGCTTCCACTTATCTTTCAGCAGTGGCTTCTTCTGCCCTGCCTCCAAGTAATTAGCTGACTAAACCTGAGCAGATTGTGTGGAGCAGTAAGGAAACATGAACGGTGTGTTTTGTCATTCAGACATTTCCTGCATCCTCTATGCATGTTGCTTGTCACAACTGAGGCAAATAATCTGGTCAGATGTTGCTTAATGAGAGATGGGGCATAAAAATATGGAGCAAGAAAGCATTTAAAGATTAAATGAAGGAGTAGATTCAGGGGGAAATACAGCAAATATGTTTTAATCTTGTTTCTGCTTTTTGTTCTTTTGTTGAAATAAGAAAGATGATACATTTAAGCTCACTCTGAAACATTGTTCTATATGCAGAGGGTGCATCTTGGAGTTGTTTTGTTCTCTTTTAATGTTATTCAGTTAAAATACTCTTTTGAAGTGGAGAGTGTAATGTTCAATCTGAAATGTCTCAAATTTCCTTCCCTGTATTTCAATTAAATAATTCAGTAAATTTAAATTTTTTCAAGTGTCAAATGCTCTTTATGTTAAAAAATTACATACAGTGTCAAAATATCCAAGTATAGTAAAATATGTAGCTAGAAAACCCAAATAATTTATAGCTAAGTACAATCCTGGTGTTCATGCAATATTTCCAGTGTACTAGAACATAGTACAAATGCCTAAATGAGATGAATCACCCTGAAAAAACTGAACTGAAAAATTGCTTTAACCTTTTTGAAACAATGCATTTTGACATTTCCAAAATGTAACAAGAGCCAAGATTTCATGTAGACTTTTCCCACTGAAGCTGTCATAAAAATCAACAAGTTCTCATGACGCATTTTGAAGGAGAATGCATTATATTTTCACGTTAGAAAATGGCACTGCAGTTAACCAGTATTTTTGTTACTTGATTCTCCTGCTAAAGAGATTTGGGGATTGAGAGCATGGGCCTTGCTTGTCCTTCAGTTGTTTATTTTTTTGGCATGTATTTTTTGGAACACTTTTCCACCTTTAGTAGTTGAAATTCTGGGGTCCAAGTCTACTTTACAGCAAGGGTAACCAATCTGAGCCAACTTCAGCAGGTCCAAACCTCCACCACCCCCCCAGAATGCAGAGGTAGATGGTCATAAAGACCAATTATACATCAGTCCTGTAAATTTCACATTTTTTCCATGATATTTCTCTTCTATGAGAAAGCATTTGATAAACAAGGGTTACATGGAATAGAGAGGCATTTTTGAGAAGGTGAGTGGTCACCTATCAATCTAAAGTCTGACTGAGTGTGTAGACACTGGTACTGAACTTCTGCTCCACAGATGGTTTCAGGTCCCTAGATGACTTTTCTTGGAGGAAAATTGAATCTATTTTTAAATTTTTTTTGGTAAGAGTAAGGGAACTTGATAAAAAGTGTTGCTTTTAAGAGATTACTCTTTATGCCATTTGCAACCAGGTACAGATGTTCAAGTTACAATTGATAGAAACTTTCCCTCAACTCCTCTGTAAAAAATGGTGCTGTAGCTGTTTCCTTTTTTTCAAATTATTTTAAAATTTTTTTAAAATCACAATAACTTGCCCTTTCAGTAAGATTCTTCTTTGACAGAAGATCACTGGAAATGAATCTGTTCTCTGCTTTACTTGTCTAAAGCAGAATCCTCCCACTGCAAGAAATGCAGTCACATTATGGCAAAAGTGGCTGATCTGCTAAATCCCAGGGTGGTGTTGGACAGAGAGGAGAATGACATGTGGCTTTTCAGAGCTAAACCTGGATAATAAATCTCATATTGGTTAGGTCTTGGCAGAGGAATGTAAGTGGTTAGAGTGGGTGCTAATTGAACAGAGTGGCTGCTTTCCTTCTCTAGAGAGATCAACTGCTGTTTCACACACATTTTCTTTCTGGTGACTTTGACAAAAATAATTTAAAGAACTTCTCACAAGATTTTGTTATATGAGAAAGACCCAACAACAAAACCAAGTCTCCACCAGCTGTGTCACCTGTAATAAAGCAGCATACCAAGGAAGGCTCTCTGGATCAAATCCAAAGCCCATTTTAATGAATTCAGCTTTTTCCCTTGACTTTTAAGTCTCAGGAGCTCTTACTGAAGAAAAACTTGAGAACACTTGCTATCTTATAGGATTTAAAATATGTCTTTTTTTTTTCCCGTTTCTTGTTATGTCTTCTAGTTATTTTAGATGGACCTATGACTCTCTTACTGAAGAAGGGGTTGCTGTAGGCTGGGAAAGAACAAGGTGGTAAACTTCCAAAAGGCAGATCAATGATGTGAATGAATTTTATGCAGAAACACACTTTTGGAACTGAGGGTTGAATGATTTGATGTGGGAACTATTCATAACGGATCTCAAAACCTTCAAGATATGTAATTTTTAGATATGGTGCTCCTGAAAAGGAAATTAAAGGTGGCAAGGGATTCACCTGTCTGTCAGGGATGATTTAGGTTGGAGGAAGGTGAATGATTCTGTCATGCTGAGCCCCATTTTATACAGTAATTGTGAACTGCAGTGAGAGTAATGGGGAGGGAGATCACCTCTGTACCCAGCAGATTTGAACTTTATATTGACAGGCTGCCTTTGCTCCTGGCACGTGGGTCTGTGAAAGGGTCATAGGAGCTCGAGTAGAGAGAAGAGCCTTAAAAAACATATGATAGAAAATCAAAGAGGTCAGCTATTAAATTTATTCAGATTTACCAAAGAGGTGTCTTGTCCCCCTAACCTTGCTTGTGCTGCTGCTCATGGGGCTGCCTTCCTGCCCAAAACTGTGCTGTGACATGAGAGCACACTGACTACAGCTGAGCCTTGACTACAGTGAGTTTCTCCTACACACGTGCAGGTAGCCAAACATTCTCCCCCTGTCTGCCTAGATCTCTGTTACTGATCCATAACTGATCTTCATTTGCTTGTGATGACTATTTGCTGCTGCAGTGTGTCTTTTTATATTCAGTTTGTTGCTGAAAAATTCCCAGACAGGTGCACAAATGTCACCCAGGTACTTCTATAGGAATTACATTTCTCTCTTTTACATACTGTGGTGGAAAAGTCTGCCATGAGCAGTTTTACACAGGTATTTAACTTTATAAAGGGAACAAGAATTGCAATTGTATAAAGATAATTTTCACTGGCATACATTTGGAAACATTTCCTAGGGGTGTTTTAAAATGTTTACTTCTCTTCTGTCAATAAGGAGAATAAGGCACTGGAGAGACTGTAGGAATGGCCTAAGAGCCAACAGGAATCTGCTATTTCAAAGAACCAAAAGAGTTAACATTCAAAAGCCTGGATGATATAAATTTTTATAACTCTGATGAAGTCATCTGTGTCCATTTCTACTGACTGGAAAGATAATATTGAGCTCCAGAATATTGATGCAAGCTTCAGTTCACTCTAATTTAACTACAATATTAACTATAACACAGCCCTTTGACACCCTGTCTGTAAAGTAACTGCCTTTAAAACAGTTCTCAAAGTTTTTTGCTGACTTCTTTTTTAAAATTTTAACAAAAGTACAGACTTCTGATATACGATATTGTCCTTTGGTGGGAAGCTAAGTTATAGTAACCAAAAGAAGAATTATTGGGCCTGAAACTTTTGTTTAAATGATCAACCAAGGAACAAAGTCCAAGGTTTCTTAGACCTCACTTTCCTCTCTAGAGTGCTCCTACATGGACTGGACCTGTATTTGACTTTACAGGTCCCATGCTGGACCTGCATTTGATTTTGTTTTGCAGTAGATGCCATTGTATAGTTATAATTTCCTTCCAGTGTTCCCCTATCAAGTACAATATAGACAATATAAGTGTCTACATGTAGGTCTGACTATGAAAGCTGATGTGTTGGGGGAAAAATAGGAGATCCAGACATTTGGAATTTGTAAATATGTGTAATGGGCTGAGTTGCAGCTCATCCACTCTCAGCGCCTCTTAGAGAGAATGCCTGTTTTACATATTTGTCATATATACATATACAGTGCAAGGAAACAGTCTCTACTTTGTAAAACATCCAGGAAAAAGCATCCTTTAATGCTGTGCCTGTGAGACTGATTAAATATTTTCTAGAATATTAATGAATGACTTCTCTCTATGGATTGCTGTGCTGGAAGATGGGAAAGGCTGTCACTTCTCCTGCTTGGCTGGTACTGTCCTATTATTGGTATTGCTTCTTAGGGTCACACTTAGCCTGGATGTGGCACCATCTCTCTCTGCTTTGGGTTGCTGAGGCTCACTAGAAGGGAGACTGAAAATATTCAGGACTATATATTATGGCCGTTCTAATTCTTCTGTTGAGAGTTTCTCTCTGCTCTGCCACAGTCTGCTTCCTGCTTTCACACTTCCCCAGTTGGTTGCTTACCTTCTACTTTGAAGTATCTTGTTAGCAGTTATTGCTTTGTGGAAGGTAATTTATTTTAAGTTCTTGCAGGTACCAGCAGATTATGCAGATGGGTGAGCACACCTTTCCTGGGCTGCTCCCATCAGAGAACCACATTTAGAATTTCTCTGAGGAAGAAGAGTGTATTGAAAACTTTACCTAGGGGAAAAAATGAAAAAGAATGTCCTGGGCTTTTTTGCCTGCTAGAAAACTTCTAATCTGCTCTGTAAAATGAGTTTTGTTCCACCTGTCTCTCTCAAACATCTCAGTGCAGCAGGAGGGAACTCTCAGTGGTCAGCCTGTCAGTGAAAATTCTCTTTCAGCTGCCGTCTCTCAGGTCTTCTTTCTTGCTGAAGGTCAAGGTTTATTTAAGGATCTCTGACCCTGCATCTGGGGCCTCTTTGCTCTGTGATAGCATTTAGTTGCCTGGTCTCAGCCATAAGTAGCTGTTCAGGCAGTTTCTCCCTTTATAATCTTTTATTAACACCCAGTGAACCTGACTTCATCTGACCTTTCTACTTCTTGCCTTTATTTATCTGCCAAGCATCAGCCCAGCTCCCTCAGTGAGCCTTGGATCTTGTGAGTGAGTCTTGTTTTGAGGAATCCTGGGAAGAGCTAGTTGGGATAACTTTCTGTTTTGCATGCCTTCCTTGGAGCTTCTCTTAACTCTTTAGAGGAATGCCTCAATACAGGCAAAACCCTTGAAGCTACAAGCTATGGTTAGTGCATTTTGCCTTAATTCTGTCCATGGGGCAGGGATTTTGTCTGTCCCCACTGGCATCCTGCAGTCTACACCTACTGAAATATTTGAGGTTTCTTAACTCATTGCTCTGAAAGGACACTGTGATGAAGTATTGTTCCTCTGGGACTGCTGGGGTACATTACTCCCCAAAGGACAGATTTTACAAAGCTTTGCAAGAACATGGAAGGGTTAAGCTGCAGGTCTGTCCCTGTGTGGCTTAGCCCAGTGCTGATCAGCTCTCCCTGTATAACTGCAAATTTAATTATTTCACAGAGGCTTTGTTTGGGCTCAGCTCTTTGCTGGGCTGTTCCCTTGGCCAGCAGGGCCTTGGCTGGGGGCACAGTCCTGTGCAAATCACATATCCTCTGAACAGAGAGACATAGCTCTCTCCCAGGATTTTCCTGGGAAGCTGTGAGAAGCTGTGAGAAAGCTCAGAGAAGAGAATGAGAAACAATTCTTATCTCCATTTGCTGCACCTGTTGTTGTGCACATGTGGAATGTGTTATGGGGATTGTTTACCAAAGTGTGGTTTCTTAATTGGACTCTGGTGATGGTGTTTTGATTGATTGACCAATTAGGTCAAAGCTGTTTCAGACTGTCTAGCAAGGGCGATGGGTTTTTCTTAGTAGTGTAGTATAGTGTAGTAATAATAAAGCAATGGGTCAGCCTTCTGCAGTCATGGAGTCAGGGCTCATTATTCCCCATTCAGGGGACTGTTGCCATGACACAGTCCCAGCCCTGCTCTGGGGCACTGGCCACAGCTCAGAGTGGAACCCCTCTCACCTGCAGCACTGTGCTGCCCCGGTTTAGTGGCTGGAGGAAGTGTTGGAAGTCAGGAATTGGAGCCAGTCTCTCGCTACCCTGAGATGCAGCCACCAAATCGTGCTCATTGTCTCCCAGTGCCACACAGTAATCGTTGGAGAATAAATCCATTAGAAGACCTTTTGGATATGAGAATTATAATTTTGCAAAACAGCAATCACTACTACAAGCATTACCCTTTAGCTACTGACAGCAAAGTTCAAAAATTTCATCATGTGCTGGTTTCACAGCAGCTGATAAAGGTTAATAAAATGGAGGTTTAAAAGGCAGCGTTTCTAAATTTTTTATGCTTAGAAAGGATGATTCTCATTTTATTGGACTGACTTAACCCACACTTTTCATTCACATGGAAACTGCACAACTCTCAAATTCCTTCTTGCATCCCATGAAACCATAAACTCGAGGCCTTGCTGCTGTCACAGCTGGCAGAGAGGAGATTGCACTGTCTGAAGTGAGCTGGTGTCTGTAAATATCACTGCAAGACAAGATTTGTGCAGCGGCCTCTGGAGAATGGCACATCTGCTTCACTGAATTATTGATGTTAATTCAGAGTTGGATCCTATACATTTCTAGTGGAAATTCTTAACGCAGTGGAGTATTAAGATTTTGTAGTTTACCTTTATTATGCCCCTCTGTCTCTGAACATGCTAATCTGTGGTATAAGATAAAGATGTGTTCCAGCAGGAAGAATTTTGGAATTCATTGATTTAAGTTGGCCCTGCTGTTTAGAGTTAGTGCAAATTTCATTTCAGTTTGAGAGGTCTGTGCCTCCTATCCCGTTTCTCATGATGAGACAGATTGTGATCATTTTTACAGGTTGCCTTAATTTTACATATTCCTCAAATGTGTACTTGGAGATTATTCTGTGCCTTTTATGTAAAAAGAGAAATGTAAGTATCTTGAGTTTGTGGTACTACGCTGAGCTCCACTGATTAAAGACAAAAACAATGAGTTGTTAAATTGGGTTGATTATATTTAAAATTGAGTTCCTTTTTTGGCTCTGCAGTTACTAGAGATGAGTCTGCTCTGAACCTATGTCAGAGGCAGGTTGATAACTGGTTTCTTTTGTTTTTATTGTGGGCCATACTGAAGCACCGAGGATATTTAGAATAACAAAGAGAATCCAGTTTTGGTTGCTTTGTTCATTGTATTTGCAAAGGCTTCACATGTGAGACAAGACTGTAAATAAAAGGCTTTAAGCTTAAATCAATGATATAATCACAGAAGTGGTGGTTAATACTGACTTCATAGTTTAAAAGACACATGAGACCATTTCATTTTTTACACCAAATTCTCTTGAGATATCTTGATTAATATTTGTGTTGGATCAGAATTAGGGGTTGGATGGCTGTGGTACCCGAGCAGTTTGTGCACTATAATTATCACCTATTAATAATTCATGTTGCATGATCCATCCAAATCCATCAACTTCCCCTAAAACAATGGCTCCAACCACAAGTGGCTGATCTGCCCTTTGAGAACCTACAGGTGTCCTGACTTTCATTAAAAAATACCCTCTGGTCATTGTGTTGGAATGAACTATTTTGCACACCGGGTCGAAATGATCAGGGAACTTCCCAAAACATAGGAGTGGGGTGGGGCTGTGGACTGGATGAAGGAACTCAGCTTTCAGAGGTGGTTTGACTGGCAATTTCAGTTCTTTAAAGCATTCCTAATATCATAACACACTTTGTTTTGTAGATTTTATGGAAAAACAACAACGAGGATTTGCATTGAATGATGACTTCCATCTGTGCCCTCTTAGAGTGCTGAGAATGACTCAGTGTAAAGTTATTATCATGCCCCTCTACAGATGAGTGCAGAGATGGACAGAGACATTAAGCAACTTGCTCAGGGCTGCAAAGTGAACGAAAAATTCCTAAGAAAGCCTAATGTACTGTTTTTTGACCTGCAGTCTTACCAGCAGACTTTACTGCTCTGATGTAGCTTTGACAAAAATAAATTATTTTATGTATTCTATTTATAATATTTTTAGATAAAACATGAGGTACTGACTGAGCATGGCCAATGGAGAAGTTAATAAATACAGAAGAATTTTTTAATATACATAAACTTGATATCAGTCTTATTAAGATTAAAATAAGCAATAAACTTGTCAGATACTGTCATAAGTAGCACATGGGATTTTAGGTATAATAGCAGCAAAATGTAATAACAATAATAATAAAATGCAGTCAAAGCATTCTGGCAATGAATGAATGCTCTTGCCTGTAACAATTTTCAAGAAAATTTACATTTTTAAGACCTGTTCCCTTATTATTTTGGCCTGTTTGCAGTAGCACAGGAAGAGCTGACATTTCAAATAATTGCTGCAGTAACAAACAGTGGAAGCATTTATCACAATATGCCAATTAATATTTGGAGGCTAGTCAGCACATTTAATGAAGGCTGAAGATAATCAGCCTTGCTGTATATCCTAATGTCCTCCACATTCCTGCCCCAAACACAGCTTTGATCTTTAAGATTCTTTTTCTTTGATGTAATGGGTTTGGTTTTACCAAACTTGGGGTCTTTGGATGCATAAAGGAGGTATCTAATAGTGCAGATCAGTTCATGCTTGGAGATAAATGTACATACAATGGGCAGGTGCCAAAAGGGGAAACTGTTACCACATCATTGTATAATTTGAGTGATTTACGTGTTGGAATGATGGCA
This sequence comes from Pyrgilauda ruficollis, assembly GCF_017590135.1. Taxonomy (NCBI): domain Eukaryota; kingdom Metazoa; phylum Chordata; class Aves; order Passeriformes; family Passeridae; genus Pyrgilauda; species Pyrgilauda ruficollis. The sequence continues at coordinate 13,301,867 of NW_024528821.1, read as the reverse complement.
CCTATACAAGCTGCTTTTCCTGATGCTGTTGTGTTGAGTGCACAACTTAATGACATTTGATCCTCTCAATTTATAGTCTCTCATTTCGTTTATGTTTGCTATCAAAAGGATAATTTGTAAAGCAAATGTTCTCTTGACCTGAATTGGCAGAAGCATTTTTCAATCTGCCAATTTTTCCATTTAAATGAAAAAGGATTAAATTTATTAGCCTATAACTTTCTCTTTTCTTTAATGATGGGTTTATCATTCTATTTAGCATTTTCTCAGACAGTGGAGCAACTTTTTAAGACCAGAAGAGTGAAGCATTTGCATCTGCTTTTAACCTGATGTCAACAAAAAACTGTAGATTGGGTTGATTTCTTTTGGTTATGGCTGATCAGAGCAAGAATGAGACATGGGTGATACCACAGCAGGAATTTGTCTTGTTTCAGATACATGGCAAAATCCAGCTGTGGCTGATCCAAGTAGGAATGAATCTAACTGCATGTCTGAGCTGAGGAGCAAACAGGAGATAAACACATCTCTCTCCTGGATGCTGCACAAGAGCTGTCAAACCTTAACTGTGGTTATTTATTTAAGCCTGACTTAAGTTATGGCTGACTGACACAAAGTTCCAGATGTTCCAGTTTCTTTCCTGTGGTTTGTTTGTAACCTCTCTACTCTGTGGTTCCACTGAAGATCTACAGTTCCCTGGAGTGACACTGCTGTAGATTTTCTTGTAGCAGTGCATTAGCGTTGGTCATGAATTGTTTGTAGCATAAATGTTTTTCTTTATGACTTTTTTCTGCCTCTAGACATCTTAAGAGCACTGCTACAGCTGTTAAAAAAAAAAGAGAGTATAAAGTTTGTTGGGAATAAGGCAGCTTAATCATATAATTTTGAATTAATTCCTCAGAGAAGACCATGTTTTTTAATATTGCAGGATGTACAGTGTAATACTAAGTACAAGTGGTGAAAAGATGTATTTTTCTTGACTTTAATTGCTAATATTATTGAAAGAAAGCCAACAGATGCATCAAAGACTTTATCCAGGACTAAGACAAGTCCTGCACAAAAGTACTTGTATATATGAAGATGCCATCTTTTTTGTTTTAAATGAAATATGAGAGATGTCTTGGGTCATGAATAATAATAATTTCGAGGAACAAAAGCCAGTGGCAGAAGTATTAACATGTAGAAAAGAAGAGGTGCTGAATGACCCTGAATGATGACAGATTTTGCTCCTTCCTGCATCAGTATCTGCCTCCCACTGTCCTGACAAACAGCTTATCTGCCTTTGCTCATGTAGACTCTTACCTGAACTTCTTTATTCCCAGAGGAAGCAATCAGTGAAATTGCACACACATTTCTGCTTCTCTTCCCTTCCATCTCCTATGATATTTTCATGGGTTTGTGCTTCTGTATTTCTGCTTCAGACTGAGCTGATATACTGCTTAGGTTTTTCCAAATCCATTCAGACATTCCAAGTGATCTTTTTCAGTCATGCTTTGCAAGTTCCCACAGTGGATGAATTCCAGGCAATGTCTGCTTAGCACAGTGTCCAACTGCTGCTGCAAAGTCATCCAACAAGGGTTTGTGTGTCACTGACTTGATAAATGCTTCTGCCACTTCCCTGAAAACTTTCTTCTTCTCCTTTCCAGTGATTTTTCTCCCTTCTGACTTTCTGTAATGTACAGCTGATAAGCTAATTATTTAATATCAGGGTTTTTTTTACACAAATTTGAATTAGCCATGGATTCGGAGGTGTTGAGTTAAACTCAGATCTGTTGAAAATGGTTGTTATTCTAATGAAGTAAATTTAAATTGTGGTTGTATTTCATGTGCTCCTGACAGAAGCCTGAATTTGGTGTGATACCAATCCAAACATAAATGACTGGCACTGATGGTGCAAATACTAGACAGAAGCAGGTCTGGAACAGATCCCTCTGGCTATGCCAGGGCTGCATCCACAATGCTGGTTTTTGTCATGATTCTAAGAAGGATGAGACACTAAGTGTTAATAAAACAATAACAGAACCTCTGTAGACTGCTAAGAAGTACAAACCTCAATTTCCAAAAACAATGTTTGAAACTGTTTTAAAAGGACAGGAAAGCTGTAAATTTCGAAGTGGAATATGAGGCCTTGCTGAAATGTAATTGTGGGTAACTGCAAACACCTATAGGTAAACATGAATAAATCTGCAGTAGAAGCAGGTTACACATTTCAGGTTTGTGGTTTAACTCAAATAATAACCTGGTTTTGTTAGAAAGGGTAAGAGAGGACAGGTCCCCGTTTAAATTTTATTCTGTTGAATCTGAAACTCTCTGGAATATGCTCCTCCAGAAAGCGTAGCATTTAAATGCATAAATCCATGGAGTTCTTTCAGAGAGGTTGCCTGACAACCAGAAGGCAGAGGCTGGTGCCCACAGGGGCTATAAGAGAAGATTCTCTGCTGGCTCAGCTCCCTTTCCAGTCCTGGTGTTTAGATAAATAAAAACATTTATAGACAGAAACATTATCACCCTAAAGAGACCCACAGTCAAATGCTGTGACTACAGCAATCACAATTACATGATAAAAAAGTACCAGAAGTTGCACTTTTCTGGTAAAATACCAGTTGTAGAAATACTTTATGCAGAAGATCCTGATTTAAAAATTGATATATGAATTTCTAGGAAATCACACCTTAAATCAAACATTCAGAATTTTTTCATTTATTTAGACTAACCCTTCACAAGATTAGAAACAAAATATTAATATCTTTGTATTTAACATTCCGTGTGGAAATACCAAACATTTCTGAAATAGGTTGCATTCAAGAAACACGATACTGTTACAGAGCTGGCAGGTGAACTCTGTTCTACTCTACTCTGTGCTTTAGGCTCAGCCATGGAGAAATCTTCATTTCTAATCACTCAAATCACTAATAAAATATCATAAATTCAGTATAATTTATTTTCAAAACATGGTTATGTGAAGTAACTAATATTAAACACGTTTCATGTTTAGAATAAAAACAGCCTAGTTTTTTTGCTTTTGCTTTTTTTTTTTGTTGTGCATGGGAGCCTGTCTCCTCTTGTTCAGGTAGATGTGTGATCTCTGAAAGTAGTTTCTAGAGCTGCTTTTCATGAAGTGTGGGTGTAAAAGTCTATCAGATCTTAGGTCTTAGGGTTGGAGATGAAAGCTGTCCATAATTAAGTCATTATTTATTTAACCTATCTGCTCCGTCCTCCAAATTTGGGCTGAGCTATTCATTTGAAATTTACTTTGAAACATAAAAATAAAGGCTTCCCTTGAAGCAGAGCAATATATAACTGAATATTTTCATAAAAAACTGAATATTTTCATACAAAATCACTTTCAATGTACTTTTCTCAATCTCTAGGAAAATAAGATTAGAATTTTGGGTTTTTGAAAACCTCTGTGCATAGGTGCACAGAGTCTCAATTAATTTGGCCATATAATTATGTCAAGATGTGAATAGGAAAAAATATCTTTTAAAAGTGTCAGTAGAAGGCAGCATAGTGAGAAAGGCTCTTTCCTAATGGTTTGTGCATGGGCTCTAGATAGCTTCCCCTAAATGCCTGTTTCCCTCACATGAGGCACAGAAGAAGGATGTTGCTGACTCGAGGGACTTACTGAGGTGCACAAACCCATAGGGAGAATCTGGCTCTTTGCACTACATTCTTTTAGGGCACTGTGGCAAAATGTTGGCTCATTTCTCCTGTCATTAGGTATGCCGGGTCAGTAAATGTGATACATGTATGCCTTGACGTTTCATTCCATTCCCCTATTTGCTGCCATCATTGAGAGAATACTCACTATTCCCTGTTCCCTTAGGCTGCTGCATTCATTCATCCTGGAACATTATTTTTTCCCCATTCCTGTTTGGTTATCAGCCTAAACCCCCAGCCTGTGGTAATGAAAAGTTATGGGGAGAAAAAGATGTGCATAAAGAAGTGTAGGACTGGAGATTAAACTCCCTATTGTAATTCATGTTATGCTAATGAGGCACATAAGATCATTCAGAACAGGGTAATGCAGTGATAATACCAAGAAACTGACATAATTTACTATGGGGAGCCTTTACTTAATACATCATACTTCAGCAAGAAACTTAATAAAAGGAAGCTTAACACATAAATACCACCAAGAAGCGTAGAAGATAATGCAGCATTTGATCAGAATAATACACAAACACTACTGTGAAACCTAATTTTCAACAAGTTACCCAGGAATCAAAACATGCATATTGCTTATTGCTGCTGCTGAAGCAGTAGCTTAATAACTAAGGATACCAGAAGAGGCACAATAAGCATTTCCTATTATTTATATTCCCCAGTTGCCTATAATGACCATATAACTTAATATTTGATTGAATGGTCTGGATATGAAAGCTATTTCCCTTGCAAATTAATCCTAGCACTCAGCAGCAGAACAGCAAGAAGTGTTACCATGGTACTGTCATGAGGCTTATCCCATGACACTTTCCCCCCAGTTTTATTGATGCTTCCCTTTCAAAGCCATCCAGTTTCATTTACTAATAAATATATATTGGGCCCTAACATGTTTTGACTTCTATTCCATCAAGGGTCAAAAAAACATTACTGTTGGCTTGTTATTTGTTATTATTAGCATTATGAGAGTGTTTAATATCTCTCTGAAAACCTGCAATGTCCATTTGAATGAGATCTCATCACATTGGTAATCTCTGAAGAAGTGTCTTTCAAAACCTTGGCAGAGGTGGAGAGGGTGGCAAAAGAAAGTGAAAAGACTTAGAGAGGTGTTAGTGACATGATTTAAGGGTTCTGACTCACTGCCTGGGGTCCTTGTTTCTCTTTGCCTCATGTCTGGACGCCGTGACCTTGCATGTGGGCACAGCGTTGATCTGCAGGTGTCACCTGTGTAAATTGTTGCAGAGAAGTGCCAGAATTGATTGATCTTTTTTCTCCCTTTTTCCTCCTCTAAGTGCTTTTATTCTGGTGAGCTTCCAAAACCAAAATTAAATGAAGATTAAAAAGATTGCCAGGTTGTTTTCTGTCTCATAACTGAGAATCCTGACTTCTGCAGCTGATGGACTTAGTTCTGCTGGGCACGATGCCTCCCAGCTAAGGACCTTAAAAACTCTAAGAACCTGACTATAGTTCAGGGATCACAATGATTTAGATTCTACTGAAGATCTGGAAACTTCTGGGAGTCTTGGTTTGGAATTTCTTACATCCATACAGACACTTGATGTAATCACTCCATATTCTGGGGCTCTTTATTCAGCCATTGCTTCCAAAGCTTGTACACATTCAAATCCAAACAAAACCCAACCTGGTCTGACAGGGAGCCAGAGCACACAGCTTCTAGATCTGTCATTATGGTCAGATGAATCTCATTCTTTGTCTTAAGACCTTCTAACCATCCTAAGATCATTTATTCCAACAAAATCAGTGTGTCCTTTCAGAAATCCTCTAATTTCAGGAACATTTTCCAGAACAGGTGATCAGGAGTCAAGTGGGCTGAAATCAGGATGCATCCTGCATGGAGTGGGGCCAGGTGGAGAGGCTGGAAAGGAGATGTAACACTGAATTCATACTGTGTCCAACATAAAGTATTACAGAATGAGCCTGAGCTGGTAATTTTTAACTTCACATGTCTCTAGAGTTGGTGGAGTGCTGCCTGTTCATCTCACAGCTGCTCTTCTGACACATTTAGATCTCAGTCCAGTCTCTCATCTACCCACAGGTTTTAGAGGGGAGATCCAGGGGACTCCTGATGTGGCCACCATTGGATTGGCTACCTGAAGCTCAAGGTGTTCATGTCAGTAATGCAATTTCTGTTGTCTTGCCTTCGTTAAATGTCATTCCAGATGAAGACAGTCAAATGTCTTCATTTGACATCATAAATGCATTATCTAGACTTTAAAAAGTTATTTAGGGTTTTTTTTCCCATATTTTCACTCAGTTGTGAAAAAATAAAAACAGTTGGTCAATATTCAAATGCAATTAATTATGTCAACTGTTTCCCAGTATCAGTAAAACACTAATAATAATCTACTTCTAGTCCCCTGTGTGAGAAATGTAATATCCCATGACTTTTTCAAGCATCCTTATTTACTAATTACAGGATTTTTTTCCCAGGATTGTGTCCATATAACATTTGTTTAACTTTACTTTTACATTTGTAACTAAAAATTGATTCAGGGAAAAAAGGTCTGTTTTCAACAGTCTGCCAGTTCAAGTCTCTGTGTATACCTTGCCATGGGTAACATGAAATGACACTGAACTAACTTATGCAGGGTTAATCTGTCAGTTATCATCTCAGGGAACTGTGATAGGTCAGATTTTGATCCCTAATTATACTAGATTAAGTAAAAATGTTACCATGAAGGTTATTTTTGTGAAAGAACTATCAGCCACCATGTACAGCAGCTGTTATAAAACAGAAGTTAAAATTCAGAGCTGCTAATGAGATCTGCAAACTACCCTGCCATTTCAAAGTCCTTTATATTCTTAAGTTTGTAAAAAGAACACGTTCAGTTTTTGAGTACATAGTGTTACATAGTTATTTGTATTTACTCCATGCTGTTTATTAATGCATGTCAGTAAAAAATATATAAATTGGTATTTCATATGATACATACTAAATTTACAGGCAACCAAAATGCCATTTTGTTAGGAGAATTGCCAAGATTAGTTAAACTGAGAATCTAGGCAAATGTTTTCATGCCTTTTTAAAAAAAAAGAAATAACAAAATATGTTTAAATTTATTATTTCTGTGGTGATAGCTGCTTGCATGGGACAAGCAGACAGCAGATAATGTTTACAAAATATATCTCTCAGTGTCCATAAAGTCTGGGTATTTAATGGTAAGGAAAAAACAGCAAAAAAACCTCCAACAATTCCAAACACAAAACCAAACATAACCACTCCCCCAAAAAAGTTACAGAGGAAACAGTTTCGCCTGAGTATCATTTATTTTCAACAATGAAATCTGGTTCTGTAATGATTTGCTACAGACAGAGTTTGTCTTTCTAGAGCAGAAAAGCCAACTTTCCAGTTCTGCAGTGGAAATGTGAAGTTCAGCCTTGGGGCTGCCTCCCTCAAAGTCACCTCACACGGGTCCTCTGGCCAGGGGACAAGTGCAGGCTGCTGCCACCCCGCTGGTGGCTCGCAGTGCATCACTCATTGTCACTGCACCAGGCCCCTGGCTGGGTAACAATCAGCACTGACTCCATGATTCACAGAAATCTGATCAATCTCTTTTTATATATATCATTATTAAGAAACCCTTTGCTCTTTTAGATCCCAGTTCACTACAGGTGTACTTGATTGGTCCTTTACTAAAAACACCATCACCATTTGCTAATTAAGAAACCACCCTTTGGTAAACAAATCTCCATAACACATTCCACATGTTCACAATACTGGGTGTAATAAGTTAAGAATTGTTTCTCATTTCTTTCTGATTCACAGAAATCTGATCAATCTCTTTTTATATATATCATTATTAAGAAACCCTTTGCTCTTTTAGATCCCAGTTCACTACAGGTGTACTTGATTGGTCCTTTACTAAAAACACCATCACCATTTGCTAATTAAGAAACCACCCTTTGGTAAACAAATCTCCATAACACATTCCACATGTTCACAATACTGGGTGTAATAAGTTAAGAATTGTTTCTCATTTCTTTCCTCTGATCTTTTCACAGACTTGCCCCAGCATGATGCCTGGGAAAGTTGTGTTTTCTCTCTGTGGCCAGCGAACTGCTGCCACACCTCAGGGCTTGTGCTGTGACTCTCTCCAGCTCCCAGTCCCCGTGTTCCCCCCTGCCCTGGCCCTGGTGGCTGCAGCAGCTGCTGCCACCTCCCTGTGCCACAAAGGACCTGCAGCAGCCGAGAGAACCAGAGGACACAGTCTCAAGCTGCACCAAGGGAAATACAGGTTGGATATTAGGAAAAAGGTTTTTACAGAAAGGGTGATAAAGTTCTGGAAGGGCCTGCCTGGGGAGGTGGTGGAGCCACCATCCCTGGATGCATTTAATAAATGATGGATGTGGCACTGGGTGCCAGGGTTTAGTTGAGGTGTTGGGGCTGGATTGGACTTGATGATCTTGAAGGTCTCTTCCAAGCAAAGTGATTCTGTGAATTCTTCTCTTGCTGCCATCTCTGCAGCATCCATCAGCCCTGCTCTGTGGCTGTTCCTCTGCAGGAAGTCTTGGACCCTGCTAGAGAAGGAATTTGGTGTCTCTGGCTGTTCCTGCAGCCTCCCTGGCAGATCCTTTGGGGAGAGCTCAAACCCATTGAAGGGAATGGAAAAGTCTCTGACTCACTGAGTTTCAGTCATATCCATACACTCCTGCTGACAAATGTTTTAAGATCTGACTGTGGGGACTTAACTATCCAGCTGAAAGTTTCAAAACTATGTCTAAATTTACTCTCTTAGTCCAGAAGAGAGTCTTATCCTTCACAGCTTCCTAAGGCTTTGCACTGACAAGGGATTTGACAGATGGATTTGTGCCCAGGCCCTCAGCTTTGCCTGGCTGTCACACTCCCAAAAAAGTCTGCTTGGCAATTAAAGCTTAGACCTGAACAAAGTCAGAACGTCCTGCAGGAGAGAGGTGGCAGCAGGCTGGGATGTGGTGATGCCCCAAAGTGTGGAACAATAACTGCTATCAATTAAAAGGCTTTCTCCTGCCAAAGAACTGGTGTCTCTTCACTCAAGTAGGTGGATTTTAATGTGTTGCTACAAATTAAATAACTCAGTAGCCTCAGCTAAACAGACTTTGGTCCATTGGCAATGTTAAAGAATATTTTTTTGGCATGTAAGTAGAAGGCATTTAATAATAGCTCCTTTAATTAGTTTTGTATATTTGTTTCTGCTTCAGCTTTCACTATTCCAGGGGTTTTCTTTCTTCTTCCTATACATTTTTAGGCAAATCTAATGCATGATTCTTCTTTGCTTTTCATTGTTTCCCCTTGACACACTAATCAGGCTGCCAGGCCACTCTGTCTCAGCAGGACCTGCATCCTTTTAGCTTTGCCCTGTGTCTGTCACCAGGTTCTTCAGATGTTTTGCTTTGACTTTGTGTTGCACCATCTTCAAGAAACCTGTTTGACTATGGAGAAAAAGGCATGCAATGAGGCATCAGGAAAGGGACAAAGATCAGGTACTCTGAGGAGGTAGAACATCAATAAAAAAGAAGGAATGAGTGCCTCTGGGAAAGATAAAGCAGTGTGATTCGCAGCTCTAGAGAATGCTAGACAAGCATGAAATGTTTGTAAGGTAAATAATAGCCTAAGATCAAAAAAAGCAAACAAAAGCAGATAAAGCACAGTATCAAGCAGAATTTAAATAAATCATTAAAAGAAAAACCTATTTCTTGAACCATAGGACGCTAAACAGCATTTAATTAAAAATGTGTTCTTGATCTTCTCATGTGATTAGTTTTGCATTACTCTGCCATTTATTTTGGTGATATTGAGGCCAAAGGGGCTGGTGTCCTGGGCTGAACAAGATTTAAATAACAGAACTTGTGCTGAGGTTAGTGAAAAACTTTGATTTACTTCAGTGGAACCATCAACTTGTCTATTCTTAGACCCAAAAAGCAATTTTTACTTGACACCTGCTGTTTTATCTCACTTTCTCTCTCTCGTAATGTTGTAGCTGGCAAACACAGGGACTGGAGCTGTGCCTAATGCCCTGCTGGGGGAATCCTTGACCCCTTTTGTAGGCAGGGCTGCCTTTGGGTGGATAGAGAAAATCTAGTCCAGGGGACTGTGCAAAAAAATTAAAGGAAACCTTGGCCATTGGTCATCTTTCCTCAGGCTTCATAAGGAGCAAACTTAAAGTAGCCCATATTAGTGTACAGCTGGAAAAATAACAGCTTAAGAGCTTTTGCTCTTTTCAGTAATATGTGGTGATTTTTTAAAAATAGAAGTATCTAGAGTAATTTTTCATATTTGCTCTTAAGCTTATGTCTGACATGGGCAGTATTAAGTAGGCCAAAGATCTTTACATAAGTCATTGTTTGCCCACATTGAAACAGAAGACTGTCCACCTCATATTACCTACAGGATGTTCCTCATTTATATTATCAAGACATTTGGATGATTTCTTAGGTAACAACTGCAGGAATTGCTTTTTCTGTAGCAAATGATTTACAAATTTTGATAGTGTTTTAGCCCTAGGGCTTAGCTAGCATTTTATAGATGAGAAGAAAAAAGCAAATAAAAGGAAAAATGTACTAATGTTTATTCTACAAAGTCAAATAAGCGATTTAATGATTGGTAAGACCCCTATAAATCACTGCAGACTGTGTTTTCAGCAAGCTTCTGAAAATGAATCTGCTCTCCTGTTTAACACAGCCAGGCCTGCCCAGAGCTCTGGCCTGACATAAATCAACTCTGTTCATACCCTGACTGCTGTGAAATGCAAGTCTTGATTCTCAGACTGCCAGATCCCTTCCCCTAGGGAAGAAAGCTGAGTGCTGTGGAGAAGATATTCCAAAAAAGCAGCACAGATCTGGTTTGTAAAACCCCCGCAGGAGGGAACATCTATCATTAACCCTTCTGTGTGTTATACAGGACACTCGGTACTGATGATATCATAAAAAGGTGGCGTTAGGTCCTAAGGGAGTCATGGGCATGCTTTTATGAGGTTTTTTATTAATTTAGTACATAATTTAAAAAAACCCAAAAAACCAACAACAACCCAAAAACTAAATAAATAAATAAAAAAAACCCCAACAAAACCCAAACCAACCAAACAATAAAAAACCCCAACAAAAAACAAACCAAAAAAAAAAAAAAAAAAGAAAAAAAAAAAAAAAAACCTAAAATAAAAA